>NC_056748.1:139360264-139686514 GCF_019279795.1 Protopterus annectens | reverse complement strand
TATTGGAGAGCCCACATTCTGCCTCTCAGTAGTCATCTTGGGATTAGTGTTTCTGTCTTCTCTGGGTGAGAGAAGGAGTATAGTGACGTTATTTCTTGGAGGCTGCTGATCACCAGAAAGTCTAATAACTGCTTTATAGGTGACAGCTTGGAATCTGTGCTTATATTCTGATCCTGGTGAGAGTAGGAGCAGAGTGCATTTATTCCTGACTGTTTCTGGCTGGAGAGTGAGTGTCTGAGTTTAACGTATCTGATTGGTCTGGTTGTTATTCAAGGCATCTACCAGAGAAAGGCTACAAGCCTACAGACCCTTGCATCATCTGGGGCAAGACTGTGGATCACCAAACATGCTGTGGCCTGCTTCTCTTCTTGGGATTGGTGCTAACATTTTGTTTCTGGTGAGAGAGGAAGCAAAGGAGTATTGTATTCCAACAGAGTGAAGCTGTGCTGAGACCAGCATTAGTAGCAGCCAGGAAGTAGCCATTCATGTGACTCCCTCCTTCCATTATTCTTGAGAAGCTAGTTCTTTATTTTTCAGTAAGTACTGCTTGATTTGTTTCTAACTTCAGAATATCTGCCTAAATACTTCATCCTTAAATTTTCAGGGTCTATGTATTAGCTTCCGCTCAAGTGTTTGGCAGTGTTCTGTACAGACTCAGACACATTGAGTGACATTTTTTTCTGTAAAAGCACAATTGAAATTTCTCTCATATCTGGTTGCACACAGAACAACTAGTTTGCAGTGACAAGCACTGTCCACATAGTTGCAAACCAGATACTCCTGACAGTGATTGATATTCTCACTCCAACATTCTAATCAATAAAAAACGGTCTGTTGCCATTAATATGAACGTTCTTATTGTCTCTGTTACTGGCTTGTTGGATATGGGCATCCTGAGGCAATGTAGAAATTGCCTCATGTTTACTGACAACTAGCTAATTCTCACACAAATTGATATGGTATGTGAGAAATGTATTTACACAACATCACTGGAGGCAAAGCTTTCACATAAAAGTACTCCTAATGTCAATAAGGTTGTCAGTAGTACACATGCTGCACCCATCATGCACAATTCAAAGTAGACATATACACCTAGATATACTGAGGCACTTACATGTAACCTTCCTAAATCGCAAAGACCTCCTAGACAAAGTATGCATAAGAAATACCCTCAGCACCCCAAACACACTCTTTCAAAACAACACCCACATCAACACATAGAGTTATATCTCATTGAACCTCTACCTCTAAGCCCATAAGGCAAGTCAACACACAATCCAACATTCTAGTCATTAGAGACTCCATTGTAAGACACACTGATGTCCCTCTCACTAGGCTGAGTAAGAAGAAAGTTACAGCTAGTTACTTATCAGGGGCTAGGATCTACCACATTATACATGCATTCATGTCATTGTACGGCAATTACCAGTATGACTCAGTCATAGTACATGTGGGAGTAAATGGCCTGACATGTATCTCCCTAGACTATATGAAGAGAGACATCATAGAGCTCTCAGAATATGTGTCTCAGGCTGGTATGAACCTAGCATTGAGCAGCATTTTACCTTCTCCAAGGATGATGCCACAATATGAACAAAATATGATTGACATTAATAATTGGCTTAGTTTCTGGTGTCATTCTAAGGGGTGCAAAATTTGTCAGCATGGAAGGAGATGTTCAATTGATCATGCTGCTTTGCTAGGGATGGTCTCCACCACCCCCTACTTTAATGCCTTCCCTGGTAAGGTCAGACCACAAAATGGTTTCCTTTGAAGTAAAAATAAAACCTGGACCCCCAGCTCAACTGTAAATATTCAAGAACTATGCTAAGGCTAACCTCCTGCTATTAAATGAGAACCTAGCAAACTGTCAAGCTCCAATAAACCCTGAGAACACTTCTGCCTGTGCAGAACTGTTCACAGAAACCCTGTACAAGCATGTTAATAGCTGCATAAAGTCAACTGTATCCACCAGGAAGAAGTACAGAACTAAGTCAAAAAACAAGCCACCCTGGCCGAATAACAAAATCAATTGGATGTGTAACAGGAGGAAGAAAACCATGGCAGAAATTAGGAGGTGCAGCACCCAGCAGGATAAAAACACTCTCATCAAACTAAACAAACAGTACAAAAAAGTCTACAAAAGCCAAATTTGAGGTAACTTTGGCCTCCCAGGCCAAGGACAACCACAAAGCATTCTTTAGCTATGTCAAAAAAACTCAAAGGCAATACAGAATTGCATGCAGAGTTCATCATAAATGGAGTCACCTATACTGAGTCAGAAGATATAGCAAACCTCCTGCTGATAAATTCAGCTCCAACTTTACTCTTCTTTCCCAGTCAAACTTCCCTGAGGAAATATCATCAAATATAACTCTCCCTTCTATCACTAGGGAAGAGGTCCTTAATGCTCTCTCTAAGACCAAGAACACTGCATCAATGGGCACAGACAATATCCCAGGATGCCTTCTAAATAGCATAAACCAGGACCTATCAGGACCTCTGGAATTACTATTTAACTGTAGCCTCCAAACAGACTTCATGCCTTGTGAATGGAGAAAGGCAACAGTCATCCCTCTGCACAAAGGTGGGCCATCTACAGACCCTGGAAACTACAGACCCATATGTTTCACTAGTCTTATATGTAAAGCCATGGAAAGAATTATCATGGAGATGATCAACAGAGATGTAGTAAACTTCCAGACACTGGACCCAACCCAGATTGGTTTTGTCAGGGGCAGATCATGCCTACTCAACCTGGTAGACCTCTTTGAGAAGGTCACCAAAGCAATAGATGAAGGCAAAATCATTCACACTGCCTACCTTGACATGGCCAAGGCATTTGACACAATACCCCACTCTGTCTTTGTTGACAAACTCAAGAGGTTAGGTACAACCCTGTATTTCACCCAGTGGATAGGCAACTGGCTCACAGACAGGACCAAGTTAGAATTGGGGAGTCCACCTCTACAAAGAGGCCAGTCACAAGTGGAGTCCCTCAGGGATCAGTCTTGGACCGCTCCTTTTTGGCATTTAATTCTCAGAAGTCAAGGCCAGTTTCAGTGGTCTCTGGCTGACTAAATCTGCAGAAGATTGCAAATTAGGAGCTGTCACTGAATCTCACACTAAAACAAATGTTCTCCAGGAGGGGTAGACACAGACAAATAACTGGTGTCAGAGCCATGGACTAAAACTAAATACCAAGAAATGCATAATAGTATCCATTGGGAAGTCATCCATCCCTGGTAACTATCATATTGGCAACATACCCCTTAAAGTTGACCCAGTAGTCAGGGACGTAGGGACACACATAGATAGTAATCTAGCCTTTGATCATCATGTGTCTGCAGTGGTGAGGAAATCATTCCATGTAGAGCAACTTATAAACAAAAGTATGGCATCTAAGTCCAAGGAAGTCATTGTTCCACTGTATTCAGCATTCATCAGACCCATCATTGAGTACAGTGCCCCCTTTGGTATGTACCTAACCAGGCATATCCAACATCTGGAATGTCCATGGAGGTTCCTCACTAAAAGAATACAGGGAGTAAGTAATATGTCCTATGCATACTGCCTCAAGGCCTTATCCCTGCAGCCTGTCTCCTACAGGCTTTTGAATGGATCTGTGCCTGGCATACAGGGCATTGTCAGACCCCATTCTGATGGACCTCCTACATATCCACAAAACAAACAGTAGCAGAATTACCCATTCTAAAGACTTAAACTTTGCCTGTGATATAAATAGGATCTGCTGGACAGACACGTATGTATACCAGAGGCTACCCCGTCTACGGAACAGGCTCTCCATCCATGTAAAGCAGAGTTTCTCCCTAACCTAACTCAAGTGCAACTTGGACAAATTGGATGGGAAACCAGAAATTCATCCCTGGTTTGGCACCTATGTCTCTAATGCTAACAGATAATCTGTAAATGGTTCCATCTCCCAGGCCCATTCTTACACGTATCAAGGGTATCAGAACTTGTCAATGATTTGGGATGTATGGCAAGGCTTAAAAAGGCCCTTGTGTTTGTTAGCCTAGTAAACACCTATGAAACTATGAACAATGTATAATCTACATTTAAAAGTAGAAACTGGTCTGTATGAAAAGCATTCAGTAGAATCTTGGTCAGTTTTTAAAAATGGAGAGATAAGGGTATATTTCCAGGACAAAGGAACTTTTTCTAGGGCCTTCACTACAGAGAAAACCTTGTGTAGTATGTCTGGGGCGGCTTTGGGTAACAGCTTATAAAGTTCAAATATAATCCTATTATTACATGGTGCTTTATTAAGTTTCAGTTTAGAAATTTGAGTTTGAAGTTCAGACATAGGGATTGGTTTGTCAATTCATTTCATTTGATCATCAGATAGTTTAGTTTTTATATTTTTTTAATAAATATTTTAATTATTTCATCTGGATCTATTATTATATTGTTTTGATTGATTATACTATAATAATACTATAATAATATCTGAATATCTGAAATAATAGTGCAACAACAGTTATGCCTTTACTTTAATTGCTGTCTGTTGTATTAGATATGTGCCGGTTATTGACACGCTACCTAACTGCAATCGAAATTTGCATTACCTTACAAGGGAGTTCTCAGGAATGTCCCTTCATTAATGTACTGGATTTAACAATAGGTGTACTAGGTTTTGTATTTTTGCTAACTAGTTTTCTGTTGTTATGAGGAGTGAATCGGTTTATGTATTTGAAAACGCCATGGCGTATACTGATAAAATGTACTTTGCTAACGCCAACTTCCCTCGCAATGTGCTTAGCCAGACTCTGTTGTAATGCGACATTGCCCAGTCTATTCAATAGTGCCTACTTGTAAAACCGAGTGTTTTAAATGCTTCTGAACTGTTTACATATTGCGACATTGCCATGTCTACTTAGTAGCGCCTAGTTTTAAAACGGTATGTCTCTAGAAGCTTTGAATTTGTCTTAAATGTACAATGTTTTAGAAGCTTTATTTAAATACTGCTACATTGGCCTGCCTAGTTAGTAGAGCCTAGTCATAATGGAATGTTTTGAGAAGCCTTTGAATCTGTTTTAAATGCACAATGTTTTTAGAAGCTTTATCTGTTTTAAATACTGTGACATTGCCCTGCCTATTTAGTAGTGCCTATTTTGAAAAATGGAGTGTTGTTGTTGGCTTTGAATTTGTTTTAAATGTACTCTGCTAATGCCAACTTACACACGTGGTTCACAAATAAATGCCCCATTCCCTCAAAGTGCTCAATTAAAGGCCGGCTATAAGGCACATTGTATTGCAATATTACCAAGCCTATTTTTGCTGTGCCTATTTGTAAACTTGAGTGTTTATTGTGTGTCTACTATAGGCTATCTGCTAGTTGCTCATGTTTCTACTATAGCTCCTTATAGACCATAACCTTCCTAATCAGGGGTAATGTACCTGTGTTAGTTTAGTGACCATCTAACATGTAATACTCCAGTGTTGAGGTCTATTTAAGTCCTAGTTAAAAACACTGAGTGTTTTCTGCTCTGCATTGTTTTCTAATAAATGCCCCAAAAATAGTGTTATTGTTGCCTATCTCTGGTTGTGCTCCACATAGCTGATCCCTATTAATGACCTATTGTCTAACAATCTGCCTTCATTAGCAGTGATAAATGAGTGCAATACCTTTTTATTTGCTAATCTATTCTCAGATGTGAGAAGAGCCTATGTTTGACCTAGTAAACTCTCTACATTTGCTGTTAATTGCAACAAACTATTTCCCAGAGTGACTTAATTTCAAATCATTGCTATTTCTGACATTTTTTGAATTTTGCTTACTGTTACTTGGAGATATTATGTTTTATTCTACTAAAATACAATTTCTCTCTCAACTTTCTCTTCTGTTCTCCAGCTTTTTGCCCTGAACTATCCCTTGTGATTACGCCTGGTGGACACCTAGACCTACACTAAATCTAATACAAGCTCAGCCATTTGCTTATAGCAATTATTACAAACTCTGCTGCCTCATTCCCTCTCGGAAATTAAACCAAACTTCTCCCAGAATAATCCAATACTGTCTCTGCTGTTAAGCCTTGAACTACTATAGTTTTTAAGCCCTGATAGGTGCACTGTAGGCTCCCTGCCAGGAAAGCCAGCAGCCTAAACCTCTCTTATCTTTATATCTCTGCTATTCTTCCTCATCTAGTCCCCTGATTTACTCTTGCTCCCGTCTCCCTTCAATCCAACCCAGTACAGAGATTGCCCTGGTGGGCCAAGGTGCACTTCAGCATTTATCCACTAGATGGCATCCTCTCCCTGCTTATACTGACTTCTATTCACTTACTTCTTGTATTCTCTTTTTGCTCTAACTTTTCTTTCTCTCTCTCTCTCTCTCTCTTAAAACCATTACAGCCCACTATAACCTACTATATATATAGGTCCCCTCTACTTACCCTTCTGAAATTCTACACTCCTCTGCTGCCCTCCTTGCTTCTGGTTTCTACCTGCTCCGTTCGCCTGTGGGCTCACTCCGCTCCCCTACCCTGCCCCAAATCTCACCCGCCCCCAGAACCTCTACCTTTATTACCCCATAACCACACCCACTAACATTTCCAGTCCAATCAGTCTCCAGAACTCCAGACACATCCATTCCCTATTCCACTCTAATTAACCTTCATTCACTTCTCCTAGTTTTTTTTTTCACCTAGCCAATTTAGACTACATTACTATCTCAACACCCACTCCAATACCACATCCCCAGCAAATCCTTACACAACTATCAATTCCTTACCACTATTTGAGTACTTACCAGATCCTCTACATATAAACCTCTCTCATTTCTATATTTAATTCAACATCAACTTAGTTCTTCTAAGTACCCCATCTGAAAATGCTCTCAAAACCCTCATTCATCTCCTTTTTACTACTTCTACTTCTTAACTTAACATATTTTCACTACCTCACCCAGCCCAGTAATTCCTACCACTCACAATCCTTCCATGTAACTAACCACCTTACCTCCTCTCTCTCAAACTTTAACACCTCAATTTCTCCCCATCTATTTCCTATAAAAAACCTTCTTCTTTATCCATATAAACTTATCACCACTCATAAACAATCTAGCCCCACAGTAACTGGCAAATCCTTCAAAATCACAATATAACCTAATCTATTCTCTAAACTGTCCAATTACCTCTCTAACCCAATCCTACACCTGATTACCAGTCTAATATCAGGTGATATCCATCCTAACCCAGCCCCCCCCCCTCAACCATTACAGACAAGAGCATATTACTAACTTCTATAAACTCCCAAAGTATAGTTAACAAAATCCCAAACCTCCATGCCTGGCTCATACATAATAAACCTGACATCCTATCCATCTCAGAAACATGGTTAAAACCCCATATAAAAGACTCTGAAATAACTCCACCAAACTATTCTATCATTAGAAAGGACAGGTCCCACAAAAAAGGGGGAGGAGTAGCTCTCCTCTACTCATTCTCCTTGTCACTTACTCCCTATAACAAACCCACTCCTCAATTTAATAATGCTGAACTTCTCTTAACACTACTTCAAGTTAACAAACACAAGCACATATGTATAGCTTCCCTCTACATCCCCCCAGGGGATAATATTTCCACACTCGAAGACATCCTTTCCTGGCTCTCCAATAACATTAGAAATGAAACTATAATCTTAGGAGACATGAATATTAACTGGGCCTCCATTCAGTCTCCTACAAACCCACTTAACATTAACCTCTACAATTTCTCACAGCTAATCACCTTTATTACATGCCGCTCAAAAAAACCCTCTAGCAGCAGTATTCTGGATTGGATTTTAGTCTCCCATCCCCATTATTTCTCCGACAGTGGTACTCTTCCCGACCCTCTTGGTGACCACATACCCACCCTAACTCATCGTCTCCCCTTACTCCTACATCGCACTCATAATTATATTACTGTCCGTAACCAAAAAAACTTTAACCCAATAACCTTTTCTAACTATATAAAAACAATAAACTGGAATTGTCTAAAAACATTACCTCTAGATAACGCAGTTGCCCACTTCAACTCAACATTCTTAAAACTGCTAGACTTCCATGCTCCCTTAAGGACAAAGAGAATAAAAATCAATACGGCCCCTTGGCTTACCGAAAACACACTAGCAACCATGCGTCTCAGAGATAAAGTCTGGGCACACTACCTGAAAAATAAGACCCCCCTCTTACATAATGAATACAAAACACTTAGAAATAAGGTAAAAAAGCTCATCATCTCTGATCGACAAAACTACTTCTCCATCCTCCAAAACAGTAACAAAACAAATCCTCAAAAATTCTGGAAAGGTATCTGTACTCTACTTAACCCCAGCAAACCAGACACCCCCACCCCAGACCCTAACGCCCCTGATACAGACTTAGCTACCCAATTTAACTCATTTTTCATTGAATCTATTTCCAAATTAACCTCTTCATTCTCTAACACCACATTCTCCAATGTACCCCCATCCTCCCCTACCAACACTCCACCCTGCACTGCTAGCACTCTCTCACTCTCATCCACTAACTTTTCACCCTCCACCTCTCCTCCTACTCTCACTTCCTCCCCATCTTCTTCCCCCCAACACCCCCTCTCCACACTCCCCACTATTCTCATTAAAACCCATACCCACTTCTACTATAAAAAAACTCCTACTGAAACTGAAGCCATGCACTAATGCTCCTGATAACATCCCTTCTTACTTTCTTAGCATAGCTGCTGATGCAGTTGCCTACCCCATTAGCATTATAATCAACCGCTCTATCCAGGAAAGTACAGTTCCCCAAATCTGCAAAAAGGCCTTTATCATACCTTTACATAAAGGTGGCAACAATAACAGTGTTACTAATTTCCGCCCCATCGCTATCCTGTCTCCCATCTCTAAACTCCTAGAAAAGTGTATCCAAATTCAACTCCTACCACATCTCTTAGATAATCACCTACTTACTCCCACACAACATAGTTTCAGACCTGGTCACAGCACTATGACAGCCCTCCTCTCCTTCCTTGAAACTATAAACAAAGCCCAGGACTCTGGACTTATTGTTTCCACCCTACTACTTGACCTCTCTAAGGCCTTTGACACTATCTCACACAGCCTGCTTTTAACTAAACTCTCAAAACTTAACCTATCTCCTTCATCTTTGAACTGGTTCTCCAGCTGCTTATCAAATAGATATCAAGCAGTAAAATGGAAAAAGGCAACCTCATTTCTAAATACCCCAACCGGAGTTCCCCAAGGCTCCATATTAGGTCCCCTCCTTTTTAACATATTCATAAATGATTTCTGCAACTCTATCCCTTTCTCAAACATTATCCATTATGCAGATGACTCAACTATTATCTGCTCTGCCTCATCTGTCCCTACACTCCTCAAGCTTACTCAAGATGCGTTTTCAACCACTGAGCAATGGATGAAAAGAAACCACCTAGCACTCAATGCCTCTAAAACCAAATTAATGGTATTCACCCCCTCTAAAGTCACCTATTTTGATAGTAACACATTCTCTATTACTAGTCAAAATAACACACCTCTGGAACTGGTGTCAGAGACCAAATTACTTGGTGTCCAAATTGATAACCAGCTCAAATTCAACTCCCATTTACAACTAAATATCAAAAAAAACATCAAAAACTAGGTATGCTCTATCGGCAAAATCACTACCTTACACCTGCTACTAAAATCACTCTTTCTACTTCCTTTCTTATCCCCTCCCTTCTCTATGGAGCTCCACTTCTAACTAATCTACAGTCCTCTCTGAAAACACAACTCTCCTCCTGCTACAACAAAATCGCCAAGTTTGCTACCAGCCACAAGTCCTCCACCCAGCACTGTTCCTCTCTCCAACAACTAAATTGGCTAGAACTACCCAAGCATCTCACCTATACCCAACTAACTCTTGCACACAAGCTCATTTTCAACCCCTCCCTCTGTCCCTCCCTGTCTTCTGCCTTTAAAATGCACCTACCCAATAGAGTATTAAGGTCTAACAACCAAAATCTATTAGAAGTCCACAAACCAACTCATCCCCCAGGCAAAAATCTTCTATCACATGGTCTAGCATGCCTCTGGAACTCCCTACCTCCATCAATTTGTATCACCTCTAACCATTTTATTTTCAAAAAATATCTTCACTTATATCTAGTATCCCAGTGGGAATGCTCTTGCTTCCACCCCACATAACTAACACTGGTAATTCCATCTTCCTTTCCTTCCCCCATTTACACCTGCAATCTTCCCTTATAATTTCTCCTATGTCATACACTCTTATTGTTATTATTGTATCCACAAGAATACACTACGCTGCACCTCTTAAGTGTATGATTCCTGATATGTAATTTGACTTCTCATTATTTACTTTGCAACATTCCTTCTTTGTCTGTACCCTGTAAGCTTCATCACTAATTTGTATTAGTTGTAAAAGTTTCATCTCTAGTTTGTATTAACTGTAATGTTTCCTCTACTATTTTGTAATTGTTTGCTTGAATCTTTTACACTTGTATAATTATCATGTATAACCTATTGTAACTTTGATTGTTTGGAGCTTTTCTCCCCAGGACTCCATTGAAAACGGGTTCATTTTGGCCCAATGGACTATCCTGGTAAACCAACTGCAAATAAATAAATAAATAAATTCCTTTAGACTATATTCTATTTCTGTTACTTTTATTTTCTTCCTATGTGAGTAGATTTCTTTTATGTGATTGGACTTACAGAGTAATTTTGTTTTTGTGGCTAAATTACACATAGATTTGGGGGGGGGGTGACTACATACAACAAGATCAGCCTTGGGTGACATGGAGGCCTACACAAAGGATTCTATGATGCACCTGTCATACACTGGTCCCTGCTGCTTCTCCTATCCTGTTCTCCTGCACTACCTGCAGACTACTTTTTTCTTATTTTTTTAACAGGTGCTCCCTTCAGCTATCCAGCACACCCTAACTAGCTAAGACTGCACTGCAATTTCTGTGGATGAAGTAAATAAATCAAACTAGGGGTCTCATGGCTGCTAGGTACAAGAAAAATGTGTGGTTCTAGATGCATTAAAATGCATTTTCATGCTTTTTTCCAACCTTTTAATCAAGTGATGGCCTTAGCAAAATCATGCATAAGGAAAATAATTATATTTCTTTTTTCAAGTAAGAAATAAAACCAGGTTGATAACTTAATGTTCAAAGATTACTACATAGTAGGTCCCAATCAACAGAGAGCACAAATCTTGCAAGGATACAAAATAAATCATATCCGAGAATAGTATTTATGTTTATACCCCCCCAAAGATAGTAACCTTCTTTACACTCTCCCCAGTGTAAAACATCATGACTCCTCACTCATACTATGAAACTACAGTCACCTTTTGGGTACCTCTCTGATATATATATATATATATATATATATATATATATATATATATATATATATATATATATATATGTGTGTGTGTGTATGTGTGTGTGTGTGTGTGTGTGTGTGTGTGTGTGTGTGCGTGTGTGTGTGTGTGTGTGTAGAGAGAGTGCTTGCCTTCTTACCAAAACTCACAAAAGTTAACATTTTGTATATACATCTGATGTCTAGCTGTTTGGAAAATGAAACATGGTGATCACAGTAACGTATTCCAACTTGTTGTCTTAGAGAGCACACTGACTATAGACAAACTATAGTAACTTTCTGTGCAATCCTCTTTGGTTTGATTATCAGGAAAATTAAATAAATAGTGAGTATAATGTCTTCAGTACTACAAAAGCTATAGTGGCCTTCTATGCACACATGTGAACAAAACTGGTTTTAAACTAAGTGGGGCTTCAGGGTAAAGGTTGACAATTAGCCCATTGTGGCAAATACCCTTGTACAACAAATATTTCTGGTTCTAGTTCCCCTCACCAGAAGCACTGAAGGTCTAGATGTTCTATGATGCATTCTATGTTTTATTTTTGAAAGATAAGTACTAGTTAACTGTTCTTTTTACTGGTAGTCAAAAGAGTTATATGTGTGCCCCCAGGAATGTATTCACAGACAACACTGATATTTTTACACACACACACACAAATACACACACACAGACAGACACACACACACACACACACACACACACACACACACACACACACACACACACACACACACACACACACACACACACACACACACACACACACACACACACACACACACACACATATATATATAAATGAACATGCAAATCTTCACACTACAAAATTTACTGACAGACAAATCAAAGAAATGCCAGTCACCTACTGCATGTCTTTGGGGTACAGGGAAAACCAGTGTAACTGAAAAAATCCACACAGAGTCAAGGAGGATATTCAGGTTCCACACAGGAGGCATCACAGCCAAGAGCTCAATCAAAGTATTAAGATCTGTCAGATAGCAATTCTACTTTTTGCTTCAGTGTGCCAAGGATCAGTTGCTATCACATATATCCTCTGCAGACCACAAATATAGACACTTATTTTGTACACTGGTGAGGTTAACTGTGATGTAATCCAGAAGAAATTATGATCAATTTGTTCCTTTTTGATACTCTGCAACACCTCTCCCAAACACACATAGTCATTGCTATCCACAAACAGCTTCAACAATCATCAGTTCTAGCCACTTTATTGACTGAGCACAACCGACTGTGGTTTTAAATGGCCACAATAATGTGTTCCAGCTTTCTTCACACAAATGCACACTAGTTTAACTAAGACAGATTAATGACTGTTTAACTTGATCCTAACAGCAGGGTCGGTCAATCAGTCAGTCATTTTTTTTTCCATAACCAAACCCTATACCTATAAATTGTAGCCATTTTGCTGAATGTATACACCTGAGATGTTTTCTTGCAACAATTAAACAAATCAAGAAATATATAAGTAATGCCCCAGAAAGGTTTTTTTCAGCTTGTTGCTGTCAGATACATACAATTCAACCCAGTACAATCTCCAAATCTCCATATCCTAACATATCTCCTCTCCAACAATCTTCTTGCCAAAACTCAACACAGATTCTTCCCCAACCGTAGCACTACCACTGCTCTTGTCCATTTTAGTAACCTAGTAAATATGCAATGCAACAACAGCCAACTTATGTCTGCAGTTTTCCTTGACTTATCAAAGGCATTTGATACATTTTCCCCATACAAAACTTCTAACATCACTCTCAGAATTAAAATTAACAACTCCCACTCTATTATGGTTTCAAAACTACCTCTCCCAACACCAACAAGCTGTTCAGTAGAAAAACTCCCTTTCCCCCTACTTCCTATAAAACTAGGAGTACCCTAAGGATCAGTCCTAGGACCCATACTTTACACTATATTTACAAATAATCTTCACAAAGCAACCCCTCTAGCAAACCTGGTTCAATACGCTGATGCCTCCACCTTAATCTGCTCTACCCCCACCCTCCAACAACTTCACATCAAGACCCAAGAAGCCTTTACATCCATCAAAACCTGGTTTACAAACTCCCAGCTAATACTAAATCTTAAAAAGACCCAATGTATGCTCTTCCATCCTTCCAAAGCAGCAGTATGCACTCCCCTGTTCTCTATTTTTGCATCAGATAATACTCATATCTCCCCGTCACACAAACCAAATTACTAGGGGTCATTGTTGACAATAATATGAAATCTGAAAAACACATAACTCATACAATAACCAAAGTCAGCAAAAAACTAGGTACTCTTTACAGATGTAAAACTTCCAAAACTGCAACAGTAAAGTTACCCTTGCTCATACCCATCTTCTCTGTACCTTATCGTATGCTTCTCTTGTTCTAATTAATCTAAACAAGAGTGATTTAAACAAGTTATCAGTGTGCTACAACAAAATAGCAAAATTTGCCACAAACTCCTGCTACCACACCCAAGGACAAGCGCTAAAACAGCTTTCCTGCTGGAACTCCCAAACACCTTAGCTCTAAACCAACTTCTTCTAGCTCACCAAATACTGTACCAAACTGACAAACCTCCAGCCTTACAAGACCTGATCACCCTCTACTCCAGTAACCGAGAACTTAGATCCACTAACAAGGCATTAATCAGAATCTCCAAAAGCCATTATAGCTCTTGTGAGTCCCTGGATTTTAGCAACATTGTCAAGACTTGCAACTCCCTACCACTACAAATCAGGGTACAACCTAACAAAACCATCTCAAAAAACAGCGTATTTCCCACCTAATCAACTCCTGGGCATGCAACTGCGTAGCACCTGGCTGACATATTCTAACACCTTTCCCCTACCCACTATCCAACCTCTTCTTTAAACTCCCATAGATGCTCTATATATTATCCCACATTACCTACTAACTCACCACCGCCTACTCCCCAATGTCCCACTTATACCCACAAACTGTCCCCTAGACTAAGTTGAAAAGCTTTCCCTTAAAATGTCAATGAACCTCATATGAACATGTCTAAATTCTCCTCCTTTGACAAACTGGCTAGTACTTTTAGTTTTTCCTTTCTTCTCTTATCTTCAGTAAATCTTCAAAATTATCTGGCTAGTATTTTTTTAGTTTTTCCTTTCTTGTCTTATCTTCAGTACATTTTCAAGATTATCTCTACTATGCATATTGTATGAACAGCAATCATATGTTACTACCCGCTATACTTTTAATTGTATGTCTAAACCACTATGCTTATAGGTTCATAGGTTTATAAGTGTGTACTAGGCTAATGGCCCTAGAGCCTTTAGAAGCCTAGCCCATAGGATTACCCTGGCATTGTGCCACCCACCCTTAGTTCCCAGTGCCTCTGTCAACTAGAGCCACTGGAGTGATCCCCAGGGTGAAATTTCTATTTCCCATCCACTCATAAAGATTTCTCTTGAAGAGGGCCAGTGAGGCACTCTGCTTGACATGTATGGGAAGTCTATTCCATAGCATGGGCAGTCTCTGGGTTATGAACCTGTCCCTCCAGTTTGTTCTGTTGATTGTGGTAATGAGGCTGAGGTCTCTGGAGCATGTAATGTGGAGGCATTTGGATTTCTTTAGATGTAGCATTTCTAACAGAGCTGGGTCAGACATGGCTTTGTAAGTCAAGCAGAGATCACCCCTAAATAGGCAATACGAGACAGAGAATAGATGGTATTTTTTGAGTCTGTCTATATAGGACAAGTGTTTAAGGCCTAAGATCCTGTTTGTGAGGTATTTTTGCGGCCTCCCCAGTTGTTGTAGGTGTATAGGGAGGTACATGCCAAATGGGGCATTGTACTCAATGATTGGCCTAATGAGGGAAGAGCAGAGGGAGACAATGACCTCTTTCTTCCTGGATGCAAAACCCTTAGTAATGAGATGTGCCACATAGAAAGACTTTCTGATCACAGTGGCAATGTGGTGGTCAGAAGAGAGGTTGCTGTCAACCTGTGTTCCCAGATCTCTTATGATGCCTTCTGTGCTCATAATTAATGGGAACCGGGTTTTTCCCAAAGGGGATGATGACACATTTTTTGGCATTGAGCTTAAGGCTATGGTTCTAACTCCAGTCATTGGTCTCAGTGAGGCCTTTCTGTGGGATGTCAAAATCACCTGGGGAGTTAATTATGGCTCCCAACTTGCAATCATCTACAAATTTTCTCAGCCAGAGTCTCTTCATGTTGGCCTGAACTTCAGAGAAGTAGATAACAAACAGGAGAGGACCCAGGACCGATCCCTGTGGGACTCCACTCATGACTGGTCGACAGTCTGACTTGGAGTCAGCTACTTTCACACTGTGGGTTCTATCTGTGAGCCAGTTTGCAACCCACCTAGTGATATAGGGGTTGATGCCTAGCTTAATGAATTCTTTTATGATTCCTGAGTAGGGAATGATATCAAAGGCCTTAGCCAAATCAAGGTAGGCTGTATGAACCACCTTGCCTTCATGCACAGCTCTGGTGACTGACTCAAAGAAGTCGACCAGGTTGAGCAGGCATGATCTACCCTTCACAAAACCAAACTGTGTGGGATCCAGAGTTTGGAGGTTCCTTATAGTGTAGCAGTTCAACATTCAGTAGGGACAAAGCCTGAGGTGAGGCTGTAACTGAACAGGGCACACAGATGAGGTGCCAGTTCACTCTGTAGTTCATGTAGAACACAGCTTATGTAAATATCTTATGCAATCATATGCTATTATCTGCTATATTTTATAACTGTAAGTCTAAACTATAATGCTCATGTAAATATCTTATGTATAGTATGTTAGCAATTGTTCTGGAGGTTTTCTACCAGGGCCTCCACTGAAAATGGACAGCTGTGTCCAGTCAGACCTCCCTGGTAAATGTAAAATAAATAAATAAATAAAAAATAAATAAATACACACACAGATGTGACTATCAGTTACAACCACTGTATGACTCTGCACATCTCAGACATCTGCTTGCCATCAAAAGATTAATAAATGGATACAGAATGATACAGGAATGTAGCTTCAGATTGTTTCAGTCATAGCAATACACTGCAAACCATTGCAGTCCTCACTCACAATCAAACAAATGGGACCATCAATTAAAGGCATATAACTGTGTGCACTACAGATCTACACTTGCTGCAAAATGGATGAAAAACTACTAAATAATGGCCCAGGAATGCATTCTCAACTCAGTATTGTAAGCTATCCAATGAAACACACACACACACACACACACACACACACACACACACACACACACACACACACACACACACACACACAAAATGGGCCAGCATGTACAGCCTCTTATATGATGTGTACACCTCAGATGTCTGCTTGTGATAAAATGACTGAAACAAATGTATAAATAATGGCCCAATAATAAATTTTGCATAGACGTTCAAAGAAAATGTTAGGCATATATCCAGCATAGCCATAAGTGACTGAGGGGATATTTTCTATATTGATTCCCTGGAAATAAATAGAATTCCAGTGACTGAATATGCTAAAGTGGGTACAGTACAAGCATGTAACACAGCAACAGAAGTTCCTGTGATAGAAACTCCCATGAGTGGACTTTACTTCAAACCAGGTAGAAGCATTAAACAACCCATAAGCATTCAAGAGATTGAGGTAGACACTGATGCCCAACATGGATTGTCTTTCAGCCAAAGTTAATAAATAATTTAAGGGTCAAGTCAGCATGCTTTTATTTCAGTTCTGTGATCCAGCAATACTAACAGGGAGTTTCCCATCTAGTATGATAAAAGCTGGAGAACTGTTATTTTATAAACCTAAGAGAGTCCCACTAGCTGTAAGTAGCTACAGGCCTATAGCTTTACATAACACAGACTTATAATTTTCCCTGAAATTTTAGCCACAAGGCTAGATAAAATTACAAATCAGATTATGCCTGGTAACCTAGTAACCATCTGGATTTCATAAGGAAAACATTGGTAGGCTGGATGCTATAAAGACATGGCTTAATTTGAAGAAAATTTTGTGATAGGAAAATATAACTGCGGATGCATTACTAATTGATTGTAATAAACTATTTGACACTATCCAGTGACCTTACATATGGAAAGTGTTGAAACATTATAACCTCCCCAATGAGTTTGTTAGATGGATAAAACTGCTGTATATCAAACCCACTGTACATGTATAGACAAATGAAAATTTATCACCATCTAACTCCCTAATTAAAGGCACCAAGCAAGGTTACCTCCTCTCCACTTATATATTTATTTTAGCAGCATCAGTAATAGATGAGCATTAAACTACCAACGATAACACATTCTGTATTATGTTTAGAAACTTTCTCAGCCACTAACTGCATGGCTCATGGATGACCGTAATGTGGCTAACAAAATCCCATGTTTCAGACTGTCAGACTATTTTGAATGAATTAGACAAAATAGCAGACATCAGTGTACTCAGAGTAATTAAAGAAAAAATAGTAATTTTCCTGAAGCAAGGGTAAGAACCCTTGCTCAAGGCATGAATGGCATTCCCACCAGTCAAACAGGTCTATAACCTTCCCTATTTGGGTATAAGAATCAATACCATTATCAGCAAGGGGGTGGAAATTAATACCCAGCCCTTTATAAAAAAATTCAACCCTACATACGTAGAGTGAAAATGATGCATTTACATTTCTTGAATGTATTATAACTAATGTTTGTTCTATTTTCTTATTAACTAATGTTTGTTCTGACTTCTTATTCATTATAACAAATGTTTGTTCTGTCTTCTTATTCATTTTAACTAATGTTTGTTCTCTCTTCTTATTCATTAAAACTAATGTTTGTTCTGTCTTCTTATTCATTATAACTAATGTTTGTTCTCTCTTCTTATTCATTATAACTGTTTGTTCTGTCTTCTTATTCATTATAACTGTTTGTTCTGTCTTCTTATTCATTATAACTAATGTTTGTTCTGTCTTCTTATTCATTATAACTGTTTGTTTTGTCTTCTTATTCATTATAACTAATGTTTGTTCTGTCTTCTTATTCATTATAACTGTTTGTTCTGTCTTCTTATTCATTATAACTAATGTTAGTTCTATCTTTTTATTCATTATAACTAATGTTTGTTCTGTCTTCTTATTCATTATAACTGTTTGTTCTGTCTTCTTATTCATTATAAATAATGTTTGTTCTATCTTCTTATTCATTATAACTGTTTGTTCTGTCTTCTTATTCATTATAACTAATGTTTGTTCTGTCTTCTTATTCATTATAACTAATGTTTGTTCTATCTTCTTATTCAGTATAACTACTGTTTGTTCTGTCTTCTTATTCATTATAACTGTTTGTTCTGTCTTCTTATTCATTATAACTGTTTGTTCTATCTTCTTATTCATTATAACTAATGTTTGTTCTGTCTTCTTATTCATTATAACTGTTTGTTTTGTCTTCTTATTCATTATAACTAATGTTTGTTCTGTCTTCTTATTCATTATAACTAATGTTTGTTCTGTCTTCTTATTCATTATAACTAATGTTTGTTCTGTCTTCTTATTCATTACAACTAATGTTTGTTCTGTCTTCTTATTCATTATAACTGTTTGTTCTGTCTTCTTATTCATTATAACTAATGTTAGTTCTATCTTTTTATTCATTATAACTAATGTTTGTTCTGTCTTCTTATTCATTATAACTGTTTGTTCTGTCTTCTTATTCATTATTAATAATGTTTGTTCTATCTTCTTATTCATTATAACTGTTTGTTCTGTCTTCTTATTCATTATAACTAATGTTTGTTCTGTCTTCTTATTCATTATAACTAATGTTTGTTCTATCTTCTTATTCAGTATAACTACTGTTTGTTCTGTCTTCTTATTCATTATAACTAATGTTTGTTCTGTCTTCTTATTCATTATAACTAATGTTTGTTCTGTCTTCTTATTCATTATAACTAATGTTTGTTCTATCTTTTTATTCATTATAAATAATGTTTGTTCTGTCTTCTTATTCATTATAACTAATGTTTGCTCTATCTTCTTATTCATTATAACTGTTTGTTCTGTCTTCTTATTCATTATAACTGTTTGTTCTGTCTTCTTATTCATTATAACTAATGTTTGTTTTGTCTTCTTATTCATTATAACTGATGTTTGTTTTGTCTTCTTATTCATTATAACTAATGTTTGTTCTGTCTTCTTATTCATTATAACTAATGTTTGTTTTGTCTTCTTATTCATTATAACTAATGTTTGTTCTGTCTTCTTATTCATTATAACTGATGTTTGTTTTGTCTTCTTATTCATTATGACTAATGTTTGTTCTGTCTTCTTATTCATTATAACTAATGTTTGTTCTGTCTTCTTAGTCATTATAACTAATGCTTGTTCTGTCTTCTTATTCATTATAACTGTTTGTTCTATCTTCTTTTTCATTATAACTAATGTTTGTTCTGTCTTCTTATTCATTATAACTAATGTTTGTTCTATATTTTTATTCATTATAACTAATGTTTGTTCTGTCTTCTTATTCATTATAACTGTTTGTTCTGTCTTCTTATTCATTATAAATAATGTTTGTTCTATCTTCTTATTCATTATAACTGTTTGTTCTGTCTTCTTATTCATTATAACTAATGTTTGTTCTGTCTTCTTATTCATTATAACTAATGTTTGTTCTATCTTCTTATTCAGTATAACTACTGTTTGTTCTGTCTTCTTATTCATTATAACTAATGTTTGTTCTGTCTTCTTATTCATTATAACTAATGTTTGTTCTGCCTTCTTATTCATTATAACTAATGTTTGTTCTATCTTTTTATTCATTATAAATAATGTTTGTTCTGTCTTCTTATTCATTATAACTGTTTGTTCTGTCTTCTTATTCATTATAACTAATGTTTGCTCTATCTTCTTATTCATTATAACTGTTTGTTCTGTCTTCTTATTCATTATAACTGTTTGTTCTGTCTTCTTATTCATTATAACTAATGTTTGTTTTGTCTTCTTATTCATTATAACTGATGTTTGTTTTGTCTTCTTATTCATTATAACTGATGTTTGTTTTGTCTTCTTATTCATTATAACTAATGTTTGTTCTGTCTTCTTATTCATTATAACCAATGTTTGTTCTGTCTTCTTATTCATTAAACTAATGTTTGTTCTGTCTTCTTATTCATTATAACTGTTTGTTCTGTCTTTTTATTCGTTATAACTGTTTGCTCTGTCTTCTTATTCATTATAACTAATGTTTGTTCTGTCTTCTTATTCATTATAACTAATGTTTGGTCTGTCTTCTTATTCATTATAACTGTTTGTTTTGTCTTCTTATTTATTATAACTAATGCTTGTTCTGTCTTCTTATTCATTATAACTAATGTTTGTTCTGTCTTCTTATTCATTATAACTAATGTTTGTTCTGTCTTCTTATTCATTATAACTAATGTTTGCTCTATCTTCTTATTCATTATAACTAATGTTTTTTCTGTCTTCTTATTCATTATAACTGTTTGTTCTGTCTTCTTATTCATTATAACTAATGTTTGTTCTGTCTTCTTATTCATTATAACTAATGTTTGTTCTGTCTTCTTATTCATTATAACTAATGTTTGTTCTATCTTCTTATTCATTATAACACATCTTCCACATACCATGTTTTCCCCATTTGTTAAGAAAACACAGAAATTAATGCTGCATTATGGAGAGGGTAGGAAGAAACCTAGGATCTCTAGGTCAGGCACATGTGCACAAAAGCAGAAGTGCCTTTGGACTTCATAATTTGGAAAATATATGGCAAAGAAGCTGTGTTTTGGTTCTATAACAGATGTAGAAATGTAAGGAAACCTGTATGGTTTCACTTGCAGATGATTCTCCATACACTAACAAAGCCTTCCTCAGTAAAGATGCCATTGCCCAAGGTTTGGGACCCTGGAGAAATGGATTGAAAAAATGCTCATAGTATCAAAGTGACAAAGAAACCTAGGTCTACTCTGGAAGACCTTTCTATAGAATCATCCATTTATTACTTTAGAGGACTGCCTGGTTTAGTGAAATTGTCTGTGTGCCTGGGAACAAATCAAACAAATGTTTCTTTTGTTTGACTCCTCCTGGTGGTAGTATATGCAGCTTAGAAATAGTGCAGCTTCCTTGAAATTATGATTAGATAGGGACCCTGAAATACTCCTAACACATGTGGTTCCCCATATGGCAAACAAGGGTACGTGAATAAGAATCTGGTTCTGACTATATCCCTCATTCCCTCCCTAACACTACTCTGTATAAATGGAACAATATGTTGACCAACCCACTTACGCAGGAAGAGCTGATGAGTACTTTAGACAGAATTTGGGATAACAACTGGTTAATGGTCTCTACCTTTTCAATCATTAGGATACTTTACCTTTGGCATGTGACACCTGTTATGCTCTCTAAGTGAGGAATGGGCAATAATACCAGTTGTTGGCACTACCACTAAAACATGGCAGATTTATACCTTATATGGGCATGCCTTCTAGTGCAAAAACAGTGACATAATATAATGGATGGGATTTCCTAGGCACTACAAAATCAAGTTCTCCCTGCCACAGATATAACATTTTGGATTTTTTTAGGTCCACATATCTGATAGCGGTCTGGATATTGCCAAATCCATGTGAATTAGAACACTAATTACTGCTGTTTTCTCCTGAATGTTTCTTTATTGCAAAGATTACTCCCTGATGAAATATATAGGTCTCATTGCAGTTTAAGTAAATGACTCAACCCTACAACTGACATGGTTGAATGTACAGAGTATTGCAGCATTTTTATGCATAAATTGCACTTTTTTTATGTAATTAAAATTAGGCTGTTATACTCTTTCATGGTTATAGATTATATAACCATGTGTCAATACACTCAGTTTTTGTATGTTCTTTGGTTATCTGTTATGGTGGAAATGTGAATGCAAATAAAGATTTGAAAAAAAAGTATGGCTACCCATTCAGCCTCCTCTGAAGCCATGATTCTACTAATCTTAACATGCAGGAAGGTCAGTAATACATTGAATTGCCTTATTGTCCATTTGGAGAAGGACTGATGCTGAGATGTTTTGGAGACAGTCTAGTCAAGTAAGCCAATTGTTTTCTTCCATTTTTTAAGAGAATGTAGGACTCCGCATATACTCATGATGCACGGAGTTCCAATCCATGAAAAATGGGAACATTGTCTATTTTTTAAATTAAAAAAATGAAATAAGTAAAATAAAGTATCCAATTTGCTTTGAATTTACTGGGGGTGGAGGGTGGGTGACAGTACCATGAGCTGCTCCTGCAAGGTTTTCTAAGCCACTCCATTCTGCCTACAGTTCCCCATAGTTTTACCTTTAATTTTTTATGCTTTAGCCACAGAAGCATTTGTTATAAAATATTGGGAATTGCTTTGTCCCTTATTGCTGATAGCATTGCCTCAATTGCATCAGCAAAATGAATTCACTTCTTAAAGTGATTTGTTGCTGTTCTTACCATCATAGTTTTGTTATTATTGTAATGCCTTCATCTAGGGTTTCATAGGTTCATAAGTAAGTAGTGGGATAGATGCCTTGTGGGCCATTTTAAGCCTAGGCAATTTTTCTGTTTTTATGCTGAAAATAACCTTACCCCATTTGTTTATAGATTGGCCTTAGTCCCGCCATGGTCAATAATTATATATTACCCCGATGAGAATAACTGAGATGATGCCATGGATAATTTGAGGGGACTTTTGCATGGGCTAAAGCATTTAGGAGATATCTCTGTCAATTAGTAGTACAGGGGGCTGTCCTAGGATAAATGTTCTGTTTCCTATCCATAGATCTAATTGCACTTGAATATGGACAAGGGTGAACTTTGTTTTATGTGGATGAGGAGTCTCTTCCAGAGCAGCTGTATCATCTGCAAGATATACCAGTCCCTCCAAACTGGTCTGTTAATGTTGCAGAAGAGGTTCAGATCCCTAGACTGAATATTTCTTATGCCCTTTGACTTGCTGATGTGCAGTAAATCCATCAGTAATGTGTCTGACCGTGCCTTGTATCCCAGACACAGGTCACCTGTTTGCAGTCTGTGGGATACTGAGTCTAGTGACAGGGATTAGAGATTGTCCATGTATGACACATTGTTTAGGCCTTGTATCCTTATAGTAAGGTATCGCTGTGGGCATTCCTGTTGTTGCATGTGTTTGAACAGCTACATACCAAAAGAGGCCTTATATTAAGTGATTGGTCTAATGAGGGCTGAGTAAAGCAGGATAACTGCATCCCTATATCTAGTCACAATCTCATTAAACAAAGGATGAGCCGTATAGAAGGGCTTTCTTACAACAATAATGGTTTCATGATTTACAATCTCATTTTTTCTGTTAGTTTTCGTTGTGTGATCCTCTACCTCCATGTAATTCTATGTGGAATGCCCTCTGACATCTGATGCCACAGGAGGCATTTTACTAAAGCTGTCAGTTCAGTGCATGTTTTTATTTTATTTTCATTTTTTTTCCTAGTGAAAGCAGTGATGTGCAAGTTATTGATTTAACGTCTGATGCTGGAATTCTAACTCCTTATAAAGATGACTTTTATTTCAGTTCAGCAGGACGTTCAGTTGACAGCGATTTTGATGTTGTCGATGTTGATGAAGTTTTATATGGTCAGTAAAACCCCTGTTCTAACATAACCAGATGGTCAGTACAATCCCTGTTCTAATTTAACCAGATGGTCAGTAAAACCATTGTTCTGATATAACTAGATAGTCAGTAAAACCCCTGTTCTGATATAACCAGATGGTCAGCACAACCCCTGTTCTAATATAACTAGATGGTCAGTACAACCCCTGTTCTAATATAACCAGATGGTCAGTACAATCCCTGTTCTAATTTAACCAGATGGTCAGTAAAACCATTGTTCTAATATAACTAGATAGTCAGTAAAACCCCTGTTCTAATATAACCAGATGGTCAGTAAAACCTTCCCTTTTATGCTATAATATTACGCCTACTTGGCCACATACACTGTAAAGTACTTCCCTTCACTTTATATTATTATGAAAGTTCACTTTACCATTGTCCTGTGAATCTAAACTTTATTGGTATAAACTCTCCTTCTGATCAACTTTTGAAAGATTTTTTTATATCATTGTATTGCCTGTAATATGATTATGTTTGCATATTGATATGAATGTTGTCAATGTTTTCTCACTATTGTATACTCAAACAGTCATTTTTTTCTTATTGTCTGCTCTAACAATTCATCATGCAATTAAATTTGTTGACTGGATTAGCCCCACTAGGGTAGTAGACTCTTCAGTTGCACGCTGAGGTGGTATTTATACTACTAGGGGAAAGCTGGCCAGGGTCCTTTTGCATGGTCTATTCACTGTTATGCTTTCTGACTTTTGATGCAGTTGTGAAGGCAGCCCAGAGAAGCAAGACACAAAAAAATGAAACATGGAGTAGACAGTACATGTTTTCCAGGTGCTGGAGATGAGTTAAGCTGTTGATTGAAGAGCAGAAAGGTCAGATACATTAAATCATGAGTCAGAGGTTGAACAGAGTGCAGAGAATGGAGAAAGCAGAAAAGAAAGAGAAGGACTGATGCAGGGGTGACAGGTGCTGACTGAGGTTTCTTTTTGGGATAAACTCTTGGCGAGGCTTGCAAGGGCCCCAGGACCATTAGCTTAGTAGCCTGCTATGATCCTATGAAAGCTGGTTAAAAGGCAAACAGAAGGATTCAAAGTAGGTATTATGAATTTGATGGAGTTATTTCAGCAAAATTTGTTTGCAGTAGATGCTACAACACCTGATTGTGTTGTTGCAACCTTGTAGTCCGGAGAGGGGAGGTGCAGGATGTTTATTTGAAACAAATAATCAGCAAAGTGAACCAGAGAGTGAAAAGACAGTGCTGTGGGGTGAAATAATAGACAAAATACAAGAAGAAAAAGTTGAAGAAATAAGAAAGGAAGAAAATAAATCATTTGCACAAACAGTAAGAGAATGTGAAAGAAGAGAAGAGAAGAAAACAGAAGTAAGAAGAAAGTATTGGGTAAGAATAAGTAGCAAAACAGAAAAGGAACTGGACAGGTATGGAGTATGGGGCAACATCATTTCACCATTGGGTATTGAACCCATGGAGGTAAGAGCATTTATTTGTATTAACAAAGATACTTTTTTGTGGCATTTTTGAGGAAGCACATTATATGGAAAATGTTTTAGCACAATATGAGATAAGAAATAATGAAAAGCATTGGAACTTATACGTTGTCCGAGCATTTAATAGAGAAGCTGAAAAAAGAGAATTCATGCATATTTGTACTTAAGTTGGAAGAGACAATCTTAAAGACTATTTAAAAACTGTAGAGGAATTTAATAAAGCCTACACAGACTTATTTGTTGTGTAGGCATAGCGGGACAGTGCTTACACTGAAGTAAGCAGATGTGTGATCCAGTAAACAGAGCTGAGGGGCATGCACGAGCGAACAAGGAAGTGTCTGTGGCATGCAAATAACCACATAAACAGGTGAAATGCATGCAGATGAGGCTGGTAGAGTGATCCAGTAAACAGATAGGCAGTCATGCAGACCCCATGTTGGTGGCCGTAATGTAAATGGAAAAATTCCATGTACCAGATGCAAAAATGACACCAGAGGCTGTAAAAGTGTACTGACAGTGCACAAACTATCACAGTGTGTCCAAAACCATATGGAAAATAATGTAAAAATATTTTTTAATACCTTGGGTATGTTTGTATGGTATACCACAATGCACAAGCATGCCGTTATGAAAAAAATATAAAAATATCGTAAAAAACAGAATTTGTGAATATGTAACAGTAATGCATTATAGGACCCTGTTTGGAGTAAGTACAATGTTAGACTGCTGTGGTTGCTAATAAGGCAGGGTCTAAAACCATGTAGTTTCCAGGTACTGTGCACAGATCTGTGTGCAAATGAGCTGGAGTTACTGATTAACACAAATGGGTATCCATGTCCGCAGTTCCTATCTGTGCAGGCACAGAACCATATTGGTGCCCACAGAAGAGGTAACTGGCATCAAAAGAGGGTGTATCTGCAAACTTTTAAGCTCATTGGAGCTCACTAGCACCTGTTTGCACACAGTGCTGCTGAGCAACTAGGCGTGAACATTGGCTGCTAAGCTGTGTTAACATCTGAGGTGCGTGTGTTTTATCATGTTTGCTCGTGTTTTCATGGCAGGCTGCCAAGCTGAACATGACCTTCCATGAGGGGTGTGTCTACTGACTGCTAAGCTTTGTTTATCTTTGAAGTGCAGGTTTGCGTGGCATGCCACTGTGCTCAGCAAGGAAGGCTGTCACAAAAAAAATGGCTGAGAAAGCCAATGATATATTAATTACTGATGAGTCCTATTTCACTTTAACAAGGGCCATTAAACTCTTTAATGATGTATTTGGCAGGTGGAGTGCATCATAGGTAGCCAACCACACAGGCTACACCTACAGCAAAACACTATAAAGGTTGCATACACCCTACAATCTGATTTTCCCCAATACTCTCCACCACTGGAGTACAGACATGGGTTTTTTAACTGAGAGAATGGTAGGAGCTGCTGCAGGTCTGCTACATCTGTATGCGCTAGATGCTGAGGTCAATGCAGCTGCTGCTGATGCTGACCATGGGCCTAGACTAAGATGGAAAAGAGTGTTCAGGCCCAGGTAACCTACTAGGAGCAACATGAGCTGGAGATTGTAGAGCACTACAGGGTGGACAGGGACATACTACAATAACTGACTGAGCTCTGCCAACCTCAACTCAGGTCCAGAGCCAACAGAAGGGAACCCATCCCAGTGGAAACAAAGGTATGTGTAGCCCTTAGGAATATAGCTACAGGTACTTTCCAAAGACCAACTGGGGACATGGTGGGGGGTCTCATAAACATCTGCTTCCAGGGTACTACACCAGTTCCTGGATGCCATGCTTCCACATGCCAGTGAGAACATTTATTTTTCCCACACCCCTGAGGAGAGGGCCAGCAATATGAGACTCTTCTACTGTGTAACACACTATCCTGAGGTACTGGGTGCCATAGATTGCACTCATGTACACATCACGGCACTACCCAGTAAAGAGGGTAGAATCTATGTCAACTACAAAGGGTACCACTCCATCATCTGTCAGGTCATGTGCAATGTCTAGGGCATTATCATGAATGTGTGTGCTGGCAGTCCTGGCAGTTATCACAACTCCCATATCTGGCACACATCACAGCTGTACCAGGTGTTTGCTAGAGGGGACATTCCACACAGCCATTTACTTGGAGATGCTAGCTATGCCCTGGAACCATGGATGATGACACCCATCAGAAATGCACACACATCCACGGAAGAATGCCATATTGAGGCACATGCTCAAACTAGGAACATCATAGGGCATGTGTTTGGACTGTTGAAGTCACGCTTCCGGTGCCTTGATATATATGGTGGAGCCCTGCAGTACTCTCCAGTCACATGTGGACAGATGTTCACAGTATGTGCTATGCTGCACAATATGATCCTGCGGAAACAGCTGCAGCAAGATCCACAAAGGGAAGGGATACACAGACCCCCACCAGTGCCTAGGTCACCACAGCTCAACCACAACCACAGGGGGACTCAGAGGAGGAACCCCCTGAGGCTGTTCCTGTAGGCAGACATAGGCATGCCCAATATGCCCTGGCCTTGGCCAAGAGACAACATATAGCACATGCACTGACAACCTAGGGCCCTAGGGACTGACACCTTACTCTGACTCACACACATATCAGTAAAAATGATGCCAAGCAGACCACACAACCTGTACCTCACCATGTATTGGCTGTGGACTGCATGCATCAGACAGAGTTAGCCCTGAACTACAGGTCTATCAATGGCTGCATTCACAAGGTAAATCACTCTTCCATACACCACTTGTAAGGGGTACTGCAATATGGTATCATATGTATGGACCTGCTGCATGTATACAAGGAAATATAATGGGCTATATATAGTGTGCTACTGGGCTACTTGCAGAGATCTCTAGTGGGCTACTGGGCTACTTGCACAGATTTAGCAGCCACTTGGGGCAACAGGTACTCTGTTTACTTGTATGCTTCCCATAATATCCACTAGACTACATGGCTTGAATCTGCACAATATTATTCCAGGGAGATGCCAAACAGTGGGGTCACAGGACAGTTGCACGACTGTCTATGGCAGAAGAGCATATGCTGATCATCCCCTAACCCAAACAGAGAAGTGTTCCCATACAACTGCTGTAAGAGTAAGTCTGCAATGATATACCAGCAGACCAGACAATTCCCATATGTTGTTGATAGTGTGAGGAATAAAACGCCTCTATCTGGTTGCTGGCGTGGCTCACTGGGCCAGGTACAGTAGCATGAGTGATGGTGCTGATGGTTCGAATCTGGCAGCATTCAACATCTTTTGCACATCAGGTACTTATATGGTGGTATTCCCACAGACTGTCATAACCCCTCAATCTTCTACTGCAAGAAAGCCAGACAAAGCCAGACTGAATGGAGGCACAAAGGGCCATACCTGCAGACAGACATTATACATGTTCTGACTCATTTGAATAGGTCAAACATGCATCTAGTATGGACTATACTTGCAATTTCAAGGAAGTGTATAATGAGAAGATGGAATACAAACACAATACCAACTTTGGAAGACTTCTACAGCCTACTGAAAACCACAGCATTGCTGGAAATTAAAATTAAAGAACTAAGAATTTATCCAAAGCCATTTATCAACAACCCTTAGGGAAAAGTCTTACCATTGATTGACACTATACAATAATTGATCAGACACTCTGATAATGGATTGGACATACTTATAAAGTAACTGTATGCATTAAGATCTGTTATAGTGTCAGGCTAATGTAAATAGTCTACATAGTTATTTAAGATGTTATGTATAAATCCTATGGAATTAATTTAACTTTGTTTGAAAAATTATACATGCTCTGAGTAACCTAGCAAGTGGCTAGTATAATAGCAGGCCTCAACAGGTCAGATTAGCTGCAGGATGTAAAGGCCACCACATAAATGTGTCAGCAATTACAACAGGTCAGTGACCGCTATTCATAGGTAGGTACTAGGATATCTGTCCTAGGGCATTTATAAGCCTAGCCAGAATGTGCTGGCTTTTGCCACCCTTTTAGACTAGATTCCCGAGCCTCTGTCCAGCAGGGCCATTGAAGTGATCCCAGGAGTAAATTTACGATTTCCCATCCACTCATCAAGATTTCTCTTGAAGAGGGTCAGCGAGGGGCTCTGCCTAACATGAACTGGCATTCTATTCCAGAGCAAGGGAAGCCTTTGGGATATGAATCTGTCCCTCCAGCATGTCCTATTTATTGTTGTGCTGAGGTTTAAATCCATGGAGCATGTAGCTCTAATAGATTTGGCTTTCTTGAGGTGGAGCATGTCCATCAATTCCAGGTTAGACATGGCCTTGTACATCAGGCAGAGATCGGCTCTGAGTAGGCGGTAAGCAACTGAGTAGAGCTGGAGTTTCTTTAGTCGAGTCGCATAGGGCATCTGTTTGAGGCCCACAATCCTCTTGGTGAGGTACGTTTGAGGTCTCTCCAGCTGTTGCAGGTGTCGGGTAAGATACATCCAAAATGGGACGGTGTACTTAATTAAGGGCCTGATGAGCGATGAGTAGAGGGGCACAATGACCTCTCTTGATCTAGATATGAACCCTTTTGTGATTAGGTGAGCTATATAGAAGGTTCTTCTAACCACTTTGGCAATGTGATTGTCAAAGGAGAGGTTACTATCTACTTGGGTCCCCAGATCCCTAATTACTTATTCCGTACTTAGTGGATTACCTCCTATGTGGTAGTTTGTGGGCACTTTGTTTTTCCCAAAAGGGATGACTATGCACTTTTTGGCATTTAGCTTAAGGCCATGGTTTTGACACCAGGTATCCGTATCTGTAAGACCCTTCTGGAGGATGCTTGTGTCGGCCGGAGTCGATTATGGCTCCCAGCTTGCAGTCATCTGAGAACTTGGTCAGCCACAGTCCTCCAATGCTTGCCTGTACCTCAGAGAAGTATATACCAAACAAGAGGGGTCCCAGGACTGAGCCCTGTGGGACACCACTTGTAACTGGTTTAGAGTTAGACATGGCACCCGCAGCTCTGACCATGTGAGTTCTATCCCTGAGCCAGTTTGCAAACCATCTTGTGACATATGGGTTGATATTTAAGCTGGTAAGCTTATTTATGATGCCAGAGTGGGGTATTGTGTCGAAGGCCTTAGCAAGGTCCAGGTAGGCTGTATGGACTACCTTTCTCTCATCTATGACTTTGGTAGCTATTTCAAAAAAGTCAACTAGGTTTAGGAGGCAAGATCTGCCTTTAACAAAGCCGAATTGGGTAGAGTCCAGTGTCTGGAGGTTCCTAATGTCTTTGTTTATGAGATCCATGATAAGGCGCTCCATAGCCTTGCAGAGCAGGCTAGTCAGGCTTATGGGGTGATAGTTCCTGGGATCCATTGTGGCGCCACCTTTGTGGAACAGTATTACTGTTGCTGTATGCCATTCTTTGGGTACATAACCTGCGGTAAGGCTGAGTTGGAACAGTGAGTTTATGTGAGGGTTTAGTTCTTTTTGGAGCTCGTGTAAGACGCAGCCCAGGATACCATCAGGTCCCATTGATGCTGTGTTTTTTACATTGTAAAGGGCTGCTTTCACCTGTGTGTCTGTGATGATTGGGGGACTGCATTCTTCTGGAATAGACACAGGCCCTTTTGGGGGGAAAGGGGGGGGGGGTTTGCACTGAACCTGTCCGCCAGGATGTTGGCAATGTCAGTGGGTTCAGTGTATTTTGTGCCATTTTACACCAGATCAGAGCAGATCTGAGAGTTGCCACCCAGATTCTTGATGTAGCTAAAGAATGCCTTGTGATTATCTTTAGAGTCGATTTTTCTTTCGAAGTCAGCCTTCGATGATTTTATGATTGAGCGGAGTTTCTTGCTAATACTGATCAGGAATGCCTTCCCTTTTTGGGATTTTGCCCTATCATGTAATAGTTTCCTCCTTCTGTTGTATAGTTTATTTATAGCCGGGGTCCACCAGACTGATCTTCTGTGTTTGGAGGAGTGAGTCTTGGTTTTACTTGGGATGGCATGATCCATGCATTCCTGTAGGTGCTCATAGAGTGCATTTGTAAAGGATTCTGCAGTTTGGATAGCATTTTCCATTTGCCCGGGGGCTTTGAAACTTTCCACCTTGGTCTTGAGAAGTGTGAAGTTTGCTTTTGAGAAATTTTTTACAGTGGTTTCCTTGGCTGGGGGTGGGGTCAGAATGTGGATGTCCATTGTGATTAGTTTGTTGTCTGATCTTACCAATGAGGAGTTTACCTCTGGTGTGGAACAATGATCCCCCATGTTGGTGATGACCGAGTCCAATATGTTGTCCCCTCTTGTGGAAGTGGCAACCAGTTGTTCCATGGCATTTGAGTTTATAAACTCCTAAAACCGTTAGGCAAAGGAGTTGGGACTTGAGTAGTTTCCCCAGTCAATGTTTGGGTAGTTGAAACCCCCAAAATGATGGTGTTTGGTGAGACCTTCATATTTTCCAATGTTCTCAGGAATGCTGAGTGGGGGGTCCTAAGACATGGTGGGTGATCTGTAGCAGGCTACAAACTGAAAAGCAGTTTTCCCCACTGTTAGTTGCACCTGGAGGGTCTATGATGCCTCGTGCAGTGCCACTAACCTGGAGGTGTGGGTATCCTTGATGAAGATGGATACTCCCCTGCCTTTATTATTTCGGTCTGAGTTCTGAGGCCGAAAGGTATGGTATGAGTTGAATCCTGGTAGTGCTGGGGTGCTCTCTGGAGCCTTGAACCAGGTTTCTGTTACTGCACAGATATCGATTTTCTCCATACTGAGGAGTGCCTCGAGTGCATGCATCTTGAGGTTTAGACTTCTGGTGTTGAGTAGCATTACCCTTAGTTTTTTGTTTCTGATATTGTCTCTGGAGGTGGTTTTGTCTTTTGAGCCTTGCCTAAAAAAGGCACTATTGGGGTGGCAAGAGCCTTAGCCAGTATTCAAAAACCTAAGGGTGACAGGTGCAAGCCGTCCCTGGTGAAGCATCGTGGCTTGTCAAGCATGTCATCCCAGGCTGACAGACACTGGATCCCCTTTGAATGACACCAATAGCTTAGCCAATTGTTAAAATTGATAATTTTGTCTTTATACTGTGGCATCATTCTTGGTGAGGGCAAGATGCTACTCAGGGTCAGGGTCATACCAGCCTGGGCTACATGATCAAAGAGCTCCTCTATGTCTCTTTTCATGTAGTTCATTGATAGCATAGTACCAGAAAACCACAAATGTATGAGTAACACAGCAGACATATGGGGTAAAATCATGGACAGACTGCAAAAACATGTACAGGGAGAGGTATGCAGACTGTCACCCTGTGTGTGGTATTACATTGTATACCCCAGTCGCATCATAACTCTCAACCTCTTAGAGCAGGGAATCCGGCCAAAGTCATGAATAAAAGTGGGACCAAGGCCCACAAATAGGTATAGATTGTAAATATTTGCTCCTACAAACATAGAATGTCAATAAACTAACAGGTCTTGCAGTAACATGAATCTCCTGATGTGTATGTAGTCAGAAACTCAAATGTTTGTCATTTTTTATTGACTTCAGTCTTCACAGATTTGCCACTAATGTGCCAGAAAACTACAATGTTATGTGAAATGGACCAAAAATATGAGGCAAACTTCTGGATAGTCTGTGAAGCTCTGTAGAGTTGTGAGGTATGAGTCACATATCAAGGTCAGCAAACAGCTGGGAAATACCTTGGACAATATCAGGGAACTGCAGCGTTGTGGTAGCAGGTGCAGCAGCCAATGGCCTGCAGCACACATAATCCCGGACTGGAGTACAGGTAGGTCTGGCCTGGATTCACCTTGTAAATACTGACAATCACACTGGGCATGCTCCTATACTTAGCTAACTTGAACCCAAGTCTGTTGCCTCTACCACCCAAAGACATACTGTATGGAAATATGTCTGTACATACATACATCTATGTATACATAGCTGTCTCTCCCATCCCCTTTATGCTTGATTAGTGTTTCTGTCAGTATATGGCACATATATATATGATAACAACAGGTATATATAGCTATATATAGTACAATGATACATAGACTCCCCACATATATCTACATAACACATTTACATAACGTACACACACAGCAAAATTTAAGGAGACATCCCTGTTATACACATTTATGTGGATATGGGTGGAGAGCTACGAGTATTCCCACATAACCCAGAATGCTGGGGTTATCTGCACTTACACATCACAACAGTTGCCTAATGGAACCAGACCAAGGCTGCAGCAGTACATAATCCACTCACCCACAGACCCCTGTGCATGTGGACTGTCAATAAGTACTGTGAGTTATAATGTGTAATACTAGGTAGGTAGGGGTTCTATTTTCACATCATCCAACTTCTGTATGTATTTGTGTGTGTGTGTATGCACATATATCCCCCTGTGGTACTTCAGACATGCGCATCTGGTTTATCTCTGTACAATGGTTATGCATTTTAAGGCCCTGTGACTAGCTGCTGGCCTCAACATTGGCCTCCTTTACAAGGCCTGCTGATGTCATCCACCTTAAAGCACTGGCTGACACTCTGATATCAGATAGACTCTGTGGTGCATGCAATAATTACTCCAAGCTATAGTGCGTATTACTAGATATTTAGGGGTTATAATCTCACTGCATCCAACTTGTGTTTGTGTGTGTATGTAAATATGTCCCCTTACAGCACTAGATACATAGCCATCAGGCCTATGTTTGTGCAATGGTTATGCATTTTATGGCCCTGTGACTAGCTGCTGGCCCTAAATTGCCCTGATCTTTATTAGCATAATTGATGTCCATCACCATCTAGATTTGTACGTGCAGAATACCCAGGTGACATGTATCAGTGGTAACAGACATTGTCACAGGGTATGAAAGCATGACGATGCTGACTGTCCCCATTGTCCCTGACACACTGTTCTACACATATGCACCTAGGGAGCCATGCACATATACTGACATACCTTGCTGACATCATATTTCTGCTGTGCTGCCTTGCCATCTTGTGCCACTGTATTACTGCCATGTCTCTATAGTTGAACCACTCAGACTTCTGGGATACAAACATACACACACCTGTCATTATGTAGCATCAAGACCAGTGTACCATCAAACTACAAAGATACACAAAGTTTGAAATGTAGTCAAGACACATGCCAGCATACACTACCTGCCGTAGCCCACACCAACTGCCATGGCATAACACTACTGCACTACACAAACACATGTAAAGTAATATAGTCACCCTGTGCATCAGACACATTTGCAGGTCTCTGCATCAATGGCATGGATGGCAGGGATACGGCACACAGGTATCATCACATGCACAGAGTGTGGTGTGGGGGTGGCAGAGGCCTAGGCCATGCCAAACAGTTGACAACATGTGTATAAGTCTGGAAGGGATGCTGGTTAGATGGGCCATGGAGAGGTGCCATGTGTGCCTTTTTGTGACCTGCATGTTACAGTGGTGTTGGAGTGTGTGTATGTACACAGTCAAGCCCATTGCTAGCTCTACACATGTGTATGGTAGACAGCTGTGGACCTTACTGGTAGAGTGGACAGTTCACCATCCCCAGCCATGAACATGGGAACTGGCTTTACCAGGAGTAACATGGGTGCTACAGTGACCTGGGTCAGATGCAGTGCTAGTACCTGACAGTGACTGCTCTCTGCTGGTCCTGTGTCCACCATGGGACCACACAAGACCACATGCCCATGGTCTGCCACGTTGTGGTGTGGACAGTACACTTCCCTCTGTAGAGCTGGCGGTACTGCCACTATGGGAGCATGAGTGGGCACAGCCAGATGGACTCTCAGTAGATGGTGTTGCTGACCTACATCCATGTGTCTTACTCCCAACTCCAACCAGATGTTCAAGCACAGACAACGTGCAGTCAAAGACAGACACTGTCTCAGCCCACTGTCTGTCCACTACATCAGTGAAATTTTCCAGGTCATCACCCATGCAGTGGAAGCAGTCACATATGTCAGACAATGCTGCATCCATAACCCTAAGCATCTCCCTGGTTTTGCATTCCAAATGTGCCTGTGCCTCCATGACAGCCCAAAGCATGTGGCAGGTGACCCATGATGTGACACCTGCAACAGGAGGTGGGTGGGCAGCAGTCCTCCTTTGAGCATCCTTGTCAATCTGCCTGTGTGGGATCTCACCAGCTCTTTGGATATGGCCAGTGTCCACACTCACTCACTGACACCATAGTTCTTACACTGTCCTGCACTATGTCACCACCCTCTGACTGTCCAATATCTGTGGCCTCTGGTGACTGGGTATGTGGGGGCATACTGACTGTGTGCTGGGGACAATGGTGGCAGAAGAGGGATGTCAACCTCTGAGACAGATTCAGCCCTGACAACCTCACCTGTACCTCACTATGGCCACCATCATTATCATCAGAATCCGATGAGACACTGACATCAAGTTGTGAGGGGGAAAGACTCCAACCCCCCCCCTCATTTGCCTGTGAAAAGCAAGAGAAAAGTAGTACATTACCATCTGCATTATGTATGGTAATCCACACAGACCCATACAGATGAAGATCCACAACTGCATTACATGTCCCACATCTTCTCATCTCTGATCCGATGCACAACACATATCTCTGATCCCATGCACAACACACAAACTCACAACAGCATACACGGACAACTCAGGCCCTGTATAACATGCATGTCACCTACATCCGGTTAACATTGCCAGTACAATACACCTGTGAGGTATACAATATGACAGTGTATGTGATAGAACTACACATAAAACCCAGTACACCTATCTTGAGAATTGTATGCCAGTTGTAGTATCACTGCCTCAGGTATGTACCATCTCCCTACTGTATTTGAATGGGCATCTGGGAGTAACTGCCTCATGTATAGCAGGCTGCGTAGTTGCTCATAAGCATAAGTGCAAACATGTTGATGTTTGTAAAAATACACACCTGGCATTCCCTCTGCTATGTACTGTAGTTAACTGCTTCAAAATGGAACATGCAACTATTCTACTCTGGCTAAGCACAACAGTTGTGCATAAGGCAAAATTGTAGCCTTAACTTTCATAAAGTATATATGATCTGTAAAACAACAGTATCACACTTACCAGGTACAGGAACAATGAATCTGACCACTCCTGATGGACCTATGAAAAGGTGAGGGAGAGGTATTGTCAGCAACACCAAATGTTGCAGTGTTGCAAGGTAATATGTGAGTATATCCACATGTATAGTAGCTAATGTGATACTGGCTATATTGCTATCATTCTGAGGACACCTAGTATCTAGTCTGGTAGAGCCACCACAATGACTGATACAGCATTATACTGACACACACACAAGTAACCCTCCCTGACCTCCGATGTGTGGACTCTGTGGCACCCACCTCAGGATGTATGGCGTGATCAGCAGCTGCCCGCACAGTGGCATGCAAATGCAGTGGCAGCACAGTATACCACATGCGCAGTAAGTCCTGCCCTGTTGGCCAATCAGGTCAACAGCCCCCATTGCCCCACCAGTCCTGGACCATTGCTGCCTGTTGTGTGGACCCTTGATGGACTGGTGATGTCATGAAAGCTGGATGAGTGCATGGAGCATGATGCATCCAGTATAAAAGTGGTGGATGCAGATGCATCATTCTCTCTCCGCAGAAAGATTGTGGATGCAATACAACAAGAGGGCAACACCCAGACAAATGATACCATGTCCAACCACGAATGCATAATGGCCTGCCAAGTACACTCACTCCATGGCCGTCCATAACACAACTCCACATCACCACACATCTAGCAACACCACCACACACATGTGTGGCTATCACATGTCAATATGTGCCTGAGAAATGTCCCTTGTATGTCTCTAGTCTCTGCTGCCCATCTCTGCACACCCATCCCCCATGGGCAAATCCCCATGGGCATCCCCACTAATATATCTGTGTTATTACAACTATAGCAAGTTCAGCAAATACTAGTATGGGACACCACAGCAACACCACAATGACAGAAAATGATGCAAAGCTGCTGTAGTGAAGTATCTCAGTAAGGATCCTCCAGGATCATACCAGAGAGACTTGCAAGTTTGCACCTTAATACATCATAGATGTGGTCCTTCTTGCACAAACTTGTGGATGTCTGATAAGCAGTTGTCCAGTCATTGATTGTAGTAAACACAATCAAAAAAGAAACAGAGTCTGTCATATGTCAGACCAAACAACAACACCACAGTATCTGTTGGTCTATCTGTTGGTCTATTGTTATGGCCAATATGTGTACTCTTTTGCTGAGTTTGGGCCTTTGTCCCCCATTAATTATGGCTTTGTCCTGATTTCTTACTGTAGGAGGTTGAGAGGTATGTTAGGCATAGCACTCAACCAGACAGGGATGAATGTCCCTGAAACAGGGACTTAGCCAGAGTATATCAGGGACATTCAGGGGCACTTTTACAATGTTAGTACTAGTTATGTGTGACACTGACAGACTGAGAGAAAGTGAATTACAGTACATCATTTGATGTTACAGGAGTGTACACCCTTACTTAGTGTCACTGCGTCTTACGTGTAATCCACTATTTGTACTACAACAGCCAACCATTGTAGGAGGGATTGACAGGGACAGAATAGAGATCTGATTCAAACCAGGGACAGTTGAGAGGCATGCATGTAGGTGTTGGACAACAGAGTATCACTGACATGTCAATATATAGATAATAGATCTAATATAAGCCTACTGTTTTAATCCCTATTCCCCATACTTTTATCCTCCCATCTGCATTCCGTTTTATGGGGAAATCTAGTACATACCAGGTAGAGTGATGTATTCCTTTTTTTTTTTTTTTTTTGAAGTGGTCCTCTGCAAATGCTTTGCACATACACTGTCTGTGTGGGTAAAACCAGATACAAACCTGTCCTCCATAAGCAGTTGCTTGCCTTTTGTAGGTAATGTTCATTAACAGGTAATTGCCTCTACAACAATCTCTGGCTCAGATTTGCTAATTGCATCCAGAACAGCTGAATTGCAATAATATTAGCCAATGACATGGCAACACAGTGCAATATATAAGGCCTTCATGTAGGCCTTGCCCCTTTCTTAGTTTTTGAAATGGACATTACTGAGATGTGGACACTACAACATCACAGAGGGTAAGTACAAATACTGTCCACTGTAGAGATATATGAAGTGTGTCCACAGTTTTGCCTTATATGTTTGGTTGGTGTCCCATGACAATGTGGTCATCTGGCAGTTCACTGGTCAACATTGTGGGTTGAGGTCGGTAAGGGGAGAAAGACATGTGAGTGTCACACTACATACCTGTCAGAATATGCATGCTAATGCAATGGTTGTTCTTCTATCAACTGACTATCTTTGTAGAGGCAAACTGTGAAATATGTCCCTATCTCTAGGCCTTTGCCCTGCCCTTTATGCATGGTTGTGCCCAGATCCCTTATTATAGGGGTTTGGGAGGTATGGTCAGTCTGTAGCTGCTGCTGCAACCTAGGACATATAGGGGGAGTGTGAATACTTTGTCGGCCAGAAAGCTCTATGTGTAACTGTGGCAGCAATGTAAGCCCTGTCATTACAGCAGAGCCAGGGTAAGGGTACCCTTTACAGTCTGACTTGAGGAATGTGCTTAAGGTACATCTGTTATGCAACAGTGCCAATAGGAAAGTAGTAGGTGACATATAGTTAGGCTATATGAATATGTGTAGTGTGTCCCTACCTGCAGGTCTTTGACTTGCAAAACTGGGTAGCAGATACTTCAGTAGCAGTTACCTATGGGAATTAAAATTGCATTACTCAGTCATTACTTGCTGTCTTCACAACAATGTAATTGAAGTGCAAAACACTGGATTCAAACCCAGGACTGTGTGTGGCAAAATGTAATGTATGCAAGGCATTTAATAGACTGAGCTACTGAGTCAATGGTGGAGCAGATTTATTTACCAGATATATGTGCAGAGATACAGGCCGTGACACACGTCTGCATCCATCAGTATGTGCATGGCTTTGAAAGGCAGTTGTTCTGCATCATGATCCCAGCTAAACATATGTACTCTGCCATTGATGCCTTAGCAGGTGTGTTTACAAATGTTGCAGTTAAAAGGGAACATTTACCTGTGTGAAAGAAGATCTGTGACAGTCAGGCATGAGTGTTGAAGAAGGAGTATGACATTGAATCTAGAGAGTTGGTGACAGTTAACACAATATCCTGTCCCCATGTAGAAAAAAGGGAAAAGGGGGCTGATGATGATTTATCTGCTATCACAGGCCTTGCGTACTGTCATTATTATTTATTTGGTTATCTACTGGTGTATTTTTGCATCGGAGTTCCAGGTACACTACCATTTTTCTCATTAGGTTTAATTTCACTCTGTCAGTAGCAATCAGTATGTTTTGTGGGAAACATCTGTTTTAATTAAGATTTGTGTGGTGTAATAGGTTAGTGCAGTAGGCTGTAGTTAACAGGGTCCCAGTTTTGAAATGTGGCAGGATGATTATGTTGTACATGTGCCTAACACTATGAGAAATACATAGGATCATTAAGGCACATTAAAGCTCATTTAAGCAGATTTGCACAGTGAGGTGAGACGCACATCATTGTGGCGCTTCACTTAGCTCCACGCAAGCCTGCACTAAAAATTAAAAACAAAAGAAAGGGGGGGTGATAGCACAGTGGTGAAATGGGGCAAGCAGGGGGAAAATATACTAAAAGTCAGGTAGGGATGTGCAGGAAGGGTGTAAGAAAGAACCATCACTTTCCATTTCTTGTACAGCAACAGCTGTGCATTTTGACAGATTTTGTGGATGAATTTGGACTCTCAAACCCTAGACAGAGGTGAGGAAAACATAAATGCGTTGTCAAGACAATTGGAGAAAATTAGTTGTGTCCAATGGAAGTGTGCAAAATGGAGAGGCATATCTGGAGCAATATTTTTTGTGGGACAGGTGCCTTTTTTCTTTTTTTGTTTTATAAAGAGAGAGTGGAATGTTGGGGAAAGGATATAGGTGCATGTGAGGAGGTAAGTTGGTAGGAGAGGATTCATTTACAGGCAGACAAGCCAGACAAGACACACATGCATGAAATTCAAGCATGACAGAGATAGTAGGTAACCTATACATTACTTTATAGAATGCAGGTGTACACAATATATTGCTGGTGTGGTGAAATATCTGTGAAGTCAACAAACAATATCAGATTATTGGTTATTATTTGCAGTACACAGGTATTACACTGTTATACCTGACTGCAGCACCGTACCTCACAACCTGAATGCATATAGCTGCATGCAATGGTGAAAACAAGACAATCCTGATGTACACACTTTACCTTGGTGCTCTTGCTCTTGGTTCATGTGTAGTTGCAGAACAGCCCTCATAATTCATTTCTTACAAAACAGCTCTGAATCTACACTTACTGCACAACAGAAATTATTAGATATACAGTACCTTCATGCAGGTACTTATATTATGTCATATTTTTATTGCAGAACAGTTATCATAATTTATTTCTTGCAAAACAACCCTACTTTCACACTGCTTGCACAACAGACTTTATTAGATGTACCTTCATGCAGGTACTGATATTATTTCATTTTTATTTCAGAATAGTTGTGATACTTGATTTCTTGCAAACAGCCCTACTTCCACAGTCATTGCACAACATACTTCATTAGATATACGTTCAATCATTTACTGGTATAATTTCATATTTTTATTGTACAACAGTTGTTATTATGCAGGTGTTGCAATACAGCTGTAATTCCACAGTTATTGCACTACAAACCTTATTGCATATACTTTATTATGGTTAATGCTTTACTCTTCCCTGCTTAAGGCACTACAGTTGGCAGGATGCACTTATTGCAGTACAGCTGTAAGTCCACATTCATTGCAATATACTGTATATTCCTAATCACAGTTAATGCTTTACTGTTTCTTGCTTATTTGACTATAGATAGCAAAATACATCTGTACTCTCCACATTCACGGTGCAACCTGGCCAAACACCTAGCATGTGCCTTGATGTTGTGAGCCCTCTCTTCTGCAGCTGTTGGAAGAGAAGAACACCATTATGCATACCATTTTAACAGACATTCAGATTAGATATTAGTGGTACAAAGGTAAAGGTACTGGCATAATGTGTGGGACATCCCCTTCCTGAAATTCTTGGACCCAGTTGTCCAAGAGATCCCCCTTATATCTCTTAAGGTCATCATAATGGTGACAACACTGCTCACTTGTGCAGGAGATACCAGTTGCACTGGTGAAGTCCCTTAACAGCTGGTATCAGGCCTCCTCCTTGCACTCTGAGCCCTGGTAACCTCCCTGCAGAAGCCAGCCTTCATGGTTTTTAATAAGGAGACTGACCATAACTCTGGACTCCAGGATGCCCCAATGCTGTGCCCGAAAGTGCAAGCCCTCACCAGTGTCTACCATAGTGTATCCTTCAGAGAAAGAACTCCAATGGAGTCTGTTGTATTCATGCCTATTGGGCTTAATATAGCATGTTTTCTCGCCCTTATACACCATTGGGCAACATTTAAAAATGAGGGGCATCACTTAGCAGCACACAAACCAGTGCAGCTCAGCTGAGCACTGCAAAAACCCGAAGACCCATCTGCTTAGCAGTGCTTAGCAGTGCACAAACCAGCCAAGCAATGCCAAGCAGTGCATAAACATTGTCAGCCAATATTTTGTTTATGCAGTGTTTAGCACATCTTAGCAGGTCTTAGCAGAGCTTAGCTGAGTGTAGCAGGCCAGGATTTAAAAGTAATTTGCATAATTTTCATTTTGAAAATAATTGCTTACTTGCCCTTCCATGTATTCAAACCCTGCACCTACTGCAGATGAGGCCATAATGCTACCCATTTAGCTATGTGTATATTTGGAATGTTGCTATACCTTTGCATATACATATGAGCATCCTTTAAGCAGTGCTGAGCACCGCGCCACACTGTGCAAACCCGCTCAGCTACTCTTAAACATGACCTTTAAATAACTAATTAAATACATCTGTTTTTTATTTTTAGATGTCTAGCAGGTGTCTCAGCACCACTTAGCCCTGCTGTGCTCCATGCTATGCAAACATGCTTCTTAAATAAATTAAAAAAAAGTACATTACATTGCTATGATACAACTGGACAGTCCATGGAGTGTGGTACTGATCTACAGACACAGTTAGCACCACACTCCCTACACTGATTCACTAACCATTTTTCATGGCTCCCCCTTGGCAACATGCCATGATTAATATGCATGGCACACTGCCGAGGGAGAACCATGTATACAGACACGGTAATATTCTCTGTAGGCTCTACACTATTCCTTCACTGATTTTATTAAATCTAGGGGTGTGTGTAGAGATGTAATGGATGTTACAAAGATATATGACAGTAGAGGTTTATGGCTTGGGAGATGGGAATGTGGCATTATACTGAAAATGCAAAATGACAAAATAATACATTTGCCTACTATAGTTAATGTGGAGGTGAATAAGGGGTTGGTTAAATTCTGGGGTCAACCAAAGACATTTTATGTGGTAAATATAACCATTTAATTTAAAATTGTGACAAAAAGAAATGGTTAATTTGTGGTAATGTTGGTCATGAAGCAAAACAATGTGAGCAAAAAGTATAAAATATGAAAACAGAGGGCATTCATTGATGGACTGTAGTGTTAAAGAAAATCATATACAGGAAAAAAGGGTAAGCCAAGAGAGATGGTTTTAGTAAATAACATAGAAGAGACATAAAAAGAAAATAGAAATAAAGATGCAGAAATGGAAATAAAAGAATACAGGAGAGAAAAAGAGAAGAAAAAGAATGAGAGTTAGAAGAAGAATTAAGTAACTCAAGTGATGAAGAGGAAGATAAATGGATAAGGGTTATCAGTAAATGGCATTCTGTTGGACAGAGACTGAAATATAGAAAGCACGAATGTAAAAACATTGCAATAGGAGGAAACAAAAAGGGAGAAGAATAAAAAGCAATAAAAACCGCAAAGTGAGAGTCCACGTCATAAATGTGAGTGATATAAAGAATGTCCATCGAAGGTTAGGAGTGTTGGATGGTGCAACTTGTTAGATATGGATATTGTAATATTAACAGACATAAGAATAACAACAGAGGAAGAAAGAATACAAGCAAATGGGTGATGGGAAGGTAAGGTTATATGGATAGGAGTGTTGGATGGTGCAGCTTGTTAGATATGGATATTGTAATATTAACAGACATAAGAATAACAACAGAGGAAGAAAGAATACAAGCAATTGGGTGATGGGAAGGTAAGGTTATATGGATAAGAGTGTTGGATGGTGCAGCTTGTTAGATATGAATATTGTAATATTAACAGACATACGAATAACAACATAGGAAGAAAGAATACAAGCAAATGGCTTATGGGAAGGTAAGGTTATATGGATAGGAGTGTTGGATGGTGCAACTTGTTAGATATGGATATTGTAATATTAACAGACATAAGAATAACAACAGAAGAAGAAAGAATACAAGCAAATGGGTGATGGGAAGGTAAGGTTATATGGATAGGAGTGTTGGATGGTGCAACTTGTTAGATATGGATATTGTAATATTAACAGACATAAGAATAACAACAGAAGAAGAAAGAATACAAGCAAATAGGTGATGGGAAGGTAAGGTTATATGGATAGGAGTGTTGTGTGGTGCAACTTGTTAGATATGGATATTGTAATATTAACAGACATAAGAATAACAACAGAGGAAGAAAGAATACAAGCAAATGGGTGATGGGAAGGTAAGGTTATATGGAACATAGAACAAAAGTGCTCAGGCATAACAATTTTATGTAAAGAATATATAGAAATTCTGGATTATACATTAGTAGTATTAGGAAGAATATTAATGTTAGACATAAGATGGAAGAACCAAATATACAGAGTAATTGCACTTTATGCATACACTTTACAGAAACATAGATATGAAAGTAGTGAGGAATACAAGGAGATGAGGTGTATGGTGAAGAGAGAGAGGAAGTAGTCAGGAATACAAGGAGATGAGGTGTATGGTGAAGAGAGGAAGTAGTCAGGAATACAAGGAGATGAGGTGTATGGTGAAGAGAGAGAGGAAGTAGTCAGGAATACAAGGAGATGAGGTGTATGGTGAAGAGAATACAAGGAGATGAGGTGTATGGTGAAGAGAGAGAGGAAGTAGTCAGGAATACAAGGAGATGAGGTGTCTGGTGAAGAGAGAGGTGGCAAAGGCTAAAGATAAGGAGTATGGTAAGTTGTATGAAAGGGTGGACACTAAGGAGGGAGAAAAGGACCTGCACCAATTGGCTAGACAGAAGGACCGAGCTAGTAAAGATGTGCCGCAGGTAAAGGTGATACAGGATAATGAGGGAAACATACTTACAAGCAAGGAGAGTGTGTTAAGCAGATGGAAAGAGTACTTTGAGGGGCTGATGAATTAAGAGAATGAGAGAGAGAGAGAGAGAGAGAAGGTTGAATGATGTGGGATAGTAAATCAGGAAGCGCAACTGATTAGCAAGTAGGAAGTAAAGACAGCTGTGAAGACGATGAAGAATGGAAGGTTGTTGGTCCAGATGATATACCTGTGGAAGCATAGAGGTATTTAGGAGAGATGGCAGTGAGGTATTTAGCCAGATTGTTTAACAAACTCTTGGAAAGTGAGCGAATGCCTGAGAAGTGGAGAAGAAGTATATTGGTACCAGTTTTTAAGAATAAGGGTGATGTGCAGAGCTGTAGTAACTACAGAGGGATAACATTAATCAGCCACAGCATGAAGTTATGGGGAAGAGTAGTGGAAGCTAGTTTAAGAAGGGAGGTGATGATTAGTGAGCAGCAGTATGATTTCATGCCAGGAAAGAGCACTACAGATGCAATGTTTGCTCTGAGGAGTTTGATAGAGAAGTATAGAGAAGGTCAGAAGGAGTTGCATTGTGTCTTTGTGGATTTTGAAAGCATATGACAGGGTGTCTATAGAGGACTTGTAGTACTGTATGAGGAAGTCGGGAGTGGCAGATAAGTATGTAAGAGTGGTACAGGATATGTACAAGGGCACTGTGACAGTGGTGAGGTCTGCATTAGGAGTGATGGATGTGTTCAATGTGTTGGTGGGATTACATCAAGGATCAGCTCTGAGCCTTTTCTTATTTGCAATGGTGATGGACAGGTTGACAGACGAGATCAGACAGGAGTCCTCATGGACTATGATGTTTGCAGATGACATTGTGATTTGTACTGAGAGTGAGGAACAGGTTGAGGAGACCCTGGAGGCTTAGATATGTGCTCTAGAGAGAAGAGGAATGAGGGTCAGCAGGACTAAGACAGAATATGTGTGTGTGAATGAGAGGGAGGATAGAGGAATGGTGAAGATGCAAGGAGTAGAGGTGGTGAAGGTGGATGAGTTTAAATACTTGGGATCAATAGTTCAGAGTGACGGTGAGTGTGGAAGAGAGGTGAAGAAGAGAGTACAGGCAGGATTGAGTGGGTGGAGAAGAGTGTCAGGAGTGATTTGTGACAGACGAGTACCAGTAAGAGGGAAAGGGACAGTCTACAAGAGGGTAGTGAGACCAGCTATGTTATATGGGTTGAAAAAGGTGGCAATGATGAAAAGACAGGAGTCAGAGCTGGAGGTGGTTAAAGATGTTAAGATTTGCATTGGGTGTGACATGGATGGACAGGAATACAAAAATGAGTATATTAGAGGGTCAGCCTAGGTTGAATGGTTTGGAGACAAAGCCAGAGAGGTGAGATTGCATTGGTTTGGACATGTGCTGAGGAAGGATGCTGGGTATATTGGGAGAAGGATGCTAAGGATGAAGTTGCCAGGTAAAAAAGAAAGAGGAAGGCCTAAGATAATGTTTATGGATGTGGTAAGAGAGGACATGCAGGTGGTTGGTGTGACAGAGCAAGATGCAGAGGACAGGAAGAAATGGAAACAGATGATCTGCTGTGGTGACCCCTAACAGAAGCAGCCAAAAGAAAAAAAAAGCAAAAGAAGAGACATTACATTTAGGAAATACTTGATTATGTTAGTGTGAATATGCAAGTAATAGTAGTGGGAGACTTTAATTGTGATTTAAGACAAAGGAGAAAAGAAGGGGCAGATGTAAAGGTAATTTCAGAGATGTTTAAAAATGGTAAAATGCACTTTTGGAAAAACAAACATTGGACATATAAAAGGAGCAATTTGAGAACTGAAACGGATTATTTCTAGTAACAGAGAGTCTAATGATATCACATCAAAGAGTTAAAATTACGGGTTTTGCAGACCATGTAGCAATTTGGATAGAGATTCAAGAAAGAAATACTGTATAAAAATAGAAAGAAGTATAAAAAGAATGAATGAATCAGATTTAAATGAGTATGCAAAGAAATAATCCATCAGTTATGGTTATATCATATAAACATGAGAAGATTTTATAAAGATTAGACAAGTTGGTGGATTAGTCTAAAAGAAAAATATAGAAAAGAGGTATTGGAATGCCAAAGGACAAAGAGAATGCAAAATAGTTGTATATATGAAGAAATTAGTAACCAAGTCTTTAGAAACATAATAGAGTATAAAGAAGAGTTTCTAGAAAAAGAAAAAAAGCTGTATGAAATGTGTGACACTCCACCACTGGAACAGCAATCAAGGAGTCAGAATCCTCACCACTGGCAACAGTGGGGGACATTCACTGGGAGGATAACACGTATACACACAGGGCCGGATTCACAAAGGCTTGCACGGAGTCTAAGAGTAGAGTAAGACTCCAGACAGCCAATATGTCTGCCAAGCGATCCAGGAACAGCCGGCAGGGGCATGCATGAGAGCTCCTAAAATGACTCTTGCACGGACATTGTTAGGTTATGCAAATTACCTAATTTGCTGCTTAAAGCTATGCAAATGAGGTAAATTTGCGATCCAGGAAACACTAACCTGTCCAAGTAAGAGTAGTGTTATTTGCAGAAATGTACTCCATTGGTAACTGAGTACCGTTCTGCAAATAGCAAAATGGAGCTATGACAGCTCCAAATAAAGGATGCATCTAGTTGAGGAAGCATGCCAATGGCCAAATATAAGGCCATTGGCATTATTATGTGTTGCAAAATCATAAAAAACAATTTTTCTTTCTTCCAATCTCCGATGTTTAAGCATAGCGCAGCGCCGCGCAAATGTGCGCAGCTTTAAAAACCAGAAAAAAAATGCCAAAAATAGGCATTTTATTAAATATATTCATCTGCCATGCAGGTGAATGGCAGGCTGAAGACAACATGGCTACTGAGTAGTGGTTGCTAAGGGAGAAAGCTCAGTCTGAGAGATGTAACCAAGCATTAGTAGGCAATCCTATGCAAATGAGTATAAGGAAAGTGAATCCCAATTTTCCCTGCCATGTGAACCATGTCCCTAGAGTGTAAGAGTAGGATTAGGGGTGTAACAGAGTAAAAAATAGGTGACATAATGAGGGGGGTATGTATCATAGACTGTAAGCTCATTGGAGCAGAGTGGCATGTGTTTGCTGTGAGTTACCCAGGACTTGAAGAGGCGTGTCTACAGTTGTCTGAACTGAAATCCAGAAACTGAAGGTGTACACCATGGCTATCACTAAAGTTTCTTGCAAAGATGCTTATACTGTGTGTGCGTGTGTGCACGCCTTTAAACCCGTCTAAGCCTGTGTGTGCATGTATGCGCCTGTATAAGCCTGTGTAAGGCTATCTAAGCCTGTGTGCATGCATGTGCACCCGCCTAAGCCTGTGTAAGCCCGTGTAAGCCTGTGTGCACGCGTGTGTGCATGTTTCCACTTGTTTGCACATCACTGCCCACTGTGGAAACAGAAAGGGAAAAGAAAGGAAAAGAAGTAGTAGGAAGTTAACCAAGGAGAACTAGCAGAGCTGCCAGGTGAAATCAATCAGAATCAGCCAATTACACAGGCAGTACACTGGCCCAGCCCAGCACTTAAAACTCTGCAAACAACATTCCCCCATGTTTTTCTCAGAAACACTGCAACACTGCAGTTTACAAAGAGAAGTGAAAACTTACAAAGCTTAACTGAGACAAAAAAATGTTAGGGGCTGCCAATGCTATTATAAGGCAACATGTGCAGGATGCTGAGGGTGGTGCCATTGCAAATGTGGCTGAGCAACCCACAGTGGGGAGACGGAGAAGAGTGTACAGACCCAGGGTAACCTACCAGGGGCTACATGAGCTGGAGATAGTGGAGTGCTATAGAGTGGACAGAGACCTCCTGCAGCAAATTGTTGAGCTGTGCAGGCCACGCCTCACACACAGAACCAACAGAGGGGAACCCATCCCAGTGGAAACCAAGGTATGTGTTGGCCTAAGAATACTAGCAACAGGTACCTTCCAGAGACCAACTGATGATATGATGGGGATTTCACAGGCATCAGTATCCAGGGTACTGCACCAGTTCCTGAATGCCATGTCAGCACATGTCGGTGATCATGTATATTTCCCCAATTCCCGTGAGGTATTGGCCAGCAATATGCATCTCTTCCAGGAAATAGCAGAATACCCTGAGGTAGTGGGTGCAATTGACTGCATGCACATATACATCAAAGCACCAGCAGGTGAGTGGGGTAGGGCCTACATCAACCGCAAGGGCTTCCACTCCATCAACAACCAGGTCATGTGCGATGTCCAGGGCATAATACTGAATGTGTGTGCTGGCTGCCCTGGAAGCTACCATGATTCCCATATCTGACATCTGACACAGCTGTACCAGACATTTGCCAATGGGGACATCCCTGATGGTCACCTAGTGGGGGATGTTGGATACGCACTGGAGCCATGGCTGATGACACCCATCAGAAATGCACACACACCTGAACAAGAACTCCATAATGAGGCACATGCACAAACAAGAAATGTAATTGAGCATGTGTTCGGGATGCTCAAGTCATGGTTCTAGTGCCTGGACACATCTGGTGGAGCCTTGCAGTACTCACCAACTACATGTACCCAAATTGTCATGGTATGTGCCATGCTACACAATATGATCCTGTGAAAACAGCTGCAGCAGGAACAGCATGGGTCAGGGCCACACAGCCCCCCACCATTGCTTAGGCCTGCACAGGCACAGCATGACTCAGAGGAGGAACAACCTGAGCCTGCCCCAGTAGGCAGAAGGAGGTATGCCCAGTATGCTTTGGACTTGGCAAAGAGGCAATGCATAGCACATACACTGGCTCAGTAGGAACCCTGGAAATGATACCTGTCTCTGACTCGCACATAAAATAAAAGGGAAGCCTAACTTGATACTACCTGTTTCCAAACATGTATAGGGAGTGTAGTATATGCATCCAACATAGGTAGCCCTGGAGCACCACCTGAGGCATGATTGCCATGTTTTAAGCAATATAAAGCAGTACTAAGCAGCATTTACCAATATTTAGTATATGTAAACAAAATTGCCCGTGTTAACTAGCGCAATGTTGGGCAACATTGAGCAATGTTGGGCAAGGTCAGGCAAAGCCGTGCAAAGTTGAGCAAAGTCAGGTAAACATGCTCATATTTGCTTTACTGTTCCTTAAGCAGTCTGGTCTGCCCAGCATGAAAATAAAAAGCAGTGACAGGGATTGAACCCAGGATACTGTGCACTATAGTCACAGTCCTGAACCACTAAGCCATGATAGCATTTCAGTGGCACAGACACAGCAGGACAATTGTACACTAATGCAAATACAAAGAAATGCTGTATCATGCCCCTAAAGAGGCATATGGGTAACCTCCCCCACAGGCCTATGCAGACAGAGAACATCAGGCCAGGCGGTGTGATGTGGGTTGTGTAGGCTATGAAGTCGCAATCTAATATATGTGACATTGGATGCTAGGATCTGTAGCACAGTAGTATGCCTCAAGTCAGTATAATAGGCAACAGTACAGACTGAAATGGTGTACCGTACATAGCAGTGCAAGCATAGCAAATGTGTATAAGTGTCAGGTGAAACCTTCATCCTATGTACACCCACAGTAACAATCAGGTGTGCCCCCGGGGAGAAATGTACAATAAATAGCTGTCCCCCCTGTATGTAGAAATGTTGATAAGTCTATGCAAAGTGTTTCATGGAAGCCCTGCAGGCACAGCATGATCCCTGTTGATCTATGACACAAAGCTGAGCCCTGCTGTAAAAATACAACTTGATTTGCCATACACATATAGTATAAATGCCTATACTGGGCGTGCTCACACACGCCAACAAATGTAGTGGATTTCATTCAGCATCACACTGAAAGGTCATACTGGGCATGCCCACACACTTAAAGAAACAAAGCAAATGTCAGGCAGAAACATACTGAAAGTTAATACTGGGCATGCTCGCACACTTAGGCTAAATACGGATGTGATAATAAGGGATCTATGGACAAATGTAGATAGTCATCTCTACTTCCAGAAACACATTCACAAAGTGGTCAGAAAATCATGCTATGTATTCACACAAACTGCCAAGGTCTGTGCATGTAGGTCAAAGGAGGTTCCCACTACTCAGTGGTCATCAGACCCATCAGAGAGTACCACAACACACTTGCGATGAATCTGACTAGGCATGTTCAGCAGCCAGAAAGACCACTGAAGTACCTTAACGAGAGGATTACTGGCCTCAAATAGTTGCCCCATGCAACAAGACTGAATGTAACCCAATCTGTTCTCTGTTGCATACTGTCTACTTAGGAGATCTCTGCCCAACAGACAGGTCCATGTCATGGCTACACTCAGATCTGTTCTGAGTTACAGCTCAATGGCACTAAATATACAGAACCAACTGATATTGCCAACATCCTGGCAGATAGGATCAGTGTTAACTTTACCCCCCTCTCACCCATGAAAGAGCACATCTCTATAATGGAAGACTGCAAAGTTGCTGTCATCACGGCTGCACAGGTAAAAAAACACTCTCCAAAGCCAGTATCACAGCAGCCATGGGACCAGATAACATCCCAGGCTGTGTAGCATCTACTTCTCTGAAGTAAAACTTAACATGGAAGGTCTGTGCCTACTGAAGTTTCCAGAGGACTGCAAACTAGGAGCCATAATTGTAAACACTAAAGATGTGGACATCCTACAAAAGGGCCTCACTGAGACAGATGGCTGTTGTCAAAGCCATGGGCTCTAGCTCAATGCCAAAAGGTGCATTGTCATCCCCTTTGTTAAAAACTCTGTAGCCAAGAACTACAACATTGGTGGTAGTATACTTCACACTGAAAGTGTGACAAGAGACCTTGGGTCACAGGTGGACAGTGGATACAACTGTGATAATCACATTCCCACAGTAGTCAGGAAACCCTCCCATGTGGCACACCTCATCACAAAATGTGTCCCATGCAGAATAGAAGTGGACATTGTTCCCCTCTACTCATCACTCACTAGAACTATAATAGAGTACAACACCATTTTTGCTATGTACCTCACAAGACAACCACAACAACTGGAAAGCCTGCAGCAATACCTCACAAAGAGCATTAGCGGCCTGAAATACATGCCATACACAGACCATCTCAAAATGCTCCATCTGTACTCCCTTGCATATCGCCTACTCAGAGGTGTTCACTGCCTAACATACACAGCTATGTCAAACACAGACCTGTTGGACATGCTCCATGTAAAACACTGACAATCCCTCTGACCTTCAGACCCAAAACCACGAGTGAAATACAAAAGGAAGGGGTGTACCCATTTACCTTATGGATACCCACACCTTCATGTTAGTGGCACTGCATGAGGCCTTGGAGACCATGCAAGTGCAACTAACATTGGGCAAAGCTGCTCATCAGATTGTAGCCTGCTACAGATCACGTACCTTGTCTCAGGGACCTCACTCAGTATTTCTGTGAACAGTGGAAAATACAAAGGTCCTGTCAAACACCATTATATGAGGGGATTACAACTACCCAAACACTGAGTGGGAGATTTACTCATGTACAACGTCCTTTGCCCAATGTTTTCTAGAGTTTAAAAACTCTAACACCCTGGAACAGCTGGTTACCACGCCCACTAGAGGTGACAACATACTGGACATGATCATCACGAACATGGGGTACCAGTGTTCCACAACAGAGATAAACCCTTCGCTGGTAATATCAGATCATAAAGTAATCACACTGGACATCCACATCCCACCCCCCAACCCAGTCAATGAAACCACTTTGAAGACATTTGCAAAAGCAAACTGCACACTTCCCAAGACCAAAGTGGAACGTTCCAAAGACCTCCTGCTATAGGATAATGGTATACAATCTGCAGAATCATTTACAAGTGCATCCTATGAGCATCTACAGAGATGCATGGAATGAGACATCCCAAATAAAACCAAGATGCACTCCTCCAAAGATAAGAAACCAATCTGGTGGTCGTCGCCCATAAATAAGCTATACAACAGAAGGAGGAAACGAACACACGACAGAGCAAACTTCACAAAAGGAAAGGCATCACTGATCATTATCAGGAATAAACAATGATCACTCATAAAATAATCCAAGGACAGTTTCTAAAGACAAATAGCCAAGGAATGTAAGAATAACAACCACAAAGCCTTCGGAAGCTATACCAGACATGTAGGTTTCAACTTCCAAATATGCTGTCAGCTACTAAAACATGGAAAGAAATACACTGAACCAACTTTCATTGCCCACATCCAGGGAGACAAGTTCAGTGTAAACTCACCCCATCACCCCCAAATGGCCCTGTGTCCATCACAGAAGGATGCTGAGCCCCAGACGTCATGGACATGCAGGTAAAGACAGCCCTCTCCAAAGCTAAGAACACAGCATCAATGGGACTGCATGGTGTCCCAGGCTGCGTCTTACACTAGGCCCAAAAGGAACTACACCCTCACCTACATCCACTTTCCAGACTCAAGCATACCACAGGCTATGTACCCAAAGAATGGCATACACTAACAGTCATCCAGCTCCATAAAGGGGGTACCACAACAGAACCTAGAAACCATTGCTCTATATGCCTGCTCAGCCTGGTCTACAAAGCTATTAAGCAAATTGTTATAGAACCCATAAAAAGAGACATTGCAGACCTCCAGACACTGGACTCCACACATCTTAGCCTTGTTAAAGGCAGATCCTGTCTCCTACACCTAGTTGACTTATTTCAAACAGTTACCAAGGACATAGATGGAGGTGAAAGTAGTCCACACAGCCCACCTGGACCTCACTAAGGACTTTCTACACCATTCCCCACTCTGTCATCATGGACAAGCATACCAGCTTGAACGTTAACAGCTATGTCACAGGATGGGTGGCCAAGTGGCTCACAGATCAAACACACATGTTCAGAGTTGCAGGTGCTATGTCTGACTCTAAACCAGTCACAAATGACATCCCACAGGTCTTGGTCCTGGGACCCCACCTGTTCAGTAGATACTGCTCAGAGGTACAGGCAAGCATGGGAGAAAGCTTACATTTTTAACAACTTAGAAATCATGTCTCGTATCGTGTACTATATGAGATTTTTAGATGATATTTTCATCTTGTTTAATGGTAAGGAGGAAGAAGCAACTTCACTGATTGAGCACTTTAATTCTTCCACCCAGTGTTTGAAATTCACTTACCATTTTGACACTTTCTGCATAGACTATTTGGATGTAAAGCTAAGGATTCCAACAGGGGGGGGTCTGTTCCTTTCTTCCATTTTTAGGAAACCCCCTTATTGCAACTCATTTTTACACTTCACCAGTGCACAGCCTTACAAGCAGAAGCGATCTATCGTCAAAGGGTCAATTCATAAGAGCTGCAAGAATGTGTTCCCTTGATGAGGCTTTTTATGTAGAATGACATTTTTTAAAGGAAATGTTTTTAAATTGAAGTTACCCTTCATCTCTCATCGACGACTTATTCCAGGAAGTAGAACTTAAACGTAAAAATGGAATATATTCTCCTCTTTTATTCCATAGTGAAACATCACATTCACCATCATTACCCTTTGACGTAAGTTACTCTGTTGTTAATAGTAATGATTTGATTACCTTTGACCAACATCATGTAAGTCATGTAGAACCAGTTACATGATATGATATCAGTTTTGTTACAACCTTTAGTAAAGATTTTGAACAGATTAGATTTATCCTGTTCAAAAATTGGCATTTTATTATAGGTAATCAACAGTTGGTAGACAAATTAGGTATTTTTCCTACAATTGTTTATAAGAAAGGGACTAATCTTAAAATGATTTTGGAAAAGAAAAATTATTCTGCTTCAGCTAGAATTAAGGGCACATTTACTTGTGGCACATGCAACTGGTGCAGATATATAAAACCCGAAACTCTTTCGTTATGAAAAACAAAAAAATTTTTATTAACCACAAACTTAATTGTGAACCTAGGTTTATAGTTTACTTAGCTACATGTGATTGCTGTACAACTTTCTATGTGGGCAAAACTAACCAGAAGTTACGCAAGAGACTATACGAACACATCTATACTATAAGGAATAATAAGGATAATACTTTAGCAAAACACGTAGAAGCTAATCCAGGTCATAGTTTCCATTTTCAAGCCATCGACCAAATTCCCCCGATATTAGGTGAGGACCTTCTTCGTTGTTGTTGGAGGTTCGGGAATTGGAGTGACAACTTCTTTTGGATGCCTTCACTTTTCCTGGGCTCAATGAAAATTGTAATATAACTTGTCTCTTAAAACTAAAGAGTTTCTTGAGGTAATATATTTTAGAGTAGTGTAACACGTTTTTGTTTTTGTCCATATTTAAACTTTTTGGATGCACAATACAATGTCTTTTGATTGCATGAATGTTTTTTATAAGAATGTGGTACTTTTAGAAGATGTAAGCTAATTCTGATGTGATCAGTTACTTGCTTTTATACACTGAATACTTGCTGCGATATTTTATTCTTATAGTTGTTTTTATTGAAACTAGTATATATTTTTATACATCAACAATTAATTTTTGCTTTTAGATATAGTATCTGAATTAGTACTACTGGTACCATTTATATGAGTTAGAATTGTTTCTTTAGTAATATAATAAACAATTTAAGTTTAGTACCATGCTGTTAACTTTTATAACTGCTAAAGGGTTTTAGTGCCATTAGATTTTTTGTAGTTATGTACATAGTAGGATAGTTTACTTGTACAAACTAGTATTAATAATGATCTGTTGTTTCTAATAACGTTAATCAGTTTCAGTCTTAGTGTTCCCAGTGTCTCTTACTGATAGTGCTTACATTTTTTAAATGTCTTAATATTTATGAGGTGTTCTGTTAATGCGATTACGCGAACTACTGTTTAAATTTGGAGCGATTCTTTATTCTGTTGGTTTCTCTGATGAAGATTACTGTTCGTAACAGTATCGAAAACGTTTGTGTTTGTTAAATAAACTTACGTTCAGAACTTTCACATTTTGATTGCCGTGGCTGATTTGAACTACATTTTTTGGGTGTCTGAATACGCCATGTGTAGCATGTGAACGTGTACTGCGTATGACAAAGTCGTGTATGTTGTGTGCATGTGTATTGCCTCTGCCTATCCAATGTCCACTACAGTGTTGCCACAATTGTGTGGGATGCTCTGTGTATTGTCTGTGTTTTAGGCAGCTACCCACGTTACTGGGATGTGCATAGTCTCCACAGGAAACATGTACAGCATGCATTATGCATATGTGTGTTACTTGTACATGATCTACAGCTCACCTATGACATGCACATTTAATTAGCAATATTAAATGTAGAACACAATCACCAGCATGGGTCTGCTGCCTTGCTGTCACACCAGAGGGACCTACAAGGATATGAGACAGTTTGTCAGTGGCAACAACTGTGGCATTACTACTGTGTGTCTGCAATCTTACAGTAGTACAATGGTTGACAGTCACAGGCCTACAGATTACATTCCTAATTATTAGTACTGCACAATACTAGGCACCACATTCTCTAACTACACAGCACACATCTCACATCAGCATGCTCTACCAATAGAGGTAACAGTAGTCTACAGCTATGCCATGTTACCTGCATGCTCCGTGTCAACTTGCTGGCCTCCGTGATGATACATGTTGCTTGTTGTTGTGGTTGTTGGCCAGGAGCCACCTGGCTCAGGAGCAGCTCCTCCACTCTGGTGAGGGGGGGATGGAAGGCTACCCCACCACCTGGGGCAAGCTGTTGTCTGCAGATATCTGATGCATGCTGCCAGACATGTCTAATTAAATCACTGCAGTGATGGCGTACCTGTTCATATGTCCGGTTATGCATGCCTATGTCATTTACCCTACGGACAAGATCTTTCAACAGTGCAGTCCACTCATGCTGGTCCTGGCTGGTTCTGGAGAACAGCAGGGCATAGTGCTGCACCAGGCTTGTTGTTATCTGTTCCTCCTCTGCCGTGCTGTAGGTGGGGTTATGATGGTGGGTCATTACCCTGGAAGACAATGAAACAATATGTGTGAGCAAGGCATGTGGCATATTTAACATTCTAAAGTACAGATATCAATTAACTGCAATATATAGCAACCTATTGGCTGTCAGAGGATACACACTTTCAATACCACATATCAGTGCTCAACCCACAACTGCCTGACAGTGCCTGGCACACTCTATATAACCATGTTTTGCACAGCAGCAAAGATAAACCAGTATGTAAGACTATACAACAGTACATGGCACACTGTATGTGACACAATGCACCACCTAGCCACAGGAGGTATATATCAAGCTAATGCATCAGGAAATATGTATTCCATTGCAATGATTGTAAAGTCCAGTTACAGTATTACCAGTATACCGCACTAGTCATTGATGGCAACACCCTGCCTAACATATGTGCACATTCGTTAATATAGGTGGCATACTGCTGTACTAGACTATACATGTTGCTAGATATGCACTTATATCCTGTAACACACATATGACCGAGGCCATGGTACAGGCATACCCACACACACATCAGACATACATACCAGACACAAAGGTATGGCAACCCAGATGACCTTAACCTGTGTACCATACAGTACTATGTGTCAGTAGTTACAAAACCTTATGCTTAAGGTATGTAATCTGTGAGGACTACAGGGAACACACAAAACAGTAGTTCCAAGAAATGTGGACATACACCATACTGTGCTGTGTAGGCATACATCTTCAGGTAGTACTACAGTTCATACATGAGTTGGATTCACCAGCAGTAACACTCAATAAGCATACATGTACTGCTTTAGCCTACAATGGGACACCCCAGTCGACACCAAGGAACTATGTCAGACCGTATGGCATACTGCTTTTTCTGCCTAGCAATTGCATACACATCTTTTGCTGGGATCACAGCTAGGACACATAGTACCATGACAAAAATAGTTTCCCACTAAGCTATCACACATATACAGAACTCTGACACATTCACCAACACATTCACCATCACGCTCAGTCAACCTCACATAGCAATTATTGCAACAAGTACATGTGGGTGTGTATCACTTCATAGGTTTGTAATAGGCTATTGGCCCTAGGGCCTATAGAATTCTAGCCATATGCTACCCTGGCCTTTGACACACAGGTAAGTACATTTCATGTGGCCCTGTCAAGCAGAGGCACAGAGGCGATTCCCGGGATGTATTTCCTATCTTCCATACAATCATCAGGATTATTTATGACGACTGCTAATTAGGAGCTTTGTTTGCTATTGATAGGTGGTTTGTTCCGAGTATGGGACATCTCTAAGATAGGAATCTATCCCTCCGGCATGTGCTGTTTATTGAGGTCACAAGGTTTAGGTCCCTAGAGCGTGTAGCTCGTAGGGATTGTGATCTGTCTACATGGAGCATGTCCAACAGCTCTGGGTTTGACATAGCTTAGTATGTTAGGCAGAGGTCACCTCTGTCTTGGCGGTATGTGACACAGTCTAGCTGTGGGTTTGTGAGATGGTCTGCATAGGGCATGTGTTTGAGGCCGGTATTACTCTTTGTGAGGTATGTTTGTGTCATTTCCAGTTGCTGTAGATGTCTTGTGAGGTACATACTGCATGGGGCATTGTACTCTATAATGGGCTTTATGTGTGATGAGTAGAGGGGAACACTCACCTATATTTCCCTGGATGACACACCTTTTTTGATGATGTGTGCCATGTAGACAGATGACATGACTAGTGTGGCATTGTGATTATCAAAGGGGTGACTACTGTCCACCTGTGTCCCATGGTCTCTTATCACACCTTCGGTGTTAAGTAGACTACCACCAATGTGGTAGTTCATGGGTACAGAGTTTTTGCAAGAAGGTATGCCAATGCAGTGTCAACATTAAGCTTGGGTCCATGGCTTTGTCACCAGGCATCTGTTGCAGTACATATGACCCTGTCTCTCTCTCTCTCTCTCTAAATATATATATATATATATATATATATATATACATACACACACACACACACACACACACCTACATATAAATATCCATTGGTGTACATATAGCTATACATATAGGCACATATACAGTCCACCTTTCATGGTGGAGATATCAATTATGCAAAGGTTGTGAGGTATACAGTTATGTCATAATATTGCACAGTGTTGTGCAGAATGCATTGAAGGTGTTCTCAGCCCATGTAGCTTTAGCAGGCCTCACTGGCTGCAACACTGCAAACCTGACGAATCATACCCACAGCGTTTAACCACCACATGTCATATACCAGCACTGTATGCTGTCTTGTTTGCCACACACACTACAACCTACATAGAAATATGCAGATAACAACCGTCAACAACATATATATGTCCACCCTTCACAAACAGTTGCAGTATGTCCCTTGCTCTATGCACATGTACATATGCTAATATAGCTGACACAGACAACCTCTCTTTTTCTTTTGTTGACATTATCACAGGATGCTCATGATAACTGGACAATTCCAGTACTGAGTATGCTTACCTACATCCTTGCTGTACCTTGAACACACAGGTATTTTGTACATTTGGGTGGGGATTGTCCTGCTATGATACTGTGTGGGGGTTGTAAAGTGCTGCTGTAGCATTACTTACTGCTAGAATGTCTGCTTCTGTTATCACAGTCATGTAATTCAATTCCACAACAACTGCTGGTAATGTTCCACAGAACAGTTTTTGTGTTATGGCATTCCTATCTTTCCTTTACATTCACTCATTCTGATGCATGATATATATATTTCAGCAACAACCTGCTGTATATCTACTGTGGCTTAATGGTACTTCATGCAGTCTAGTGTGTCCAAGGTCTGGGGTTCAAGACTGACAGTGGTGTTTTATAGTGCTGCTGAGCAGAACAAGGCCCCTTATATGCAGGGTGACTAAGGCACGTTTAAGCAGTTGTAAGCGGGTCTGCGCGGGTTTGCATGATGCTTAGCAATACTTAGCTAAGCGCACATAAGCGCACACCCGCGCAAACCCGCTAACTACTGCTTAAAAGTGCTTACTCCCGCTAACCCCCGTGCTCATTTCTTTGAATGGAAATAAAATGGGGAGATAGGAAAGTGGTGAAAAATGGCACAAAGAGGGAAAGACAGTAGGGAAAATAGCTCGGGATGTGCAGGATGGGAGTTGGGAAGGTCCATAGCTGCCCATTTCTTTAACAGCAACAGCTGTGCATATGCTAGTAATTTGAAGGGAAATTTGAAACCTTCCACCCCAGAGAGAGGGGTGAGGACAACAAAGTATGTTGTACTGCCAATTGAATTTCAGTTTATGTGTCCAGCGGACATTTGTGCAAAATGGGCAGCTATGTATGGGGCGTAATTTTTTTGTGGGAGCAGATTGCCCATTTTTTTTTTTCAGGTGAGAGTGGAATGTGGGGTAGGGGAAGTAGGTATATTTTGGGAGGTAGGTTGGGGAGGTAAACAGACAAGACAAACAAGATGCATACAGGGGCAGAATATGACACATGGGGTGGGTGAACACCATTGACGTGGAAGGATGTTTGGAAATTGTAAGCGCATGAGCCCACAGATGGCAACAGTGGAACTGAGATCCCCACCCATAAGCAGTCACCACTGCACCTTCACAGCCCGGAGGGTGGCTGTGCTGGGGGCTGTGTAGGAGGGGCAGGCTCACCCATGGGTGACGCCACTCTTGCCTCGAGCTGGCATAGAGGATCAGTGACTGAACACTCAATCTCCCTACTCACCACAGCCTGGACTGTTCGGAGGGTGATAGATGGCCCTCCTCCGGCCACTCTTGCACAGGGGGGATGAGCCCCATCCCCTGCAGCACTTCCACCTGAAGGTGGCACAGGACCAATGGAGGAGGAGGTCCCGGGCTGGGCACCGGACCTGCTGGTGCCAGGTGCCATCGCCAGCTGAGGTGGGACATGTGGGTCCGCTGGGACTGGCCTTCCCATACGTTCTACGTTTAGGAGGCTTTAATGACAATATGGGTTAGTAATAGCCAACAGCATTCGATATTAGTTGTAACAGCATAGAGTAGTATTCCCATTAACCCAACACACCAGAGTTCCAACAGTTGAACAGCAAGCATAACACATGCATATATAGAACAACAGTGGACATTTGAACAGCATGCAGGATTGATTGGTGGTAACATGCCACCAAGATTGCAGTATGTGAACAGGGCACATGCATCATAGTAAATGCAGATATTTATGAACCAATAGGACATGTGTCCCAGCATTTGTTATGAGATTAGACCTACCCACTGAGGTGTGGAATTGCATTGTTTATGCACATACAGTAGGGTGTAAAAAGATACCTCCATGAACAACTTATACATACTTATAAGTTTACACTACATTCCTATTGACTGCAGTTATATATCCCCTACATGTATTATTACACTAGGCAATGTCCGTTAAATTGTGAAATGGGTTTTGCTAGTTCTTTATATACCTGACCTGTATCTGACATACAAACTGTTCTGGATGCAGATGTTACTGCTACATATTTATATATTTCATTTATATTTATATATCTACATATCTGGATGTGTTCAGGTGACATTATCAGGTATATGTTGACAGCCCCCTACATTTCTAGCAGCACACTGACATTTCTGGGGAACACAATAACAAGCTACTCATGTGCCAGATTAACCTGTACATGCTGGCCATGAACCGACAGTTGAGGACTGTATATATGCTTAACAGCTACTGGCACTCCCTTCATCCACTTAATATGGGCCTACCCATGTGTGGGTTGACTGCGCTTAATACAACAGTACTATTTCTATAATGCAAGGGTACAACAACATATCGAAGAAAGTGACATGGACACACTCCAGGAATTATACATTTATTAATTACATTACACACTTTTCTAGTGGCTCTCTCATTTATTCTAGTGGCTCTCTCATATATCAGTGCATGCAGAGGTCTTTTATTGAAGACATATTATACCTTTATTAATGGGTTACATCTCCTTTTCACGCTGTCTCACTTATTTTATATAACAGTACATGCAGAGAAGTTATTCAACATTTATTATACCTTTATTAATGGGTTACAACACTCTTTTTCAGGCTCTCTCACTTCTTTTATATGACAACACATGCAGAATAATTACTAACTTGCCTGGTGGCACAGCCTTAGAAGCCTATCTGCATAGGCTTGCTGATTCGCAGCACGGACACCTGCAGCTGTGAAGTAAATGAAGGGATATTGAGACATACCTATCCATAATATAGACTACAATAGCAATTCTTACATACGTCATTCCATGGCTACATAGTAGTGGGGTATTTTCCATTTCATGGGCCTCCTGTATCCACTGGTTCAGTTGGTCCTCCTTGCATCTTTTCAGGTCTGAGTAGTGGTGTCTGACCTGCTCACCAGTCTGAGGGACGCCTGTAGCACTGGTGAGATCATGTGCTAGACGGTTCCAGGCTTCCGCTTTGTACAAGTGCCCTGAACTGGCCCTGCAGGAGTCTTGCATCATGATGATGGATGAGGAGCCAAACCATTACTTTTGACTCCTCAATGCTCCACTGTTGTGCTCGAAAATGAGATCCCTCTCCAACACCAGCCATACTGTCTGCAGATGGGAGCTACAACCAGTTATGGCAATTATTCCCACCTATGGAGCTTAAATATGCCTCATTTCCTGCACTTATTTGTGATTGGCCGGTTTTGAAAATTCTCAGCTAAAAGCAAACCTGCTTAGCAATGGGAAAACTTCTATTGATATATATGAGTGTGTTGGAAATACATCCATATGTAAAGCTGTCATGGCTTAGTGGTTTAGTTCTGTGATTATGGTGTATAGTATCCCAGGTTCGAGGCCTGTCATTCCTTTTTATTTTACTACTGGCCAGACAGGCTAGGAGGTGTGGCTGTGTTTAGCTGACGTTGCCAAACTTTGCCCAGCGTTGCTTGATGTTGCTCTACGTTGTCCGACGTTGCCTGACATTGCCTGACATTGCACTAGTTAGCGCGATGCACAGCTCCGTGCAAACATGTTTTGTTTGTGCTAGTTGGTGCGATGCGCAGCTCTGCGCATAGACATTGCGCTAGTTAAAGCAGTGCTAAGCTTTGAGCAATTATACTTAACTGTGCTTAATGCTAGTAAACTTTGCTTAGCAGTGCTTCACATTGTTTAAGATACGTTACTTATGTATTTATCAGTATGCATGACCATTCCACCTTCTTATATATATATATATATATATATATATATATATATATATATATATATATATATATAAAATATCATTCACTACTACATAGGCCATTTCAATGCACTTTACTAACATTTAAAAGGTAAATGCCAGGAGTTATTTTTATGCACAGATTTCCAACAGAAAATGGGAAGGGGAGTGGTGGGGCTCGAACCGGGAATGCCTCCTCTTTGTGCAAAGGCTCTACCACTACGCTATTGCTATTTGGCTTAATTTGCATATAAGTAGTTTATTATCCTCTTCAATGTCTACACTGCTAACTGTAGCTAAGCAATGGGCAAACCCAAAGTTTTACATTTTAAACTTGTACAGGGATTTAGAATGTGGGGGAGTGTAGTGTTGGGTATGTAGACATTTGAGCGGACTCGCTCATTTCTCTTGACATTTGCAGTTTAGGCACTTGCAGGGGCATGGATATTTGGACTGCTCGCCAGTCTGACATGCCCCCTGCAGTCGTGTTAGCCTTAGAGTTGAGTCAGTGCACCCTCATGAATATGCATGACGCGTTGACATCATACTCTTAGACTGCCGTTTCCGAGTAAGACTTAGTTACTCTTACATGGAGGATTAGTGAATCCCAGCCACAGTATTTCCAGAAATAGCTCTCTGCATCAAGTGCAATTTCCCATAAGAGCACACAGAGACCACAGTCAGTCCGGGGATGGTTTCTCACTCTTCCTCCAGATCTCTAGTAAGACTCTCCCACTGGCACAGCTATAGAGTTGAGATCTCAGCTGAGTGGCCAAGCCAAAACCTCCAACACCCTCTCTGTCCAACCAGTGCTTCATGTCCCTGCCCAAGTACCTGACACATACATACCCTTTGAGGTTTGATTTACACAGACACACACACACACACACACACACACACACACACACACACACACACACACACACACACACACACACACACCTGGGAGAGGCTGGCACAGGTTTACTAGATATGCCCCCTTCCGCCCATTCTATAAGGTTGTTAACACTACTACCAGTCAACTCCTTATCAACTACTTTAAGGCCCTTAACAAAGAGTGTCCAGTCTTACTGTGTAATATTAATATTAACACAAATGGTAGTTTGACCAAGAGCAAGGCTATTAGGTGTGGCCGACACAGTGTCACCAAATAAGTATGCTAGTACTCTCAAAACTTAAATATCTCTGCACAGATCAGCCACAATGGAAGGTTTAAATATATTTAAGAATAAATAAAAGAACAAGACAATGCTAAATATATATTCACAGTGACAGAGTTCAAAACCACAGGAAATATTTAAACCAACATTGCAGAACATTCCCAAATAAATAAACAAAAATATCTAAAATAAGCTTCATTATATTCCTGACTGTATCTAAGAGAATTGCTATATCTAAGAACTTACTGCTCTACAAATTGTAGCATGCTACAGGCCACCCTCTCAAACTCAGGAACCCCACACAGCCTTCCTGAAGACACTGGAGGGTATAAATGTATCTCCAAACACCATCATATTGGGTGACTTCAACTACCCGAATATAGACTGGGAACATTACTCAAGCCCTAACTTTCTAGCCCAACGGTTCCTGGAGTTCATAAATTCAAATGCCATGGAACAGCTAGTCACTGTTCCCACAAGAGGAGAAAATATACTAGATCTCATTGTCACAAACATGGGGACAAAATGCTCCACACCGGAAGTATATCCCTCATTGGTGAGATCTGATCATAAACTAATCTCACTGGAAATCCACATCCCGCCCCCACCCCAAACAAAAAAGACCATAGTGAAGAACTTCTCTAAAGCAAACTTCACACTACTCAAGACTGGTGTGGTATCCTTCAAGGCCCCTGAGCCAGTGGAAACCAAACCACAAGCCAAGGAAGCCCTTACAAATGCCTTCTATGAACACCTCCAGGACTGCATGGATCAGGCAATCCCAAATAAAACCAAGACTCTTTCCACAAAGGGCAAACGTCCAGTCTGGTGGACCCCAGCCATTAACAAACTTTGCAATAAGAGGAGAAAGCTATTACATGATAGAACAAAATCCATAAAAGGAAGTCACCCCTGATCATTATTAGTAAAAAAATACGAGCACTCATAAAATCAGCTAAGGCCAATTTTGAGAGAAAATTGCCATGGATTCAAAGGACAATCATAAGGCCTTTTTCAGCTATGTTAGGAACCTGGGTGGAAACTCCCAGATATGCTCAGAATTAGTCCAAAATGATACAAAAATCACTGAACCCACAGACATTGCCAACATACTGGCAGACAGGTTCAGTGCAAAAACCCCCTCTCCCCTAAAGGAGAGATAACTATCCCAGCAGAGTGTAGCCTCCCGGACATCTCAAATGAGGTGAAAGCTGCTCTCTCTAAAGCTAAAAACACAGCATCAATGGGACTGGATGGTGTCCCCGGCTGTGTGCTACATGAGCTAAATGAGGAATTAAACCCGCACATAAGGCAGCTGTTTAATCTCAGCCTTACCACAGGATACGTGCCCAAGGAGTGGCGACGGCAACTGTGGTCCCACTCCGGCGCCTCCTGGGACCCTGGTAATTACCCCTATAAGCTTAACAAGTCTAGTCTGCAAAGCTATGGAGAGGATCATAATGGAGCTCATAAACAAAGATATAGGGACTTGCAGACATTGGACCCGACCCAGTTTGGCTTTGTCAAGGGAAGATCATGCCTTTTGAACTTGGTGACTTCTTCAAAACAGTCACCAAGGCCATTGATGAGGAAAGGCAGTCCATACAGCCTACCTTGACCTTGCAAAGGCTTTCACACAATACTCCACTCGGTATTGTAGAAAAACTACCAGCTTAAATGTAAACCCATATGTCACAAGATGGGTTGCAAACTGGCAAGGACAGAACCCACAGGGTTAGAGTTGCTGGCGCTATGTCAGACTCCAAGCCAGTCACAAGTGGTGTCCTCCTTGGCTATTGTTTGGCATTTACTTCTCAGAAGTACAGGCCAACATGGGAGGACTTTGGCTGACAAAGTTTGCAGACGACTGCAAACTGAAGCCATAGTGGAAAGTGCATCGGACACGGATATCCTTCAGAAGGGACTCACGGAAACAGATAGCTGGTGCCAGAACCATGGCCTGAAGTTAAACGCCAAAAATGTATAGTCATACCCTTGGGAAAAACAAGGTAACCCCAAGCTACCATATAGGTGGCAATCCACTAAGCACAGAAGAGGTTATCAGGGACCTGGGGACCCAGGTTGACAGTGGCCTTTCTTTTGACACTCACATTGCTAAAGTGGTTAGAAAGACCTTCTACATTGCCCACCTGATCATGAAGGGATTCACATCCAGATCTAGTGAGGTCATTGTTCCCCTGTACTCTTCACTTATCAGACCAATGATCGAGTACAATGCCCCATTGGGATGTATCTCACCCGACATCTGCAGCAATTGGAGAGACCCCAAAAGTTCCTCACCAAAGCTGCCAGATTGAAGAAACTCCAGCTCTATTCAGTCGCATACCGTCTGCTCAGAAGGTGACATGTGCCTGACATACAAGGCCATGTCCAACCCGGAATTAATGGACATGCTCCACCTCAAAAATCCAAATCCACCAAAACCACTAGAGCAAGCGACTTAAACCTTATGCGGATATAAATAGGACGTGCTGAAGGGATAGATTTATCACTCAGAGACTCCCTATGCTGTGGAATAAAATCCCGGTCCATGTGAGGCAGAGCACCTCGCTGACTCTGTTCAAGAGAAATCTAGACCTGTGGATGGGAGATCGTAGGTTTACAATCATCTCTGTGTCACTGCTGGACAGAGGCACAACAAACTAATGGGCACAGTATTTTTTCATATAAGGGGTGGCGTAAGCCACAAAAATTTGGGCTAGGCTTATATATGCCTTAGGGCAGATAGCCTAGTATAAACCTATGAACCTATGAACCTATGAACTAATAGAGCAAGGCAGATGTGGTGAATCGATCTTCTAATTGTTGTCAGGTCCAAGACAGAATGCAGTATATCCTGTCTCATTAAGAGACTGCTCAAATTAATATCTAAAATATTACTTCTGAGATAGCTTGCATAATGACATAATTTCTTGTCATCCGACTCCTAGTTCCCAGGCCAAACAACTACTGATGGCAGTTGCTAGCATTTAGCATCTACCTGTAAAAATACATTGACAAGGGCTTTTCCTCAGATCTCTGGCAGATGCTGGAAGTCATAAATTAATTGCATTCCTTCATGCTTTCAAGGCTAGTAATTAGTTCACCCTAAAGACAATACAGAAATGTTCCTAGTACAGACATTGTGTCTTTTTCTGCATTGAAAACTGAAAGATACCATCTTTTGTGGCCTAGCCATAAAGTAATTTCATTTCAGTTATTTTTCTGAACTTTGCTGGACTGAAGTTAATCACCTGTATCCCACTTTCCGCTGTTAAAATATATACATGTAAACAGTTACAGTCATGCATGTACACATGTTCTCTTCCAGTAGTGCACACTGTGGATCCATTTTAAACACAAGCATTTTACAAATACCTTTTCAACACACACACACGTCTGTACAAGCAGTTTGCTATTCACATGACATACAGTTCTAATACATTTGTAACACAAGCGTCTTATGAAAATCATTTCAATATTCACCATTGGCATATAATTATTTACAACATTCCAGGTAGCTGGGCTGGCAGTATCTCCTTTCATCACAAAATGAACGTAGAGAAAATAAAAAAAAAAACTGTTATTCAAACAAAGATATTTTTAAAAGGAAAAAATAAAAAGTAGTGCCGTACTTAAGCAAAGTGGTTAAAGAAAAGATAAGAGTAATAAGAGCATTAATGAATGATGAAGGAAGTATAGTTAATACACAAAAAGAAATAAGGCAGTTAGTAAAAACATATTTTGAAAACTTTTTCCATATGTTCATAGGTTCATAGGTGTGTACTAGGCTAATGGTTCTGGAGCCTTTACAAGCCTAGCCCATAGGATTACCCTGCCATTGTGTCACTCAACCTTAGTTCCCAGTGCATCTGTCGAGTAAATCCACTGGAGTGATCCCCAGGGTGAATTTTCTATTTCCCATCCACTCATCAAGATTTCTCTGAGTTTGGCAAAATAACTGAAACTATAAGGAAGCATAAAAGGAACTTAAAAAAATAACTGAAGAAGATAATAAAAGAATGGAAGAACAGATTACAATGATAGAATTAAAAAATGTGTTGAAAACAGTACACATAGAAACAGCTCCAGGTTTAGATGGACTTGAATATCGAATGTATAAGGACATGCAAGAATGGCAAAAAGAATGTTTTAGAGGCGTTGAACGAGTGGTTTTAAAAAAGTGTAAATGATGAAAGAATATGTAGGGTGCAATGAAATTTATATGGAAAAAGGGACAAAGAATAGACATTAAAAAACACTGGAGGCCACTAGTGTTAATGTCGATGACAAGATTTTTATGAAAATAGTACAAAAAAGTATACTAAGTAAGGCTAATAAGCTACTGAATTAAATGACTTTTGGAATAAAAGAAAAAGGAAGTCAAGAACTTTAATGATAATAAGAGAATTGGTAGATGATGTAATAAATAGGGAAATAGAATTGAAAATATTAGTAGGAGATGTAAGTCAAGCATTTGATAAAAATACAACATGAAGCATTATGGGAAATTCTGAAAGAATATAATATAAGCAACAAGATAATCAACATTTTGAAATCAGTATAAACAAAAGTAAAGTGAAACTAGTGGTTAATGGTTGGTTGAGACAATAGAAATAAAAAGTGGTATTAAACAAGGATGTCCAGCAAGTAGTATTTTATTTGTATTAATTGTGAATGCGGTCATTGAGAAGATAAATTTAATATTGGAGGAAGCTAAATATTGCACATCATAGGCAGTTCAGATTCTAGTAATATTTTCTTATGCGAACAATCTAGTAGTAGTTGTGAAGAACAAAGAATGGATGACTATAGCTATTTTATTTTATTTATTTTATTTTATTTTATTTTACATTTGTTAACCGGGAAAGTCCAACTGGATGCAGGTCCATTTTCAGCGGAGGCCCAGGGAGAAAAGCTCCAAGCAAACAATACAATTCAATAGTGAAAACACAGCAGCATCTAAAGATATATAATAGTAATATACATATAGGATACATATATGCAGTACATACAGTATAAGTATATAGTACAGTAAAAAAGAACATTCCAACATAAGTGAGCAGTGAATATATAAAAAGAAAAAAAAAGAAAAAAATTATTTTTTTCTCTCGAGTTGGGTAGCAAACATTAGATACTAAGCAGGTTACTGGCAACAGGACATAGAGAGGAGTCAATTATCCCTAGCAGCGTCCTAGCACCAGCACAGTGGTATGGTCTAGCCTGGGGAGTCTAGCCTATTAAACGCTTGACAAAGAATTAGGAGTTGTTAGGTTTAAGCATTAATAAGGGAAAAGGTATAGGACTGGCATTGTTAGGAAAAATAGAAGATATTCAATTTAACAAAGAAGAAATAGAAATCTTGGGAATCAAATTTGGTAATGATCAACAGAGACTGAGAAAATGGAAGGGCAGGATACGTAAGGTAAGGAATATTTGTATAATTTGGCAAACATTTAAACTTACCTATAAGAAAAAAAATCATGTTTAATTGATCCAGTAATATTAGGTAAGATGGTACATCTAGCTTGCATATTTATGATACCACTGGAATATGAAAAAGAATTATTGAATGTGTTATTTACATGGGTATCTAGATTAAACTCTATTAAGAAAATAGTCCCTTGTGTTCCAAAAAAGGAAGGAGGGTTGGTTTTAATAAATAAATGGGAATAAAGGAAAATAAAAATGTATTAATAAAGATAATAGAAGAAAGATCTAAAGCAATGTGGGAAAAGCTTAAATGTTTAAAAAGAAGTAAAGGAATTATACTTATTTACCCTTGGAAATACTTGAGAGAACAAAAAAGTAAAGGCTGAAAAAGCAAGAATGATAATATTTGAAAAATATGTCGAATGTACAGATTTTTTTTGGTGGAGATTGTCCATAAATAAGCTTGCAGTAAAGGCAAATATGCCATATAAAAATAAAACCTAGAGTCTGTATATATTGTGGGGAATTAGAGACTGCTGAAATTTGTTTTGAAATGTATACGTATAAATCAATTGTGGGAAAAATATGTGGTAAGGAATGTTTAAAAGGTTTGAAAAGTGTTAAATGTATAAACATGGAGATGATAGAATATGGATACTATGGAAATATGAAAACAAAGATGAAAACAGATTAGATGAAACATTATTTTGCATAATGTGGATTGCCTGGAATGAAAGAATGAACAAGATAAAATGTAATGGGAAATGGGTACTGTTAGAAAGTTTGAAAAAAATAAGATTTGGGTTGTGGAAAAAAATGGGGGGGGGTTGAAAGTTTAAAAAATGGAAAATAAGTCAATTGTAAATTATTGTAAATGAGTTGTAAAATCTGTATATAGAATGTATATATATTGTGAATTTTAATAAAGGACCCCTACTCTTTTCGATAGGTGTTGTGGATTCTTTTACATCCACCTGAGATACCATTGACTCAGGCAATGGGGCCTCAGTTTAACATCTCATCTGAAGGATGACAGTCTCAGGAGTCCAACATCCACCTTGTGCTGCACTGCAGGGTCAGCAATTGCTCTATCTGGTGTGGCAATAAAAGCCCTAGCCTTCTGCACCATAGGTGAATGTGCCACTGCTGCTGATACTTGGCTTCTGTATCTTATGGATTTTTTCTTCCTAGACCTCCACTGAAAAGGGGTTTTACCACCCAGTCAGACCTTCCTGGTCAACAAAAATAATAAATTAATAACTACATGCATGCATACATAAATCTCAAATAGTACGAGCTCTGATAGTTTATAATGAATTTCTTTTACTTCTAATTACTGAATTAAATGCATATATTTTTATATTAGGTAGGCAACACTTTCATTTTGTAGTCACACTTGCTTTTATCACTGTTGGCTCCCAGCGGTGCACTGTTGCTTTTGATAATATTTTGAGTGGCAGTATGCATATTGGTAAAGTGTTTTTTTTTTTTGACTATATGAGACGAATTTAGTGATCGGTATAGATCTGTGTGAAAATTAGCCATGAAACTAGGAATGAGCACTGGAATGGTCCTCACAGAAGCTGGGTCACACATTGCCACTCACACACATGCACACACACACACACACACACACACACACACACACACGCACACACACACACACACACGCACATCATGAGACAACTGTGATGTGCACATAGGACTCGTATGAAGTAGGCAGCAATACTGTGTTAAAGGTATGTGTGTGTGTGTGTGTGTGTGTGTGTGTGTGTGTGTGTGTGTGTGTGTGTGTGTGTGTGTGTGTGTGTGTGAACCCAGTACAGGGACATTCTGCAATGCTCTGGACAGTTAAGAGGTATGCAGAACACAGCTAACATCATATCTTCACTTAGTTGCCTGAAAACAACATATAAAGGAATAACTGTTTCCACAACAACAAAGCACAATGTTCTTACCATTTTTAAATAAACTGCAATAAGCAGAAGGCTGTCAGCAGCACAACACAAATGTACTCTATTTCATCACTGCACAAACTTAATGGTAACTCCTTAAAAGTAGTTTCATGTAAAACAGTGAAATATTGATTAGATTGCAACACTAAATGTAAAAGCATTTTATCCTGTCACATTTAAACCCAGAAAAAATAAGAGTAAGTCTCTAAAAAACCCCGTTGTGCGCCAGTATTTCCAATTCTACCCTAACACTGTTGACCTGACATGACATCATGCAGAGGGGTGGAGTTTGACAGAAAAAATAATTTTCAGGATGTCAGCAGAAGGGTTGTCTTGATAGTTTTAGTTAGGAAGTAAATAATTCTACTAAAAAAAAAAAACACTCACATAACAGTTATCAGTAAGGTAAGTAATACTATTGCAACGCATGCATAACAAAAGTAGAACACTTAAAAAACTGTAACAAATAATTTTAACTATTGGTCTGTCAGTGCTGTGGTGAGCATGAAAGCTTTGATTTGCTATTAAGCATCATCCTGTAGTCCTTGGTTTGATACCATCAATTACAGGTTAGAATTCCTAGTTGTGGTCTGCAATCACGCAGTGCATTTCTGTGATACAAACCAATACTAGAGCCTTGCCTGATTCTTATATAGACTTTGCACCATAGAACAAAGACCTGCATATATGCATTCCTGAAGGAGTTCATGAACACTGCTGCTATGAAGAAGGAGAACTGTGCGCAATTCACGAACAAGTGAAACATGGACTACACTGTGAAGTGGGGACAGAGATTCCAATTTCAGGTAATATAATTGCAAACACAGCAGCCTGGCACTCAATAACTACATAATGGTGATATTTATTTGTTTGCATTGTTATTATTTTTAATGGGATAGTGCAACTGGGTAATTGCAATACCCCTCTTCTGTGCTGACCCAGGAAGAACAGCTTCACATTTATATGTCACATAACGAAAAACCAGACATTTACATCGGTTCATGAACTGCAAAGATAGGACTACATCTTAAAATAGTTCACATACAGTTTAATATGTGTTAGAAACTGGAGAATGAAATAACAGAGAACATTTTACAAGATCTCAGATGGATGGATATATTAAGAATCAAAAATCTTGAAAAAATATGACTTCATAGCAATGGTATTAATAATCAGGCAAGAAAGATAAGGATATGTATAATTATATTAATAAAATGTGAGTGCAGGAATGTAGTAATAACAATATTTATATGACATGTGGGGCTTTTCATGTGAATAACTCAGTCATAGAGACTATCCATGTGCAACTAACAGTGGGTAAAACTGCCTTCCAGTTTATAGCCTGCTACAGACCACCCTCCCAAACACAGGAACCCCACTCGGCCTTCCTGAGAACACTGGAAAATATGAAGGTCTCTCCAAACACCATTATATTGGGCGATTTCAACTACCCAAACATAGACTGGGAGCATTACTCTAGCTCCAACACCCTAGCCCAAAGGTTCCTAGAATTTATAAACTCAAATGCTATGGAACAACTTGTTATCACTCCCACAAGAGGGGAAAACATACTGGACCTGATCATCACCAACATGGGGACTCTATGCTCCAGACCAGAAGTGTATCCCTCACTGGTAAGATCAGACCATAAACTAATCTCACTGGATATTCACATCCCGACCCCACTCCCTGCCCAGAAAACCACAGTGAAAAACTTCTCTAAAGCAAATTTCACACTCCTCAAAACCGAGGTGGAATCCTTCCAAGCCCCCGGGCCTGTGGAAAATATGGCCCAGACTGCAGAATCCTTTATAAACGCATTCTATGAACACCTTCAGGAATGCATGATTCATGCAATCCCAAATAAAACCAAGACCCAATCCTCCAAAGGCAGACGTCCTGTCTGGTGGACCCCAGCCATAAACAAACTATACAATAGAAGGAGGAAGCTACTAAATGATAGAGCAAAATCCCAAAAAGGGAAGGCATCACTGATCAGTATTAGCAAAAAACTACGGGCACTCATAAAATCGTCTAAGGCCAGCTTCGAAAGAAAAATTGCACAGGACACTAAGGATAATCACAAGGCTTTCTTTAGTTATGTTAGGAACCTGGGTGGTAATTCCCAGATATGCCCAGAATTAGTCCAAAATGACAAAAAATACACTGAACCCACAGACATTGCCAACATCCTAGCTGACAGGTTCAGCGCAAACTCCCCCCCCACCAAAAGGGCAAATATCTATCCCAGCAGAGTGCTGCCCCCCTGACATCTCAGATGCTCAGGTAAGAGCCTCCCTCTCTAAAGCAAAAAACACAGCATCAATGGGACCAGACAGTGTCCCGGGCTGCGTCCTACATGAACGCCAAGAAGAGCTAAACCCAAACATAAAACTACTGTTCAATCTCAGCCTTATTACAGGATATGTGCCCAAAGAGTGTCATACAGCAACAGTGGTCCCTCTCCATAAAGGTGGTGCCTCAATGGATCCTGGAAACTTTCGCCCCATAAACCTGACTAGCTTGGTCTGCAAAGCTATGGAAAGGATCATCATGGACCTCATAAATAAAGATATTGGGGACCTACAGACACTGGATCCTACCCAGTTCGGCTTTGTTAAGGGCAGATCCTGCCTCTTAAACCTGGTTGATTTCTTTGAAACAGTCACCAAGGCCATTGACGAGGGGAAGGTGGTCCACACAGCCTACCTGGACCTCGCAAAAGCCTTCGATACAATACCCCACTCGGGCATTATAGATAAGCTCACCAGCTTAAATATAAACCCCTATGTCACTAGATGGATTGCAAACTGGCTCAAGGATAGAACCCACATGGTTAGAATTGCTGGAGCCATGTCAGACTCCAAACCAGTTACAAGTGGTGTCCCACAAGGCTCAGTCCTGGGACCTCTCTTGTTCGGTATATATTTCTCGGAGTTACAGGCCAACACAAAAGGACTGTGGCTGACCAAGTTCGCAGAGGACTGCAAACTGGGCGCCATAATCGACTCTCCAGCCGACACAAGCATCCTCCAAAAGGGCCTCATAGAAACAGACAACTGGTGCCAGAGCCATGGCCTCAAGCTAAATGCCAAAAAGTGTATAGTCATCCCCTTTGGCAAAAACAAAGTGCACACAAATTACCACATAAGTGGTAATCCATTAAGTACAGAAGAAGTAATTAAGGACCTGGGGACCCAAGTTGATAGCAATCTCTCATTTTACAACCACGTGGCCAAAGTGGTTAGAAAAACATTTTATATAGCCCACCTAATCATGAAGGGATTCACATCTAGATCAGGGGAGGTAATCATGCCTCTTTACTCATCCCTCATCAGGCCCATAATTGAGTACAATGCCCCTTTTGGGATGTACCTTACCAGACACCTGCAGCAACTGGAAAGACCCCAAAAGTACCTCACCAAGAGGATCAAAGGGCTCAAACAGATGCCATATGCTGCCCGGTTAAAGAAACTCCAGCTCAACTCAGTGGCATACTGCCTCTTCAGAGGCGATCTGTGCCTGACGTATAAAGCCATGTCCAACCCGGAATTAATGGACATGCTGCACCTCAGAAAATCCAAATCCCATCGAGCTACACTTTCGAGAGACTTGAACCTCAGCACTGAAATAAATAGGACATGCTGGAGGGACAGATTCATAACCCAGAGGCTCCCTTCACTCTGGAATAAAATCCCAGTCCAGGTTAGGCAGAGTCCCTCATTGACTCTATTCAAGAGGAATCTTGATGAGTGGATGGGAGATCGTAGGTTTACCCCGGGTATAATTTCTGTGTCACTGTTAGACAGAGGCACAGTATACTAACCTCGAAAAAGGGCATAGAAAAATAAATTTAAAATGGGTGGCGAAAGCCAAACACATTCTGGCTAGGCTTATAAATGCCCTAGGGCAGATAGCCTAGTATGAACCTATGAACCTATTAAGAGAGTTATAGAGGCGGAGATTATTTTTCAATAAATGAGATTTAAAGCTTTTCTTGAATTGTTGGGATTTCCTAATTTGGCTTAAAATGTTTGGGAGGGAGGTCTATAGTTTGGCAACACGTGAAGAGTAAAGAACCTTTCCACAGGCATTGTGTGATTGTTCTGTACAGACTACATTTGTGTCTTTAGAGCACAGTGGTCTGTGGGGAGAAAACCAACTAAGCAGGAACACAAAGGAGGAGCACATTTTGTCTCGATAACGGAGTTTGTATTATTCTTTCCTGGCTAAATTTTAAGAGATTGGGAGACTTCATCCAGTGCAGCTTTTGAAGAAGTCTATTATGGTGAATACTGGGGCAAATAGGAAGCAAATGTATCAACTTTATTATAACAATATTCTAACTTAGTAAGGTAGTGTTAATGCTGTGGGTGGACAAAGAATGAGTGGAAGCAGGAATACAGAATTACTTTTATTTATTTATTTACATTTTGTAACTGGGTAGTGTCCAACTGGGCAAGCAAAGAAAGCCCATTTTCAGCAGAGATCCAGGGAGAAAAGCTCCCAAAGTAAAGATTACAATATTTATAGTCAGATTTGCATGTTACAATGGAAAAAGATTACTAAGAAATTTACATAATTACATAGTGCAGTATAGATCTAGTGCATAAATAGCTGATCAAATAAAGAAAACACAATCTAAATTATCCTAGTATGACATCAGTAAGACAAAACAATACATTAAATCAATATTGAGTTAGAAAAGGCAGAAAGGCAGAAGTAGGTTAGTGTGTTTGTTTAGCCAGAGGATGTACAGGAGCATAACCAGTTGTTGTTGTTGTGTCTTTCATCTTTTCCCAGTTAGGGGTCGCCACAGCGAAACTCCGGTCTGCTAATGATTGGTAGTTGAATTGTACGTGCCGAGTTACCAGCCCTGATGCACAACCTTTAACGAAGGTACGCCCATTCACGCATGTCTGCACACAGAAGACGCTCTAGCTGAGAATCGAACTGGACAGCGGCTTACTGTGAGACAACACTACTGCAGCACCACCACCGCAGAGCATAACCAGTGACTGGAGAAATAATTAGTAAGGAGCTGTTTGAAGCTATGTGTACTGGGTGCAGAAAGTAGATGCTGAGGAGGGGAATTCCAAGTTTTTGCTATGGAGGAGTTGTATAAAGAATCTCTAAAAGAGTTGTGGGTTTTGATAACTTTGAGCAAGCTTTTATCAGCTGACCTGAGTGAGGTAAGATTAGCATAGGGCTGTACGAGGTTGGATAGGCCTGGGCAATAGTCAGGTTTATGGATAACAGAGTGAGCTACTATTAGCTGGTTTAGGGCTAGTAAGTTTGGGAGGTCAGTCCAGAAGCAGTGCTCAGGTAGCTTTTTTGGTTTACAATTCACAAATGGTCTGACACAACAAACAAGACCCAGATTCTGATGATGTTAATGAGTGTTTCATAAATGATGTCATGGCTTTTGAACTTGAGACACTTGTCATTAAGAACTCCAAGAAGCTTAGTTATTTTAATTATCTCAGTCTGGATATTTTGTATGGAATTAATAATAAACTTTCTTTAAGATCAGCCAGTGACTTGATGGGTGAATAACATGAGGCTTCTTCTCCAGGTATGAGTTGGTAGGGAAGGGTGAAATACTAGTGATGTATACGACTCCTGATTTATAGTTTGGAGTTCGTCAAGTAAGGAGGCACAACAAATGATACCAGAGTCATCTGAGTATTCCATAATTATTGATTGCCAACTAGTTAAGTGCAGGTTATTGATAATGGTATTAAGTAGAAGAGGGCCAAGTATGGAACCTTGAGGAACACCAATACTTACAATTAGGTATTCAGAAAAATGCATCATTATCATATTACATACTGAGGTCTTCTGGTCAGGTAACTGTTGAATCATGTGGATGTGTTTGAGCACATACAAAGGTTGTTCAGAGTTTGGTTACATTTTGAATGGGATGTTGTCTTAAATGCCTTTGATAAGTCTAGGCATAAAACTGGACTATTTGTCCTTCATTTCTTTTCTGGTTAATGGCTGTGTTTGCACTGTGGATAGCATGAAAGCTATGTTTGCTAGGGTTAGAAAGTTGTTATCCAGGAGCTATTTCATGAGCTGAGAATGGACAAATCTTTTAAACACCTTAGACTGAGGTGGGAGTATAGCAATAGGTCTATAGGTAGATCTGTTGATTTTCCACCTTTGTGCAAAGGTGCAATGAATGTCTGCTTCCATAATGAATATGGAAGTGCTAGTGGTCAGGCTGTTGTCTTCAGGTATTTTTCTGGAAGGTAATTGGCTGCTGATGTAGGTTTTAGTTTTTGCAACAGTTTATTTTTAATTGTCAGCTAATAATAGTTGAAGGGAGAGGCATGGGACCTGGTTATGGATATGGGAGCTGAAGAATCTTTGGGGAAGCTGGACTTTAGAAGGGAGATAACATACTTGATGAAGTGGTTATTAAATTTAGTGGCAGGAATAGAATTTTTTATGGGGTATAGGGATGGGTTGAGTACCCTTACTAGGTTTCAGAAGTTTTATTTATGTTTGACCAGAAGGATGTAGGAATGGCAGAGTGGGTGTCCTGTAGTGTGCAATAATTACTATTTTTGTTTGCATTAACAAGAGCTTTGCCTAGGTTACATAAGTACTTATATGCTTGGTAATTTTGTTGAATTTTGCTTTTGTGTGACATTTTCCAGGCTTTATCTCTTTGATGTAGAATTTTCATAATGGAGTTAGAAAGCCAGGGTGCTGGATTAACTCATTTCTGTTGAGTTGGAGATTGAGAATTTAGGACAGAGAGGAAGATGATATTGAAAGTGAAGACAGCCAGGAGGTATTTTAGGGAGTTCCAGTTAGACTGTAGGAAATATGGTTAAGGGTTTCTGAACTGAAGTTACTTAAGTTTCTCGCTGTTTTATAAGTGGTGATTTTATGAGGTTTACCATTTTTATGCAAGGCTTGATGATGCTTTATGGGTTCATAGGTAAGTACTGGGTTAGCTGCCCTTGGGGACCATTTTAACTCTAGAATGTTTCCCTTTTGGTGCTTGAATTAAGCTATCCAATTAAGTGTTAGGTTGGTCCAATAACTGAGATTGTAAGAAGATGATTTGAGGGGACCCATGTGTGGGATAAAATATTTAGGACCTGTGTCTGTCCATTAGTAGTACAGGGGGCAGTCATAGGATACATTTTCTATTGTCCATTCATAAATCCAAGCTTTGCTGCAATAAGGACATGATGAACGTGGATGGGCAGTCTGTGCCAAATAAGGGCTATCGTCTGTGAGATATACCTGTCCCTCCAAACTGTTCTACTGATGTTAAAAAAAAAAATCAGTATTAGGTCAAAGGATGCCTTGTATGCTAGACACTGGTCATCTCTTAGCAGTCTGTAGGATACCGAGTATAGTGACGGGGCTTTGAGTAGCTCCGTGTGAGACATGTTGTTTAGGTGTTGTATTGTTTTAGGAAGTTGTCTCTGTGGACGTTCCAATTGTTACATGTATTCAGACAGTTGCCTGCCAAAGAGTCATTATACTCAATGATTGGCCTAATGAGGACTGAGTAAAGGAGGGCAATAACATCTGCAGAGCTAGATGCAGTGCCTTTGTGTATAAGCTGTGTAATATAGAATAACTTTCTTATGACAGTGGAAAAATGTTAGTTGTCAATGAGTATGACAGCATCCAGAATATGTTATTCTGTGAGGAGCTGATGTTAGTGTTTAGTCACTGATGGAACTTCAGTCTGTGGTTTTATTACATCTGATAGTGAGGAAATATGCTGTGTGACTTTAAATAGACTGAATAAGTTAGGAGAGGATTCCTGCTTCATAGTATTCTGGCCCAGATTTATAACTCTTAATATAATGGTTTCCTGTGAGTTGAGAGCATTGAGCCAGGTTACTTTAAAAAGGAGTGTGACAGCACATCTTGGGGTGGAGTGAAGTGCACACAATCACAGCTGCATGACCACAGATGGGCTACATCCAACACAGCAAAGGGGCTGAGGTCCCACCAGTGGGGACCACTGTCATAACTAATCTGTTCATTAGCATACTTTGCTAATGAACCATATTCTACAGTAATGGCAACTATTGTCAGAACATCTTCTCTAGTTAACAAATGAAAATAAAATAAAATAAAATGACTTTTGGCTTGACTGAGGAACATTGAGAGACTAATGTGCACCTTCTTGTAGTGGAGATTTCACAGATGACATTTAGTCCAGAGCCATTGCTTCCTACTTTCACTGGGCAGAGGTTGAAGAGCACCTCCCAGCAGTGACCTTTGTCTCTGTTTTATACTGAAATGCCAGTGGAAAATACAGCTGACCTGATCGGCAATGCAGCAAACCAGTACACCATGCTGAATGAAGTAGTGTGTTGACACAAGCAGTTTCTGTAAATGAAAAACAACAATATATACAAAAATTATTATTTTTGCATAGACATCTCAGTAAATGAAACACAGGTACACTTACAGCACACCGGATGCATTATAAGGAAAGCCATGGCAGGTGACTCTGGGGTATTCATTCATGACAAACTTCACTAGCAAGTGTAGATGCAGACAGGTTCCCTGCAGGAATGAGCAGATGCCCATCTCAACCAAGGTGCATTTTAGGTGTGATACTTATCTATAGGATATGTGCCTTATCTCCAGGGATGCACTTTCAAGGTGTTAGGATGAACAATTCTCTGTATCACATACCAGGTATGGACCAAGTATGACCTGCACAGAGCACAATCTCTTTATGGGACTGCCCACAATATCCTTCGATACTGTGGCCCATATGCATGTTGGGTAACTTTGCATGACACTTAGACAGTTGTACCAGCTTGTTCCTAAGCAGAAAAACGTGTTCTTAGAATGGTCTTACAGATTAACAAATAAATGCAATATTAAAAGGATGTAGAGCTGGGATTACATCTTGTAACATCTTGTTTTGTATTAAATTGGGGATGAAGTAATGTTAATCATTAATTCATTCATTCATTCATTCATTTATTTATTTTCTTATACACACTTTTTCCTAATTGAAGTTACAGGAGAGGTGGATATTATCTTTACAATCAGCAGATTTAAAGCTTCTGTTGCACAGGTCACCACTCATCATTTACAGCTGTGTATGACTCAGTTGACACCTCTTCCAGGGCTATGTCCACTGGTACCGTTTTGAGGAGATTTGCGTGGCTGCATTCTCAGAACCTCCAATAGGATGTTAAAAATGAGATTTTAAATTTCCCCTTTGGATAGAGATTTGGTTTTGGCTCCTCTACTGCAGAGGTTATCAAAAAATATGATAAAAGGGATACAGGGAATCTCTTAAGATTTTTCAGTCCTCCTTTTCCAAATATTCTAAGGGATTCTCCTACGCCACATCCAATTTTGACAAAAAACAAAATTAACAGTCTCAACAAAATGCTTGTAAACAGATATTTAAGAAGAAATGGTGGTGTATGGATAAAAAAAAAAAGATTTCAGTACCCACTCCAAAACCAAGGACAGTCGAAAGAGTAAGAATGACTATTTAAGGGATGTTGTTCCCTTCCCGCCAATTCTGGCAATCCCTTTTCCCTTCCAGAAAGTCTGAATCTCCACTTCTCTCTTTAGCAGTAGTTTCAGACAAATGGGTCTGAAGATCATTCAGCAGGGATACAGACAGCAGTGGGAGGAAATCCCTCCTTTGCAGTGGGAATTCTTCATCTGCCAGACCAGAAGCTTTTATTTTCCCCTGTACATCAACACATGCTGTCCCAGGGAGTGATAGGACCAGTTCCTCCTTCCCAGGTTGCATGGAGACCCATTCTGGATCTTTCATTCCTTAACCTGATTGTGATAGTGCCCAAATTCAAAACGATGTCACTTCACAGCCTGTTAACCCTCTTCTTCCTCATTCAAGTTGCCACATAACACTTGACTTAAGAGATGCTTAGCATCTCATCTCTATTTATCCAGACTTCAGCTCTTTCTTAAGGTTTTGCATGTCTGTATCCCATTATAAGTTCTGTGCCTTAACTTTTCAACTGTCCATTGCATCGAGAGTGTCCACAAAGTGTCTTGCTCCAGTAATAGCTCATTGCAGGCTACAGGCTATTTACATGTTTCCATACTCAGATATTTGCTTACCTTTTCAGAGTCTTTTTCAAAGTGTCCAGGGTCTCTCTATTGGATGAAAGATCTCTGATACAAGCTGGGATTTCAAGAGAACATTTGAAAGTCTTTTTTGACTAATTCAAACAAGATTGTGTTCCTGGAGTGTCAGCTAGACACCTCAGTTGAGAGAGCGGTTCTTCCACAGAAAAAAATATGCATCAATATTTAGGTTTATTTCTAAGGTTTTATCCTCAGGTTTTGGTCACAGGAAAGGAATACCTCAGGATTTTGGGACTCATGGCATTTATGATTGTCATGATACTACTGACAAAACTCCATATGAGAAAGATACAATGGTATCTGAAGTCTCTTTGGTCCCAGCACCAACATCCCCTGTGCATTCAAATACCACTGCTGGAGTTTGTCATAAGAGAAATCACTTGGTAATGAAAGCAAATTTCCCTAAACCCAGATCTCCTCTATTCCTGCTCCAAAGTAATCAGTCTCCTCACACACTGTGGACTTTGCTTTGGGAGCAGTTCGAAGAGGGAGAAAACTACAGGATGTGTGGAACATCAGGGACAGATGCAGGCACAGAAATACAAAAGAGATGCTTACTGTGATCAAGGCATTCAACTCTCTAAATCATCTTTGGTCTCCTAGACCTCTTCAAGCTGTTACAAACAATACCATAATCATGTGGCGCATCAAGAAGCAAGGGGGAACAAGTTGTCCCCCTTTTGCAAACTAGCCATGTTAGCTTGGGATATAGCTTCACAGCACAATCTCACTCTACAGGCATTCTATACTCCGTCAATGCAAAATTGTGTAGCAGACAAGCACAGTGGGCTGAAGCAGACTGTCATGAATAGAAACTAGATTGGGGTCTTCCAAGATTTGATCCATTTGTGGGGAGTTCCTTAAGTAGATCTATTTGCCTCCTTTCTGAGCAATCAGCTGGCAAGACTGTACTCCAGGACTGCATGAAAGAAGGCCTGGAAAACATATGCCTTTTCCTTCCCATGGACAGGAATGTTTCTGTATGCTTTCCTACCCTTTCCACTGATATCCAGGGTACTTTTAAAGATTCAGAAGGAGTCACCTAAAATCATTGTTGTGACTCCCTTCTTGCTCAGACAACCATGGTTCTCCCATCTTTTGAAATATGGCCATGGTCAGCTACGCCAAGCATCCTCATAGAATGGATCTACTCGCACATGATCAGGGGTGTTTGAAACTTACCGACCCCAATAAACTAAAACTGACTGCCTGGATGAAAGGGTTTTAATTCCCTTTAGGCTTCTGTTTTCTTGCCTAATTGAGGCAAGAAAACCTACTACTAGAAAATAATGTATTAGCAAATGTAAAAGGTTTTCTAGTTGGTGACAACAACATAACCAGCACCCATTCTGGGTTAGCTGTTCTCTGGTTTTACAATATTTGTGAGTGATTATCCTATGGCCTTTCTTACTCCGCCATCAATATTCATTTATCGGCCATTGCAGCATGCCTATACATGAATCCTTCCATTTCAATGCACTCATGTTAAAATGTTTTTGAAAAGGATTTTGCATAGCAGGCCTCCAAGAAAACTGTTGGCCCTCTTTGGGATATTACTTTTGTGCTAAAGAAGCTAATGATTGTTCCGTTTGAACCAGCTAATCTTGCTTATTTGAGGTTCTTAATATGGAAAACTGTTCGCTCTGACCTCTGCAAGGAAAGTACTGTGTTTCAAGCTCTTATAGTGAGTCATCCCTGTTTCATTTTCCCCAGAGACAGAGTTTCTTTGAGAACTAATTCTTCTTTTATACCTAAAGTGGTATCTGAGTTTACCTAAAGCCAGACTATCCATGTCTCTGTTTTCTTTCCAGAACTCAAAAATGAGGGAGAAAGGATACTCCATACATTGGATGTCCACTGACAACTCAGGTACTAGCTTGACAAAATTAAATCTTTCAGATCTTTGGGTCAATTTTTCACTTCTTGTTAATGTAAGAAGGGACAACCTTTGACAAAGCAGACTATTTCCAAATGGTTTTCTCACGCTTTTACCTTTTGTTATACTCACCACAACAACACTATTCCATGCAGGGCCAAGCTTTATTATACCAGGGCCATGGCTTCATTTTTGGCTTTTTGGAAATTATTGGATTTTAGAAGTATTCCAGAAGCAGCAACTCAGTCTTCTATACATATGTTTACAAGGTATTACAAGCTTAATTCCCTTCTCTAGGTCTAAATCAGGCTTTGCTCGGAGCATTCTCCAGGGACTCCTGGACCCTTCCTTTTTTACCTCGCAAATATAGTAAACTATGGTAATCTATCCATATAATTAAGACTACTGCAGTAGTGAGCAATATGAAGAACATAGTACAGTTGTGTAAGTAAACTTACCTTAACAGTAGACATTCGAATAATCACTGCTGCAGTAGCTGCTCCTTATATTTTGATGCATTGTTTATGTCAGGGTGTGGTCACTTAATTTTTGTTGTTTCTGCAGTAGTCCTCAGGGCTCAGCCTATTTCTCTATCTTTGTTGGCATGAAAGCTCAGAAGGGCTTAGCACCCAAACCTGTCTTTTTGTCAGTTCTGCTCAAGCTGACTAATGTTTTGGGCACGTGCAACGTGGCCTAAAGCTTTAGAAGCAGGTCTGCTGGTATATACTATGCAGCATATAACCCATATAGTGAAGGCTGCAGCAGCAATGATCATTTGAACATCTACTCTTATGCTAAGTTACAAATGTATTTTCCCTTTGACTCTGAACAGCTCAGGGTTGGGTGAGCTGTGGTTGTATATTCCAGGTCACTTCCCTTTGAAGCATGCCCAGTGCTTGAAGGACATAGATAAATGGGATACACTGTCTTTTAAGTGACACACCTGGCTACTCTGGCAATCCAAAGGGTACCATTAGTTTCACAAAGCAACATACAACATTCTGACAATAGTGAGCTTGTCTGTACTGTTATAACTGAAAATGTAGGCATTTAATGATGGAATAAGCGACTGAATGTAACATATGTTGTAATAAAAATTAATTAAAAAAAGTTTTCAGAGCTGTCTTACATATCACTTTCTTCATCCTCTCATTATTACTGGCACATCATGTGTAAGTAAAATTATACAGAGCAAAAGAATGAAACTTAATTGGTCTCCATTTTTTCTGCAGAGAAGTTTAAACTGTAGCAATTATTTCAGTGGATTGTCAAAGTTTCCAAATAACACTACAGCTAGAAGAAAACTTATCTTGCACAAAATACAGACTTATAAAGGACGGGGAATGAATAAGTCAATACACTAATATGTACAGATTGGGACATTCAAAGAAGGAACGTGTTTTAGACTGGTAATCAAACTGCTTTGTAGGAAACTGAATGGTAATAGGTCTAATGTATGAAAGCACCCTCATGGCAAAACTCTAATCAATATTTTACTCAGAGAGATTTTAATTGCAATACAGTGTTACTAATGATGCTGAAGTCATTTTAAATTGTCAAACTAAATTTCAGAAAACTGCCACTTGTGTCGTAATAGTGAAAGTTTCTGGGAAATCTGAACAAAAAGTATAATGAGCAGAGAAGGTTTAACAATTAGAATGATTGCCTTTAAAGCTCTGAGGATAATATGTTTTGACATTTTAAGAGAACTGGACAGCATTATTTAAGGGAAGCTACACAAAGGCAACAGAAACTGCCCTTGTGACACAGAATGTTATCTCACTGGTGTAGCATGTGTTGGAGGCTCATAACAACCAAAATGAAAGATTTTGGCAAAGAACCCCAAAATTTTTGTTTCGGGGAACCATTTTGTTGGTTTGGTCCCACAATTTTTGCCCGGGGGGTTTCCCCGAGGTTGGTTTGAACAATTTTTTTGGGGGGGAATTACCCCACAATTTGGGTCGTTTCATCAATTTTTTTGTCCATCCACAATTTGGGTCGTTTCATACAATTTTTTTGGGGGGGGTTTCCCCCCCAATAGTTTGGAATTTTCCCCTTTTTGTTTTTGTCCCACCCCCCTTGTGGAATTTCCCCTGATTTTTTTTGGGGTTTCAGTTAAATTGTTTTCAGTCCCCAAAATTTTTAGCCGGGGGTTTCCCCGATTTAGGTTTGGCCCCTTTTTTTTTAGGGGGGGGGGTTCCCCCCAAAGGTGTTAGGTTTGGCCCCTTTTTTTTTAAAGGGGGGGGGGGTTGTCCCCGATTTAGGTTTGGCCCCTTTTTTTTTAGGGGGGGGGGTTGTCCCCGATTTAGGTTTTCCCCCTTTTTTTTTAGGGGGGGGGGTTGCCCACTGATTTAGGTTTGGCCCCTTTTTTTTTAGGGGGGGGGGTTGAAAGGGTTTCAGGAAAAAAATGAAATTTTTTTTTAGGGGGGGGGGTTTTTCCCGATTTAGGTTTGGCCCCTTTTTTTTTAGGGGGGGGGGTTGTCCCCAATTTGGGTCTGTTTCCCAAAATTTTTAGCCCGGGGGGAATTGTTAAATTTCGGAATTTCCCCTTTTTTTTTCGGGGGGGGGTTGCCCCCAAAAAATTTTAAAAAGGGTTTTTTTTTGGGGGGGCCCCGGGGCAGGTTTTAAAAAGGGTTTTTTTTTGGGGGGCCCCGGGCAGGTTTTAAAGTTTTTAGTTTTGGGGGGGTTGCCCTGGGGTTTGGGGTTCAGTAAAGTTTTTTTTTGGGGGCCCCGGGCAGGTTTTAAAAAGGGGGGGGGGTTTCCCAAAATTTTAGGGGTTCCCTTTTTTTTTTTTTAAAGCTTTTTTTTGGGCCCCCCCCAAATTTTTTTTGGGGGGCTGCCTAAACCAGGTTTTAAAAAAGTTTTTTTTGGGGGGTTTTCCCTAAATTTTAAAAGATTCATAAATTTTGTTTCGGGGGGGGTTTTTTTATTTCGGGTAAAAATTTTCATTTTTTTTTGGGGGGGGAAAGCCAAATTTTGGTAAACAAAAAAATTTTTGGTTTTTTTCCCCCCGGGGCAAAGTTCATAAATTTTGTTTTGGGGGGGGAAATTTGGGGGGTTTCGGGTAAAACATGTTCTTTTTGGTTTCCTTTTTAAAATTTTCGGAAACACCCACTTTTTGTTTCGTCCAGCCCCAAAATTTTGGGTCGGTCCCTACTTTTTTGTTTCGTGGGGTTAAATTAAAATTTTGGGTTGGCCCAAATTTTTGTGTTCGTTTTTCCCCTTTTTGGGGAATTTAAAAATTTTTATTTTGGGGGAGCTTTTTTTCGGGTTTTTAAAAAAATTTTTTTTTTTGGGGGGAACTTGTTTTAAATTGTTGGTTTTTAAAATTTTTAGCCCGGGGGGAACTTGAAATTGTTGGTTTTCCCAAGTTTTTAGTTTTTTGTATCCGGGGTTTCGGGTCAAAATTCATAAATTTTTTTTAAATTAGTCTCCGGGGTTTCGGGTAAAAGATTCATAAATTTTGTTTCGGGGGGGGAAAGTTTCCCGGGTTTCAGGTCAAAAACCCCTTTTTGATTCCTTTTTCCCCTGATTTCAGGTAAAAACCCCTTTTTGATTCCTAGATTATCTCCGGGGTTTCGGGTAAAAGATTCATAATTTTGTTTTCTGGGGTTCGTTAAATTTTAAATTTTTCCCCTTTTTGTTTCCTGGGGATTTATCCGGGGGGAAAAAAAAGTCCCACAATTTTTGCCCGGGGCCTTAAAAATTTTTCGGGTTTTGGTCCCAAATTTTTGCCCGGGGAGCCACCCCCATTTTGGGTCGGTCCCCTTTTTTTTAGCCCGGGGGCCCCTTTTTCGGAAAGCACCCCTTTTTGTTTTTGGGGGGAACCCCCCAAAGTTTCGGAATTCACCCCTTTTTGTTTTTGGGGGGAATTCCCCCGGGGTTTGGAAACACCCCTTTTTGTTTCGTTTTTTCCCTGATGTTTTGAGCCCACAATTTTTTTTTAGCCCCCAATGAGTTTGGAAAACCCCAAAATTTTGTGTTTCTGGGGTTTTTCCCCCCGGGGTTTGGGCAAAAACCCCAAATTTTTTTTCTGGGGGGTTTCCCCGGGTTTTTAAAAACCCCCCAAATTTTGTTTTCGGGGTTTTGTTCCGGTTTTTTAAAAACCCCCCAAATTTTTATTTTGGGGGGAAAACCCCCCAAAAGGGTTTTTTAAAAACCCCCCCAAATTTTTTTTTGGGGGAAAATTTTCACATGAGTGTTCAGGAAAACCCCCCCAAATTTTTTTTTGGGGGAAAACCCCCCAAAAGGGTTTTTTAAAAATTCAAAATTTTTTTTTGGGGAAACCCCACTATTTGGAATTGGCCCCAAATTTTTTCGTAATTTTTTTGGGGTTTCATCAAAACCCCCCAAATTTTGTTTTCGGGGATTCGCCCCAATTTAGGGGGAACCCAATTTTTTTTTTTGGGGGAATACTGCATGAGTGTTCAGGTCAATAGCATGTCACCTACAGATTTTGTAGTTCTGCTGGGAGAGCTCAGTACTCGCATGAGTGTTCAGGTCAATAGCATGTCACATACAGATTTTGTAGTTCTGCTGGGAGACTTCAGTCCTCACACGAGTGTTCAGGTCAATAGCATGTCACCTACAGATTTTTTAGTTCTGCTGGGAGACTTCAGTCCTCACGTGAGTGTTAAGGTCAATACAATGTTACCTACAGATTTTGTAGTTCTGCTGGGAGACTTCAGTCCTCACATGAGTGTGCAGGTCAGTAGCATGTCACCTACAGATTTTGTAGTTCTGCTGGGAGACTTTAGTCCTCACATGAGTGTTCAGGTCAATATCATGTCACCTACAGATTTTGTACTTCTCCTGGGAGACGTCAGTCCTCACATGAGTGTTCAGGTCAATAGCATGTCACCTACAGATTTTGTAGTTCTGCTGGGAGACCTCAGTACTCACATGAGTGTTCAGGTCAATAGCATGTCACCTACAGATTTTGTAGTTCAGATGGGAGACTTCTGTCCTCACATGAGTGCTCAGGTCAATAGCACTTCACCTACATATTTTGTAGTTCTGCTGGGAGACTTCAGTCCTCACATGAGTGTTCATGTCAATAGCATGTTACCTACAGATTTTGTAGTTCTGCTGGGAGACTTCAGTCCTCACACGAGTGTTCAGGTCAATAGCATGTCACCTACAGATTTTTTAGTTCTGCTGGGAGACTTCAGTCCTCACATGATTGTTCAGGTCAATAGCATGTCACATACAGATTTTGTAGTTCTGCTGGGAGACTTCAGCACTCACATGAGTGTGCAGGTCAGTAGCATGTCACCTACAGATTTTGTAGTTCTGCTGGGAGACTTCAGTACTCACATGAGTGTTCAGGTCAATAGCATGTCACATACAGATTTTGTAGTTCTGCTGGGAGACTTCAGCACTCACATGAGTGTGCAGGTCAGTAGCATGTCACCTACAGATTTTGTAGTTCTGCTGGGAGACTTCAGTACTCACATGAGTGTTCAGGTCAATGACATGTCACCTACAGATTTCGTAGTTCTGCTGGCAGACTTCAGTCCTCACATGAGTGTTCAGGTCAATAGCATGTCACCTACATTTTTTGTAGTTCTGCTGGGAGACTTCAGTACTCACATGAGTGTTCAGGTCAATAGCATGTCACCTACAGATTTTTTGTAGTTCTTAACAGGGAGACACCTCAGTCTCATGAGTGTTCAGGTCAATAGCATGTCACCTACAGATTTTGTAGTTCTGCTGGGAGACCTCAGTCCTCATATGAGTGTTCAGGTCAATAGCATGTCACCTACAGATTTTGTAGTTCTGCTGGGAGACTTCAGTACTCACACGAGTGTTCAGCTCAATAGCATGTCACCTACAGATTTTGTAGTTCTGCTGGGGGACTTCAGTCCTCACATGAGTGTTCAGGTCAATAGCATGTCACCTACAGATTTTGTAGTTCTGCTGGGAGACTTCATTCTTCACGTGAGTGTTCAGGTCAATGGCATGTCACCTACAGATTTTGTAGTTCTGCTGGGAGACTTCAGTCCTCACATGAGTGTTCAGGTCAATAGCATGTCACCTACAGATTTTGTAGTTCTGCTGGAAGACTTCAGTACTCACATGAGTGTTCAGGACAATAGCACGTCACCTACAGATTCTGTAGTTCTGTTGGGAGACTTCAGTCCTCATAGGAGTGTTCAGGTCAATAGCATGTCACCTACAGATTTTTTAGTTCTGCTGGGAGACTTCAGTACTCACATGAGTGTTAAGGTCAATAACATGTCACCTACAGATTTTGTAGTTCTGCTGCGAGTCTTCAGTACTCACATGAGTGTTAAGGTCAATAACATGTCACCTACAGATTTTGTACTTCTGCTAGGAGACTTCAGTCCTCAAATAAGTGTTCAGGTCAATAGCATGTCACCTACAGATTTTGTAGTTCTGCTGGGAGAGCTCAGTACTCGCATGAGTGTTCAGGTCAATAGCATGTCACATACAGATTTTGTAGTTCTGCTGGGAGACTTCAGTCCTCACACGAGTGTTCAGGTCAGTAGCATGTCACCTACAGATTTTGTAGTTCTGCTGGGAGACTTCAGTACTCACATGAGTGTTCAGGTCAATAGCATGTCACCTACAGATTTTGTAATTCTGCTGGGAGACTTCAGTCCTCACATGAGTGTTCAGGTCAATAGCATGTCACCTACAGATTTCGTAGTTTTGCTGGGAGACTTCAGTCCTCACATGAGTGTTCAGGTCAATAGCATGTCACCTACAGATTTTTTAGTTCTGCTGGGAGACTTCAGTCCTCACATGAGTGTTCAGGTCAATAGCATGTCACCTACAGATTTTTTAGTTCTGCTCGGAGACGTCAGTCCTCACATGAGTGTTCAGGTCAATAGCATGTCACCTACAGATTTTTTAGTTCTGCTGGGAGACTTCCGTCCTCACATGAGTGTTGAGGTCAATAGCGTGTCACCTAGAGATTTTGTAGTTCTGCTGGGAGACTTCAGTCCTCACATGAGTGTTCAGGTCAATAGCATGTCACCTACAGATTTTGTAATTCTGCTGGGAGACTTCAGTCCTCACATGAGTGTTCTGGCAATAGCATATCAGCTACAGATTTTTTAGTTCTGCTGGGAGACTTCAGTCCTCACATGAGTGTTCAGGTCAATAGCATGTCACCTACAGATTTTTTAGTTCTGCTGGGAGACTTCCGTCCTCACATGAGTGTTGAGGTCAATAGCGTGTCACCTAGAGATTTTGTAGTTCTGCTGGGAGACTTCAGTCCTCACATGAGTGTTCAGGTCAATAGCATGTCACCTACAGATTTTGTAGATCTGCTGGGAGACTTCAGTCCTCACATGATTGTTCAGGTCAATAGCATGTCACATACAGATTTTGTAGTTCTGCTGGGAGACTTCAGTCCTCACATGAGTGTTCAGGTCAATAGCATGTCACCTACAGTATTTGTAGTTCTGCTGGGAGACTTCAGTACTCACGTGAGTGTTCATGTCAATAGCATGTCACCTACAGATTTTGTAGTTCTTCTGGCAGACGTCAGTCCTCACATGAGTGTTCAGGTCAATAGCATGTCACCTACAGATTTTTTAGTTCTGTTGGGAGACTTCAGTCCTCACATGAGTGTTAAGGTCAATAGAATGTTACCTGCAGATTTTGTAGTTCTGCTGGGAGACTTCAGTCCTCACATGAGTGTGCAGGTCAGTAGCATGTCACCTACAGATTTTGTAGTTCTGCTGGGAGACTTCAGTACTCACATGAGTGTTCAGGTCAATAGCATGTCACCTACAGATTTTGTAGTTCTGCTGGAAGACTTCAGTCCTCACATGAGTGTTCAGGTCAATATCATGTCACCTACAGATTTTGTAGTATTGCTGGGAGACTTCTGTCCTCACATGAGTGCTCAGGTCAATAGCATGTCACCTACAGATTTTGTAGTTCTGCTGGGAGACTTCAGTCCTCACATGAGTGTTCAGGTCAATAGCACGTCACCTACAGATTTTGTAGTTCTGCTGGGAGACTTCAGTCCTCACATGAGTGTTCAGGTCAATAGCATGTCACATACAGATTTTGTAGTTCTGCTGGGAGACTTCAGTCCTCACATGAGTGTTCAGGTCAACAGCATGTCACCTACAGATTTTGTAGTTCTGCTGGGAGACTTCAGTACTCACATGAGTGTTCAGGTCAATAGCATGTCACCTACAGATTTTGTAGTTCTGCCGGGAGACTTCAGTCCTCACATGAGTGTTCAGGTCAATAGCATGTCACATACAGATTTTGTAGTTCTGCTGGGAGACTTCAGTACTCACATGAATGTTAAGGTCAATAGCATGTCACCTACAGATTTTGTAGTTCTGCTGGGAGACTTCAGTACTCACATGAGTGTTCAGGTCAATAGCATGTCAGCTACAGATTTTGTAGATCTGCTGGGGGACTTCAGTCCTCACATGATTGTTCAGGTCAATAGCATGTCACCTACAGATTTTGTAGTTCTGCTGGGAGACTTCAGTCCTCACATGAGTGTTCAGGTCAATAGCATGTCACCTACAGATTTTGTAGTTCTGCTGGGAGACTTCAGTACTCACATGAGTGTTCAGGTCAATAGCATGTCACCTACAGATTTTGTAGTTCTGCTGGGAGACTTCAGTCCTCACATGAGTGTTCAGGTCAATAGCATGTCACCTACAGATTTTGTAGTTCTGCTGGGAGACTTCAGTACTCACATGAGTGTTCAGGTCAATAGCATGTCACCTACAGATTTTGTAGTTCTGCTGGGAGACTTCAGTACTCACATGAGTGTTCAGGACAATAGCTAGTCACCTACAGATTTTGTAGTTCTGCTGGGAGACGTCAGTCCTCACATGAGTGTTCAGGTCAATAGCATGTCACCTACAGATTTTTTAGTTCTGCTGGGAGACTTCCGTCCTCACATGAGTGTTGAGGTCAATAGCGTGTCACCTAGAGATTTTGTAGTTCTGCTGGGAGACTTCAGTACTCACATGAATGTTAAGGTCAATAGCATGTCACCTACAGATTTTGTAGTTCTGCTGGGAGACTTCAGCACTCACATGAGTGTGCAGGTCAATAGCATGTCACCTACAGATTTTGTAGTTCTGCTGGGAGACTTCAGTCCTCACATGAGTGTTCAGGTCAATAGCATGTCAGCTACAGATTTTGTAGATCTGCTGGGAGACTTCAGTCCTCACATGATTGTTCAGGTCAATAGCATGTCACATACAGATTCTGTAGCTCTGCTGGGAGACTTCAGTCCTCACATGATTGTTCAGGTCAATAGCATGTCACCTACAGATTTTGTAGTTCTGCTGGGAGACTTCAGTCCTCACATGAGTGTTCAGGTCAATAGCATGTCACCTACAGATTTTGTAGTTCAGATGGGAGACTTCTGTCCTCACATGAGTGTTGAGGTCAATAGCGTGTCACCTACAGATTTTGTAGTTTTGCTGGGAGACTTCAGTACTCACATGAGTGTTCAGGTCAATAGCATGTCACCTACAGATTTTGTAGTTCTGCTGGGAGACTTCAGTCCTCACATGAGTGTTCAGGTAAATAGCATGTCACCTACAGATTTTGTAGTTCTGCTGGGAGACTTCAGTCCTCACATGAGTGTTCAGGTCAATAGCATGTCACCTACAGATTTTGTAGTTCTGCTGGGAGATCTCAATACTGACATGAGTGTTCAGGTCAATAGCATGTCACCTACAGTATTTGTAGTTCTGCTGGGAGACTTCAGTCCTCACATGAGTGTTCAGGTCAATAGCATGTCACCTACAGATTTTGTAATTCTGCTGGGAGACTTCAGTCCTCACATGAGTGTTCAGGTCAATAGCATGTCACCTACAGATTTTTTAGTTCTGCTGGGAGACTTCAGTACTCACATGAGTGTTCAGGTCAATAGCATGTCACCTACAGATTTTTTAGTTCTGCTGGGAGACTTCCGTCCTCACATGAGTGTTGAGGTCAATAGCGTGTCACCTAGAGATTTTGTAGTTCTGCTGGGAGACTTCAGTCCTCACATGAGTGTTCAGGTTAATAGCATGTCACCTACAGATTTTGTAGTTCTGCTGGGAGACTTCAGTACTCACATGAATGTGCAGGTCAGTAGAATGTCACCTACAGATTTTGTAGTTCTGCTGGGAGACTTCAGTACTCACATGAGTGTTCAGGTCAATAGCATGTCACCTACAGATTTTGTAGTTCTGCTGGGAGACTTCAGTCCTCACATGAGTGTTCAGGTCAATAGCATGTCAGCTACAGATTTTGTAGTTCTGCTGGGAGACTTCAGTCCTCACATGAGTGTTCAGGTCAATAGCATGTCACCTACAGATTTTGTAGTTCTGCTGGGGGACTTCAGTCCTCACATGAGTGTTCAGGTCAATAGCATGTCACCTACAGATTTTGTAGTTCTGCTGGGAGACTTCAGTACTCACACGAGTGTTCAGGTCAATAGCATGTCACCTACAGATTTTGTAGTTCTGCTGGGAGACTTCAGTCCTCACATGAGTGTTCAGGTCAATAGCATGTCACCTACAGATTTTGTAGTTCTGCTGGAAGACTTCAGTACTCACATGAGTGTTCAGGTCAATAGCATGTCACCTACAGATTTTGTAGTTCTGCTGGGAGACTTCAGTCCTCACATGAGTGTTCAGGTCAATAGAATGTCACCTACAGATTTTGTAGTTCTGCTGGGAGACTTCAGTACTCACATGAGTGTTCAGGTCAATAGCATGTCACCTACAGATTTTGTAGTTCTGCTGGGAGACTTCTGTCCTCACATGAGTGCTCAGGTCAATAGCATGTCACCTACAGATTTTGTAGTTCTGCTGGGAGACTTCAGTCCTCACATGATTGTTCAGGTCAATAGCATGTCACATACAGATTTTGTAGTTCTGCTGGGAGACTTCAGCACTCACATGAGTGTGCAGGTCAGTAGCATGTCACCTACAGATTTTGTAGTTCTGCTGGGAGACTTCAGTACTCACATGAGTGTTCAGGTCAATAGCATGTCACCTACAGATTTTGTAGTTCTGCTGGGAGACTTCAGTCCTCACATGAGTGTTCAGGTCAATAGCATGTCACCTACAGATTTTGTAGTTCTGCTGGGAGACTTCAGTCCTCACATGAGTGTTCAGGTCAATAGCATGTCACCTACAGATTTTGTAGTTCAGATGGGAGACTTCTGTCCTCACATGAGTGCTCAGGTCAATAGCACTTCACCTACATATTTTGTAGTTCTGCTAGGAGACTTCAGTCCTCACATGAGTGTTCAGGTCAATAGCATGTCACCTACAGATTTCGTAGTTTTGCTGGGAGACTTCAGTCCTCACATGATTGTTCAGGTCAATAGCATGTCACATACAGATTTTGTAGTTCTGCTGGGAGACTTCAGCACTCACATGAGTGTGCAGGTCAGTAGCATGTCACCTACAGATTTTGTAGTTCTGCTGGGAGACTTCAGTACTCACATGAGTGTTCAGGTCAATAGCATGTCACCTACAGATTTTGTAGTTCAGATGGGAGACTTCTGTCCTCACATGAGTGCTCAGGTCAATAGCACTTCACCTACATATTTTGTAGTTCTGCTGGGAGACTTCAGTCCTCACATGAGTGTTCAGGTCAATAGCATGTCACCTACAGATTTCGTAGTTTTGCTGGGAGACTTCAGTACTCACATGAGTGTTCAGGTCAATAGCATGTCACCTACAGATTTTGTAGTTCTGCTGGGAGACTTCAGTACTCACATGAGTGTTCAGGTCAATAGCATGTCACCTACAGATTTTGTAGTTCTGCTGGGAGACTTCAGTCCTCACATGAGTGTTCAGGTTAATAGCATGTCACCTACAGATTTTGTAGTTCTGCTGGGAGACTTCAGTCCTCACACGAGTGTTCAGGTCAATAGCATGTCACCTACAGATTTTTTAGTTCTGCTGGGAGACTTCAGTCCTCACATGATTGTTCAGGTCAATAGCATGTCACCTACAGATTTTGTAGTTCTGCTGGGAGACTTCAGCACTCACATGAGTGTTCAGGTCAATAGCATGTCACCTACAGATTTTGTAGTTCTGCTGGGACACTTCAGTAATCACATGAGTGTGCAGGTCAATAGCATGTCACCTACAGATTTTGTAGTTCAGATGGGAGACTTCAGTCCTCACATGAGTGTTCAGGTCAATAGCATGTCACCTACAGATTCTGTAGTTCTGCTGGGAGACTTCAGTCCTCACATGAGTGTTCAGGTCAATAGCATGTCAGCTACAGATTTTGTAGTTCTGCTGGGAGACTTCAGTACTCACATGAGTGTTCAGGTCAATAGCATGTCACCTACAGATTTTGTAGTTCTGCCGGGAGACTTCAGTCCTCACATGAGTGTTCAGGTCAATAGCATGTCAGCTACAGATTTTGTAGTTCTGCTAGGAGACTTCAGTCCTCAAATGAGTGTTCAGGTCAATAGCATGTCACCTACAGATTTTGTAGTTCTGCTGGGAGACTTCAGCACTCACATGAGTGTGCAGGTCAGTAGCATGTCACCTACAGATTTTGTAGTTCTGCTGGGAGACTTCAGTACTCACATGAGTGTTCAGGTCAATAGCATGTCACCTACAGATTTTGTAGTTCTGCTGGGAGACTTCAGTCCTCACATGAGTGTTCAGGTCAATAGCATGTCACCTACAGATTTTGTAGTTCTGCAGGGAGACTTCAGTCCTCACATGAGTGTTCAGGTCAATAGCATGTCACCTACAGATTTTGTAGTTCTGCTGGGAGACTTCAGTCCTCACATGAGTGTTCAGGTCAATAGCATGTCACCTACAGATTTTGTAGATCTGCTGGGAGACTTCAGTACTCACATGAGTGTTCAGGTCAATAGCATGTCAGCTACAGATTTTGTAGATCTGCTGGGAGACTTCAGTCCTCACATGATTGTTCAGGTCAATAGCATGTCACATACAGATTTTGTAGTTCTGCTGGGAGACTTCAGCACTCACATGAGTGTGCAGGTCAGTAGCATGTCACCTACAGATTTTGTAGTTCTGCTGGGAGACTTCAGTACTCACATGAGTGTTCAGGTCAATAGCATGTCACCTACAGATTTTGTAGTTCTGCTGGGAGACTTCAGTCCTCACATGAGTGCTCAGGTCAATAGCACTTCACCTACATATTTTGTAGTTCTGCAGGGAGACTTCAGTCCTCACATGAGTGTTCAGGTCAATAGCATGTCACCTACAGATTTTGTAGTTTTGCTGGGAGACTTCAGTACTCACATGAGTGTTCAGGTCAATAGCATGTCACCTACAGGTTTTGTAGTTCTGCTGGGAGACTTCAGTAATCACATGAGTGTTCAGGTCAATAGCATATCAGCTACAGATTTTGTAGTTCTGCTGGGAGACTTCAGTCCTCACATGATTGTTCAGGTCAATAGCATGTCACATACAGATTTTGTAGTTCTGCTGGGAGACTTCAGTACTCACATGAGTGTTCAGGTCAATAGCATGTCACCTACAGATCTTGTAGTTCTGCTGGGAGACTTCAGTCCTCACATGAGTGTTCAGGTCAATAGCATGTCACCTACAGATTTTGTAGTTCTGCTGGGAGACTTCAGTACTCACATGAGTGTTCAGGTCAATAGCATGTCACCTACAGATTTTGTAGTTCTGCTGGGAGACTTCAGTCCTCACATGAGTGTTCAGGTCAATAGCATGTCACCTACAGATTTTGTAGTTCTGCTGGGAGACTTCAGTACTCACATGAGTGTTCAGGTCAATAGCATGTTACCTACAGATTTTGTAGTTCTGCTGGGAGACTTCAGTCCTCACACGAGTGTTCAGGTCAATAGCATGTCACCTACAGATTTTGTAGTTCTGCTGGGAGACTTCAGTCCTCACATGAGTGTTCAGGTCAATAGCATGTCACCTACAGATTTTGTAATTCTGTTGGGAGACTTCAGTCCTCACATGAGTGTTCAGGTCAATAGCATGTCACCTACAGATTTTGTAGTTCTGCTGGGAGACTTTAGTCCTCACATGAGTGTTCAGGTCAATAGCATGTCACCTACAGATTTTGTAGTTCTGCTGGGAGACTTCAGTCCTCACATGAGTGTTCAGGTCAATAGCATGTCACCTACAGATTTTGTAGTTCTGCTGGAAGACTTCAGTCCTCACATGAGTGTTCAGGTCAATAGCATATCAGATACAGATTTTGTAGTTCTACTGGGAGACTTCAGTACTCACATGAGTGTTAAGGTCAATAGCATGTCACATACAGATTTTGTAGTTCTGCTGGGAGACTTCAGTACTCACATGAGTGTTCAGGACAATAGCACGTCACCTACAGATTTTGTAGTTCTGCTGGGAGACTTCAGTACTCACATGAGTGTTCAGGTCAATAGCATGTCACCTACAGATTTTGTAGTTTTGCTGGGAGACTTCAGTCCTCACATGAGTGTTCAGGTCAATAGCATGTCACCTACCGATTTTGTAGTTCTGCTGGGAGACTTCAGTCCTCACATGAGTGTTCAGGTCAATAGCATGTCACCTACAGATTTTTTAGTTCTGCTGGGAGACTTCAGTCCTCACATGATTGTTCAGGTCAATAGCATGTCACATACAGATTTTGTAGTTCTGCTGGGAGACCGCAATACTGACATGAGTGTTCAGGTCAATAGCATGTCACCTACAGATTTTGTAGTTCTGCTGGGAGACTTCAGTCCTCACATGAGTGTTCAGGTCAATAGCATGTCACCTACAGATTTTGTAGTTCTGCTGGGAGACTTCAGTACTCACATGAGTGTTCAGGTCAATAGCATGTCACCTACAGGTTTTGTAGTTCTGCTGGGAGACTTCAGTAATCACATGAGTGTTCAGGTCAATAGCATGTCACCTACAGATTTTGTAGTTCTGCTGGGAGACTTCAGTACTCACATGAGTGTTCAGGTCAATAGCATGTCACCTACAGATTTTGTAGTTCTGCTGGGAGACTTCAGTCCTCACATGAGTGTTCAGGTCAATAGCATGTCACCTACAGATTTTGTAGTTCTGCTGGGAGACTTCAGTCCTCACATGAGTGTTCAGGTCAATAGCATGTCACCTACAGATTTTGTAGTTCTGCTGGGAGACTTCAGTCCTCACATGAGTGTTCAGGTCAATAGCATGTCACCTACAGATTTTTTAGTTCTGCTGGGAGACTTCAGTACTCACATGAGTGTTCAGGTCAATAGCATGTCACCTACAGATTTTGTAGTTCTGCTGGGAGACTTCAGTCCTCACATGATTGTTCAGGTCAATAGCATGTCACCTACAGATTTTGTAGTTCTGCTGGGAGACTTCAGTACTCACATGAGTGTGCAGGTCAGTAGCATGTCACCTACAGATTTTGTAGTTCTGCTGGGAGACTTCAGTCCTCACATGAGTGTTCAGGTCAATAGCATGTCACCTACAGATTTTGTAGTTCTGCTGGGAGACTTCAGTCCTCACATGAGTGTTCAGGTAAATAGCATGTCACCTACAGATTTTGTAGTTCTGTTGGGAGACTTCAGTCCTCACATGAGTGTTAAGGTCAATAGCATGTCACCTACAGATTTTGTAGTTCTGCTGGGAGACTTCAGTCCTCACATGAGTGTTCAGGTCAATAGCATGTCACCTACAGATTTTGTAGATCTGCTGGGAGACTTCAGTCCTCACATGAGTGTTCAGGTCAATAGCATGTCACCTACAGATTTTGTAGATCTGCTGGGAGACTTCAGTCCTCACATGATTGTTCAGGTCAATAGCATGTCACATACAGATTTTGTAGTTCTGCTGGGAGACTTCAGTACTCACATGAGTGTTCAGGTCAATAGCATGTCACCTACAGATTTTGTAGTTCAGATGGGAGACTTCAGTCCTCACATGAGTGTTCAGGTCAATAGCATGTCACCTACAGGTTTTGTAGTTCTGCTGGGAGACTTCAGTCCTCACATGAGTGATCAGGTCAATAGCATGTCACCTACAGATTTTGTAGTTCTGCTGGGAGACTTCAGTCCTCACATGAGTGTTCAGGTCAATAGCATGTCACCTACAGATTTTGTAGTTCTGCTGGGGGACTTCAGTCCTCACATGAGTGTTCAGGTCAGTAGCATGTCACCTACAGATTTTGTAGTTCTGCTGGAAGACTTCAGTCCTCACATGAGTGTTCAGGTCAATAGCATGTCACCTACAGATTTTGTAGTTCTGCTGGGGGACTTCAGTCCTCACATGAGTGTTCAGGTCAATAGCATGTCACCTACAGATTTTGTAGTTCTGCTGGGAGACTTCAGTCCTCACATGAGTGTTCAGGTCAATAGCATATCAGCTACAGATTTTGTAGTTCTACTGGGAGACTTCAGTCCTCACATGAGTGTTCAGATCAATAGCATGTCACCTACAGATTTTGTAGTTCTGCTGGGAGACTTCAGCACTCACATGAGTGTGCAGGTCAGTAGCATGTCACCTACAGATTTTGTAGTTCTGCTGGGAGACTTCAGTACTCACATGAGTGTTCAGGTCAATAGCATGTCACCTACAGATTTTGTAGTTCTGCTGGGAGACTTCAGTCCTCACATGAGTGTTCAGGTCAATAGCATGTCACCTACAGATTTTGTAGTTCTGCTGGGAGACTTCAGTCCTCACATGAGTGTTCAGGTCAATAGCATGTCACATACAGATTTTGTAGTTCTGCTGGGAGACTTCAGTACTCACATGAATGTTAAGGTCAATAGCATGTCACCTACAGATTTTGTAGTTCTGCTGGGAGACTTCAGTCCTCACATGATTGTTCAGGTCAATAGCATGTCACATACAGATTTTGTAGTTCTGCTGGGAGACTTCAGTACTCACATGAGTGTTCAGGTCAATAGCATGTCAGCTACAGATTTTGTAGATCTGCTGGGAGACTTCAGTCCTCACATGATTGTTCAGGTCAATAGCATGTCACATACAGATTTTGTAGTTCTGCTGGGAGACTTCAGCACTCACATGAGTGTGCAGGTCAGTAGCATGTCACCTACAGATTTTGTAGTTCTGCTGGGAGACTTCAGTACTCACATGAGTGTTCAGGTCAATAGCATGTCACCTACAGATTTTGTAGTTCAGATGGGAGACTTCTGTCCTCACATGAGTGCTCAGGTCAATAGCACTTCACCTACATATTTTGTAGTTCTGCAGGGAGACTTCAGTCCTCACATGAGTGTTCAGGTCAATAGCATGTCACCTACAGATTTTGTAGTTCTGCTGGGAGACTTCAGTCCTCACATGAGTGTTCAGGTCAATAGCATGTCACCTACAGATTTTGTAGTTCTGCTGGGAGACTTCAGTCCTCACATGAGTGTTCAGGTCAATAGCATGTCACCTACAGATTTTGTAGTTCTGCTGGGAGACTTCAGTCCTCACATGAGTGTTCAGGTCAATAGCATGTCACCTACAGATTTTGTAGTTTTGCTGGGAGACTTCAGCCCTCACATGAGTGTTCAGGACAATAGCAGGTCACCTACAGATTTTTTAGTTCTGCTCGGAGACGTCAGTCCTCACATGAGTGTTCAGGTCAATAGCATGTCAGCTACAGATTTTGTAGGTCTGCTGGGAGACTTCAGTACTCACATGAATGTTAAGGTCAATAGCATGTCACCTACAGATTTTGTAGTTCTGCTGGGAGACTTCAGCACTCACATGAGTGTGCAGGTCAGTAGCATGTCACCTACAGATTTTGTAGTTCTGCTGGGAGACTTCAGTACTCACATGAGTGTTCAGGTCAATAGCATGTCACCTACAGATTTTGTAGTTCTGCTGGGAGACTTCAGTACTCACATGAGTGTTCAGGTCAATAGCATGTCACCTACAGATTTTGTAGTTCTGCTGGGAGACTTCAGTCCTCACATGAGTGTTCAGGTCAATAGCATGTCACCTACAGATTTTGTAGTTCAGATGGGAGACTTCAGTCCTCACATGAGTATTCAGGTGAACAGAATGTCAGCTACATATTTTGTAGTTCTGCTGGGAGACTTCAGTCCTCACATGAGTGTTCAGGTCAATAGCATGTCACCTACAGATTTTGTAGTTTTGCTGGGAGACTTCAGTCCTCACATGAGTGTTCAGGTCAATAGCATGTCACCTACAGATTTTGTAGTTCTGCTGGGAGACTTCAGTCCTCACATGAGTGTTCAGTTCAATAGCATGTCACCTACAGATTTTGTAGTTCTGCTAGGAGACTTCAGTCCTCACATGAGTGTGCAGGGCAATAGCATGTCACCTACAGATTTCGTAGTTTTGCTGGGAGACTTCAGTCCTCACATGAGTGTTCAGGTCAATAGCATGTCACCTACAGATTTTGTAGTTCTGCTGGGAGACTTCAGTACTCACATGAGTGTTCAGGTCAATAGCATGTCACCTACAGATTTTGTAGTTCTGCTCGGAGACGTCAGTCCTCACATGAGTGTTCAGGTCAATAGCACGTCACCTACAGATTTTGTAGTTCTGCTGGGAGACTTCAGTCCTCACATGAGTGTTCAGGTCAATAGCATGTCACCTACAGATTTTGTAGTTCTGCTGGGAGACTTCAGTCCTCACATGAGTGTTCAGGTCAATAGCATGTCACCTACAGATTTTGTAGTTCTGCTGGGAGACTTCAGTCCTCACATGAGTGTTCAGGTCAATAGCATGTCACCTACAGATTTTGTAGTTCTGCTGGGAGACTTCATTCTTCACATGAGTGTTCAGGTCAATAGCATGTCACCTACAGATTTTGTAGTTCTGCTGGGAGACTTCAGTACTCACATGAGTGTTCAGGTCAATAGCATGTCACATACAGATTTTGTAGTTCTGCTTGGAGACCTCAATACTGACATGAGTGTTCAGGTCAACAGCATGTCACTTACAGTATTTGTAGTTCTGCTGGGAGACTTCAGTACTCACATGAGTGTTCATGTCAATAGCATGTTACCTACAGATTTTGTAGTTCTGCTGGGAGACTTCAGTCCTCACACGAGTGTTCAGGTCAATAGCATGTCACATACAGATTTTGTAGTTCTGCTGGGAGACTTCAGCACTCACATGAGTGTGCAGGTCAGTAGCATGTCACCTACAGATTTTGTAGTTCTGCTGGGAGACTTCAGTACTCACATGAGTGTTCAGGTCAATAGCATGTCACCTACAGATTTTTTAGTTCTGCTGGGAGACTTCAGTCCTCACATGATTGTTCAGGTCAATAGCATGTCACATACAGATTTTGTAGTTCTGCTGGGAGACTTCAGCACTCACATGAGTGTTCAGGTCAATAGCATGTCACCTACAGATTTTGTAGTTCTGCTGGGAGACTTCAGTCCTCACATGAGTGTTCAGGTCAATAGCATGTCACCTACAGATTTTGTAGTTCTGCTGGAAGACTTCAGTACTCACATGAGTGTTCAGGTCAATAGCATGTCACCTACAGATGTTGTAGTTCTGCTGGGAGACTTCAGTCCTCACATGAGTGTTCAGGTCAATAGCATGTCACCTACAGATTTTGTAGTTCTGCTGGGAGACTTCAGTCCTCACATGATTGTTCAGGTCAATAGCATGTCACATACAGATTTTGTAGTTCTGCTGGGAGACTTCAGCACTCACATGAGTGTTCAGGTCAGTAGCATGTCACCTACAGATTTTGTAGTTCTGCTGGGAGACTTCAGTACTCACATGAGTGTTCAGGTCAATAGCATGTCACCTACAGATTTTGTAGTTCTGCTGGGAGACTTCAGTCCTCACATGAGTGTTCAGGTCAATAGCATGTCACCTACAGATTTTGTAGTTCTGCTGGGAGACTTCAGTCCTCACATGAGTGTTCAGGTCAATAGCATGTCACCTACAGATTTTGTAGTTCAGATGGGAGACTTCTGTCCTCACATGAGTGTTCAGGTCAATAGCATGTCACCTACAGATTTCGTAGTTTTGCTGGGAGACTTCAGTCCTCACATGAGTGTTCAGGTCAATAGCATGTCACCTACAGATTTTGTAGTTCTGCTGGGAGACTTCAGTACTCACATGAGTGTTCAGGTCAATAGCATGTCACCTACAGATTTTGTAGTTTTGCTGGGAGACTTCAGTCCTCACATGAGTGTTCAGGGCAATAGCATATCACCTACATATTTTGTAGTTCTGCTAGGAGACTTCAGTCCTCACATGAGTGTTCAGGTCAATAGCATGTCACCTACAGATTTTGTAGTTCTGCTGGGAGACTTCAGTCCTCACATGAGTGTTCAGGTCAATAGCATGTCACCTACAGATTTTGTAGTTCTGCTGGGAGACTTCAGTCCTCACATGAGTGTTCAGGTCAATAGCATGTCACCTACAGATTTTGTAGTTCTGCTGGGAGACTTCAGTCCTCACATGAGTGTTCAGGTCAATAGCATGTCACCTACAGATTTTGTAGTTCTGCTGGGAGACTTCAGTCCTCACATGAGTGTTCAGGTCAATAGCATGTCACCTACAGATTTTGTAGTTCTGCTGGGAGACTTCAGTCCTCACACGAGTGTTCAGGTCAATAGCATGTCACCTACAGATTTTTTAGTTCTGCTGGGAGACTTCAGTCCTCACATGAGTTTTGAGGTCAATAGCATGTCACATACAGATTTTGTAGTTCTGCTGGGAGACTTCAGTACTCACATGAGTGTTCAGGTCAATAGCATGTCACCTACAGATTTTGTAGTTCTGCTGGGAGACTTCAGTCCTCACATGAGTGTTCAGGTCAATAGCATGTCACCTACAGATTTTGTAGTTTTGCTGAGAGACTTCAGTACTCACATGAGTGTTCAGGTCAATAGCATGTCACCTACAGATTTTGTAGTTCTGCTGGGAGACTTCAGTCCTCACATGAGTGTTCAGGTAAATAGCATGTCACCTACAGATTTTGTAGTTCTGCTGGGAGACTTCAGTACTCATATGAGTGTTAAGGTCAATAGCATGTCACCTACAGATTTTGTAGTTCTGCTGGGAGACTTCAGTCCTCACATGAGTGTTCAGGTCAATAGCATGTCACCTACAGTATTTGTAGTTCTGCTGGGAGACTTCAGTACTCACGTGAGTGTTCATGTCAATAGCATGTCACCTACAGATTTTGTAGTTCTGCTGGGGGACTTCAGTCCTCACATGAGTGTTCAGGTCAATAGCATGTCACCTACAGATTTTGTAGTTCTGCTGGGGGACTTCAGTCCTCACATGAGTGTTCACTGCAATAGCATGTCACCTACAGATTTTGTAGTTCTGCTGGGAGACTTCAGCACTCACATGAGTGTTCAGGTCAATAGCATGTCACCTACAGATTTTGTAGTTCTGCTGGAAGACTTCAGTACTCACATGAGTGTTAAGGTCAATAGCATGTCACCTACAGATTTTGTAGTTCTGCTGGGAGACTTCAGTCCTCACATGAGTGTTCAGGTCAATAGCATGTCACCTACATATTTTGTAGTTCTGCTGGGAGACTTCAGTCCTCACATGAGTGTTAAGGTCAATAGCATGTCACCTACAGATTTTGTAGTTCTGCTGGGAGACTTCAGTCCTCACATGAGTGTTCAGGTCAATAGCATGTCACCTACAGATATTGTAGTTCTGCTGGGAGACTTCAGTCCTCACATGAGTGCTCAGGTCAATAGCACTTCACCTACATATTTTGTAGTTCTGCTAGGAGACTTCAGTCCTCACATGAGTGTTCAGGTCAATAGCATGTCAGCTACAGATTTTGTAGATCTGCTGGGAGACTTCAGTCCTCACATGATTGTTCAGGTCAATAGCATGTCACCTACAGATTTTGTAGTTCTGCTGGGAGACTTCAGTCCTCACATGAGTGTTCAGGTCAATAGCATGTCAGCTACAGATTTTGTAGTTCTGCTGGGAGACTTCAGTCCTCACATGAGTGTTCAGGTCAATAGCATGTCACCTACAGATTTTGTAGTTCTGCTGGGAGACTTCAGTACTCACATGAGTGTTCAGGTCAATAGCATGTCACCTACAGATTTTGTAGTTCTGCTGGGAGACTTCAGTCCTCACATGAGTGTTCAGGTCAATAGCATGTCACCTACAGATTTTGTAGTTCTGCTGGGAGACTTCAGTCCTCACATGAGTGTTCATGTCAATAGCATGTTACCTACAGATTTTGTAGTTCTGCTGGGAGACTTCAGTCCTCACACGAGTGTTCAGGTCAATAGCATGTCACCTACAGATTTTTTAGTTCTGCTGGGAGACTTCAGTCCTCACATGATTGTTCAGGTCAATAGCATGTCACATACAGATTTTGTAGTTCTCCTGGGAGACTTCAGCACTCACATGGGTGTTCAGGTCAGTAGCATGTCACCTACAGATTTTGTAGTTCTGCTGGGAGACTTCAGTACTCACATGAGTGTTCAGGTCAATAGCATGTCACCTACAGATTTTGTAGTTCTGCTGGGAGACTTCAGTCCTCACATGAGTGTTCAGGTCAATAGCATGTCACCTACAGATTTCGTAGTTTTGCTGGGAGACTTCAGTCCTCACATGAGTGTTCAGGTCAATAGCATGTCACCTACAGATTTTGTAGTTCTGCTGGGAGACTTCAGTACTCACATGAGTGTTCAGGTCAATAGCATGTCAGCTACAGATTTTGTAGATCTGCTGGGAGACTTCTGTCCTCACATGAGTGTTCAGGTCAATAGCATGTCACCTACAGATTTTGTAGTTCTGCTGGGAGACTTCAGTCCTCACATGAGTGTTCAGGTCAATAGCATGTCACCTACAGATTTTGTAGTTCTGCTGGGAGACTTCAGTCCTCACATGAGTGTTCAGGTCAATAGCATGTCACCTACAGATTTTGTAGTTCTGCTGGGAGACTTCAGTCCTCACATGAGTGTTCAGGTCAATAGCATGTCACCTACAGATTTTGTAGTTCTGCTGGGAGACTTCAGCACTCACATGAGTGCACAGGTCAATAGCATGTCACCTACAGATTTTGTAGTTCTGCTGGGAGACTTCAGTCCTCACATGAGTGTTCAGGTCAATAGCATGTCACCTACAGATTTTGTAGTTCTGCTGGGAGACTTCAGTCCTCACATGAGTGCACAGGTCAATAGCACTTCACCTACATATTTTGTAGTTCTGCTGGGAGACTTCAGTCCTCACATGAGTGTTCAGGTCAATAGCATGTCACCTACAGATTTTGTAGTTCTGCTGGGAGACTTCAGTCCTCACATGAGTGTTCAGGTCAATAGCATGTCACCTACAGATTTTGTAGTTCTGCTGGGAGACTTCAGTCCTCACATGAGTGTTCAGGTCAATAGCATGTCACCTACAGATTTTGTAGTTCTGCTGGGAGACTTCAGTCCTCACATGAGTGTTCAGGTCAATAGCATGTCACCTACAGATTTTGTAGTTCTGCTGGGAGACTTCAGTCCTCACATGAGTGTTCAGGTCAATAGCATGTCACCTACAGATTTTGTAGTTCTGCTGGGAGACTTCAGTCCTCACATGAATGTTCAGGTCAATATCATGTCAACTACAGATTTTGTAGTTCTGCTGGGAGACCTCAGTCCTCACATGAGTGTTCAGGTCAATAGCATGTCACCTACAGATTTTGTAGTTCTGCTGGGAAACCTCAGTCCTCACATGAGTGTTCAGGTCAATAGCATGTCACCTACACATTGTGTAGTTCTGCTGGGAGACTTCAGTACTCACATGAGTGTTCAGGTCAATAGCATGTCACCTACAGATTTTGTAGTTCTGCTGGGAGACTTCAGTACTCATGAGTGTTCAGGTCAATAGCATGTCAGCTACAGATTTTGTAGTTCTGCTGGGAGACTTCAGTACTCACATGAGTGTTCAGGTCAATAGCATGTCACCTACAGATTTTGTAGTTCTGCTGGGAGACTTCAGTACTCACATGAGTGTTCAGGTCAATAGCATGTCACCTACAGATTTTGTAGTTCTGCTGGGAGACTTCAGTCCTCACATGAGTGTTCACATGAGTGTTCAGGTCAATAGCATGTCACCTACAGATTTTGTAGTTCTGCTGGGAGACTTCAGTACTCATGAGTGTTCAGGTCAATAGCATGTCAGCTACAGATTTTGTAGTTCTGCTGGGAGACTTCAGTACTCACATGAGTGTTCAGGTCAATAGCATGTCACCTACAGATTTTGTAGTTCTGCTGGCAGACTTCAGCCCTCACATGAGTGTTCAGGTGAATAGAATGTCACCTACAGATTCTGTAGTTCTGCTGGGAGACTTCAGTCCTCACATGAGTGTTCAGGTCAACAGCATGTCACCTACAGATTTTGTAGTTCTGCTGGGAGACTTCAGTACTCACACAAGTGTTCAGGTCAATAGCATGTCACCTACAGATTTTGTAGTTCTGCTGGGAGACTTCAGTCATCACATGAGTGTTCAGGTCAATAACATGTCACCTACAGATTTTGTAGTTTTGCTGGGAGACTTCAGTCCTCACATGAGTGTTCTGGTCAATAGCATGTCACCTACAGATTTTGTAGTTCTGCTTGAAGACTTCAGTACTCACATGAGTGTTCAGGACAATAGCACGTCACCTACAGATTTTGTATTTCTGCTGGGAGACTTCAGTACTCACATGAGTGTTCAGGTCAATAGCATGTCACCTACATATTCTTTAGTTCTGCTGGGAGACTTCCGTCCTCACATGAGTGTTGAGGTCAATAGCGTGTCACCTAGAGATTTTGTAGTTCTGCTGGGAGACTTCAGTACTCACATGAGTGTTAAGGTCAATAACATGTCACCTACAGATTTTGTACTTCTGCTAGGAGACTTCAGTCCTCAAATAAGTGTTCAGGTCAATAGCATGTCACCTACAGATTTTGTAGTTCTGCTGGGAGAGCTCAGTACTCGCATGAGTGTTCAGGTCAATAGCATGTCACATACAGATTTTGTAGTTCTGCTGGGAGACTGCAATACTGACATGAGTGTTCAGGTCAATAGCATGTCACCTGCAGTATTTGTAGTTCTGCTGGGAGACTTCAGTACTCACATGAGTGTTCATGTCAATAGCATGTTACCTACAGATTTTGTAGTTCTGCTGGGAGACTTCAGTCCTCACACGAGTGTTCAGGTCAATAGCATGTCACCTACAGATTTTTTAGTTCTGCTGGGAGACTTCAGTCCTCACGTGAGTGTTAAGGTCAATACAATGTTACCTACAGATTTTGTAGTTCTGCTGGGAGACTTCAGTCCTCACATGAGTGTGCAGGTCAGTAGCATGTCACCTACAGATTTTGTAGTTCTGCTGGGAGACTTTAGTCCTCACATGAGTGTTCAAGTCAATATCATGTCACCTACAGATTTTGTACTTCTCCTGGGAGACGTCAGTCCTCACATGAGTGTTCAGGTCAATAGCATGTCACCTACAGATTTTGTAGTTCTGCTGGGAGACCTCAGTACTCACATGAGTGTTCAGGTCAATAGCATGTCACCCACAGATTTTGTAGTTCGGATAGGAGACTTCAGTCCTCACATGAGTGTTCAGGTCAATAGCACGTCACCTACAGATTTTGTAGTTCTGCTGGGAGACTTCCGTACTTACATGAGTGTTCATGTCAATAGCATGTCACCTACAGATTTTGTAGTTCTGCTGGGAGACTTCAGTCCTCACGAGTGTTCAGGTCAATATCATGTCACCTACCGATTTTGTAGTTCTGCTGGGAGACTTCAGTCCTCACATGAGTGTTCAGGTCAATAGCATGTCACCTACAGATTTTGTAGTTCTGCTGGGAGACTTCATTCTTCACATGAGTGTTCAGGTCAATAGCATGTCACCTACAGATTTTGTAGTTCTGCTGGGAGAGCTCAGTACTCACATGAGTGTTCAGGTCAATAGCATGTCACATACAGATTTTGTAGTTCTGCTTGGAGACCTCAATACTGACATGAGTGTTCAGGTCAACAGCATGTCACTTACAGTATTTGTAGTTCTGCTGGGAGACTTCAGTACTCACATGAGGGTTCATGTCAATGACATGTCACCTACAGATTTCGTAGTTCTGCTGGCAGACTTCAGTCCTCACATGAGTGTTCAGGTCAATAGCATGTCACCTACAGATTTTTTAGTTCTGCTGGGAGACTTCAGTCCTCACATGAGTGTTCAGGTCAATAGCATGTCACCTACAGATTTTGTAGTTCTGCTGGGAGAGCTCAGTACTCACATAAGTGTTCAGGTCAATAGCATGTCACATACAGGTTTTGTAGTTTTGCTGGGAGACCTCAATACTCACATGAGTGTGCAGGTCAGTAGAATGTCACCTACAGATTTTGTAGTTCTGCTGGGAGACTTCAGTACTCACATGAGTGTTCAGGTCAATAGCATGTCACCTACAGATTTTGTAGTTCTGCTGGGAGACTTCAGTCCTCACATGAGTGTTCAGGTCAATAGCATGTCACCTACAGATTTTGTAGTTCTGCTGGGAGACTTCAGTACTCACATGAGTGTTCAGGTTAATAGCATGTCACCTACAGATTTTGTAGTTCTGCTGGGAGACTTCAGTCCTCACATGAGTGTTCAGGTAAATAGCATGTCACCTACAGATTTTGTAGTTCTGCTGGGAGACTTCAGTACTCACATGAGTGTGCAGGTCAATAGCATGTCACCTACAGATTTTGTAGTTCTGCTGGGAGACTTCAGTACTCACATGAGTGTTCAGGTCAATAGCATGTCACCTACAGATTTTTTAGTTCTGCTGGGAGACTTCAGTCCTCACATGAGTGTTCAGGTCAATAGCATGTCAGCTACAGATTTTGTAGTTCTGCTGGGAGACTTCAGTACTCACATGAGTGTTCAGGTCAATAGCATGTCACCTACAGATTTTGTAGTTCTGCTGGGACACTTCAGTCCTCACATGAGTGTTCAGCTCAATAGCATGACACCTACAGATTTTGTAGTTCTGATGGGAGACTTCAGTCCTCACATGAATGTTCAGGTCAATATCATGCCAACTACAGATTTTGTAGTTCTGCTGGGAGACTTCAGTCCTCACATGAGTGTTCAGGTCAATAGCATGTCACCTACAGATTTTGTAGTTCTGCTGGGAGACTTCAGTACTCACATGAGTGTTCAGGTCAATAGCATGTCACCTACAGATTTTGTAGTTCTGCTGGGAGACTTCAGTACTCACATGAGTGTTCAGGTCAATAGCATGTCACCTACAGATTTTGTAGTTCTGCTGGGAGACTTCAGTACTCACATGAGTGTTCAGGTCAATAGCATGTCACCTACAGATTTTGTAGTTCTGCTGGGAGACTTCAGTCCTCACATGAGTGTTCAGGTCAATAGCATGTCACCTACAGATTTTGTAGTTCTGCTGGGAGACTTCAGTCCTCACATGAGTGTTCAGGTCAATAGCATGTCACCTACAGATTTTGTAGTTCTGCTGGGAGACTTCAGTACTCACATGAGTGTTCAGGCCAATAGCATGTCACCTACAGATTTTGTAGTTCTGCTGGGAGACTTCAGTCCTCACATGAGTGTTCAGGTCAATAGCATGTCACCTACAGATTTTGTAGTTCTGCTGGGAGACTTCAGTCCTCACATGAGTGTTCAGGTCAATAGCATGTCACCTACAGATTTTGTAGTTCTGCTGGGAGACTTCAGTCCTCACATGAGTGTTCAGGTCAATAGCATGTCACATACAGATTTTGTAGTTCTGCTGGGAGACTTCAGTACTCACATGAGTGTTCAGGTCAATAGCATGTTACCTACAGATTTTGTAGTTCTGCTGGGAGACTTCAGTCCTCACATGAGTGTTCAGGTCAATAGCATGTCACCTACAGATTTTGTAGTTCTGCTGGGAGACTTCAGTCCTCACATGAGTGTTCAGGTCAATAGCATGTCACCTACAGATTTTGTAGTTCTGCTGGGAGACTTCAGTCCTCACATGATTGTTCAGGTCAATAGCATGTCACCTACAGATTTTGTAGTTCTGCTGGGAGACTTCAGTACTCACATGAGTGTGCAGGTCAATAGCATGTCACCTACAGATTTTTTAGTTCTGCTGGGAGACTTCAGTACTCACATGAGTGTTCAGGTCAATAGCATGTCACCTACAGATTTTGTAGTTCTGCTGGGAGACTTCAGTCCTCACATGATTGTTCAGGTCAATAGCATGTCACATACAGATTTTGTAGTTCTGCTGGGAGACTTCAGTCCTCACATGAGTGTTCAGGTCAATAGCATGTCACCTACAGATTTTGTAGTTCTGCTGGGAGACTTCAGTCCTCACATGAGTGTTCAGGTCAATAGCATGTCACCTACAGATTTTGTAGTTCTGCTGGGAGACTTCAGTCCTCACATGAGTGTTCAGGTCAATAGCATGTCACCTACAGATTTTGTAGTTCTGCTGGGAGACTTCAGTCCTCACATGAGTGTTCAGGTCAATAGCATGTCACCTACAGATTTTGTAGTTCTGCTGGGAGACTTCTGTCCTCACATGAGTGTTCAGGTCAATAGCATGTCACCTACAGATTTTGTAGTTCTGCTGGGAGACTTCAGTCCTCACATGAGTGTTCAGGTCAATAGCATGTCACCTACAGATTTTGTAGTTCTGCTGGGAGACTTCAGTCCTCACATGAGTGTTCAGGTCAATAGCATGTCACCTACAGATTTTGTAGTTCTGCTGGGAGACTTCAGTACTCACATGAGTGTTCAGGTCAATAGCATGTCACCTACAGATTTTGTAGTTCTGCTGGGAGACTTCAGTACTCACATGAGTGTTCAGGTCAATAGCATGTCACCTACAGATTTTGTAGTTCGGCTGGGAGACTTCAGTCCTCACATGAGTGTTCAGGTCAATAGCATGTCACCTACAGATTTCGTAGTTTTGCTGGGAGAGCTCAGTACTCGCATGAGTGTTCAGGTCAATAGCATGTCACATACAGATTTTGTAGTTCTGCTGGGAGACTTCAGTCCTCACATGAGTGTTCAGGTCAATAGCATGTCACATACAGATTTTGTAGTTCTGCTGGGAGACATCAGTACTCACATGAGTGTTCAGGTCAATAGCATGTCACCTACAGATTTTGTAGTTCTGCTGGGAGACTTCAGTACTCACATGAGTGTTCAGGTCAATAGCATGTCACCTACAGATTTTGTAGTTCTGCTGGGAGACGTCAGTCCTCACATGAGTGTTCAGGTCAATAGCATGTCACCTACAGATTTTGTAGTTCTGCTGGGAAACCTCAGTCCTCACATGAGTGTTCAGGTCAATAGCATGTCACCTACAGATTTTGTAGTTCTGCTGGGAGACTTCAGTCCTCACATGAGTGTTCAGGTCAATAGCATGTCACCTACAGATTTTGTAGTTTTGCTGGGAGACTTCAGTCCTCACATGAGTGTTCAGGTCAATAGCATGTCACCTACAGATTTTTTAGTTCTGCTGGGAGACTTCAGTCCTCACATGATTGTTCAGGTCAATAGCATGTCACATACAGATTTTGTAGTTCTGCTGGGAGACTTCAGTCCTCACATGAGTGTTCAGGTCAATAGCATGTCACCTACAGATTTTGTAGTTCTGCTGGGAGACTTCAGTCCTCACATGAGTGTTCAGGTCAATAGCATGTCACCTACAGATTTTGTAGTTCAGATGGGAGACTTCTGTCCTCACATGAGTGCTCAGGTCAATAGCATGTCACATACAGATTTTGTAGTTCTGCTGGGAGACTTCAGTACTCACATGAATGTTAAGGTCAATAGCATGTCACCTACAGATTTTGTAGTTCTGCTGGGAGACTTCAGTCCTCACATGATTGTTCAGGTCAATAGCATGTCACATACAGATTTTGTAGTTCTGCTGGGAGACTTCAGCACTCACATGAGTGTGCAGGTCAATAGCATGTCACCTACAGATTTTTTAGTTCTGCTGGGAGACTTCAGTCCTCACATGAGTGTTCAGGACAATAGCATGTCACCTACAGATTTTGTAGTTCTGCTGGGAGACTTCAGTCCTCACATGAGTGTTCAGGTCAATAGCATGTCACCTACAGATTTTGTAGTTCTGCTGGGAGACTTCAGTACTCACATGAGTGTTCAGGTCAATAGCATGTCACCTACAGATTTTGTAGTTCTGCTGGGAGACTTCAGTCCTCACATGAGTGTTCAGGTCAATAGCATGTCACCTACAGATTTTGTAGTTCTGCTGGGAGACTTCAGTCCTCACATGAGTGTTCAGGTCAATAGCACTTCACCTACATATTTTGTAGTTCTGCTGGGAGACTTCAGTCCTCACATGATTGTTCAGGTCAATAGCATGTCACATACAGATTTTGTAGTTCTGCTGGGAGACTTCAGTACTCACATGAGTGTTAAGGTCAATAGCATGTCACCTACAGATTTTGTAGTTCTGCTGGGTGACTTCAGTCCTCACATGAGTGTGCAGGTCAGTAGCATGTCACCTACAGATTTTGTAGTTCTGCTGGGAGACTTCAGTACTCACATGAGTGTTCAGGTCAATAGCATGTCAGCTACAGATTTTGTAGATCTGCTGGGAGACTTCAGTCCTCACATGAGTGTTCAGGTCAATAGCATGTCACCTACAGATTTTGTAGTTCTGCTGGGAGACTTCAGTCCTCACATGAGTGTTCAGGTCAATAGCATGTCACCTACAGATTTTGTAGTTCTGCTGGGAGACTTCAGTCCTCACATGAGTGTTCAGGACAATAGCATGTCACCTACAGATTTTGTAGTTCTGCTGGGAGACTTCAGTCCTCACATGAGTGTTCAGGTCAATAGCATGTCACCTACAGATTTTTTAGTTCTGCTGGGAGACTTCCGTCCTCACATGAGTGTTGAGGTCAATAGCATGTCAGCTACAGATTTTGTAGATCTGCTGGGAGACTTCAGTCCTCACATGATTGTTCAGGTCAATAGCATGTCACATACAGATTTTGTAGTTCTGCTGGGAGACTTCAGTACTCACATGAGTGTTCAGGTCAATAGCATGTCACCTACAGGTTTTGTAGTTCTGCTGGGAGACTTCAGTAATCACATGAGTGTTCAGGTCAATAGCATGTCACCTACAGATTTTGTAGTTCAGATGGGAGACTTCAGTACTCACATGAGTGTTGAGGTCAATAGCGTGTCACCTAGAGATTTTGTAGTTCTGCTGGGAGACTTCAGTCCTCACATGAGTGTTCAGGTCAATAGCATGTCACCTACAGATTTTGTAGTTCTGCTGGGAGACTTCAGTACTCACATGAGTGTTCAGGTCAATAGCATGTCACCTACAGATTTTGTAGTTCTGCTGGGAGACTTCAGTACTCACACGAGTGTTCAGGTCAATAGCATGTCACCTACAGATTTTGTAGTTCTGCTGGGAGACTTCAGTCCTCACATGAGTGTTCAGGTCAATAGCATGTCACCTACAGATTTTGTAGTTCTGCTGGGAGACTTCAGTCCTCACATGAGTGTTCAGGTCAATAGCATGTCACCTACAGATTTTGTAGTTCTGCTGGGAGACTTCAGTACTCACATGAGTGTTCAGGTCAATAGCATGTCACCTACAGGTTTTGTAGTTCTGCTGGGAGACTTCAGTCCTCACATGAGTGTTCAGGTCAATAGCATGTCACCTACAGATTTTGTAGTTCTGCTGGGAGACTTCTGTCCTCACATGAGTGCTCAGGTCAATAGCACTTCACCTACATATTTTGTAGTTCTGCTAGGAGACTTCAGTCCTCACATGAGTGTTCAGGTCAATAGCATGTCACCTACAGATTTCGTAGTTTTGCTGGGAGACTTCAGTCCTCACATGAGTGTTCAGGTCAATAGCATATCAGCTACAGATTTTGTAGTTCTGCTGGGAGACTTCAGTCCTCACATGAGTGTTTAGATCAATAGCATGTCACCTACAGATTCTGTAGTTCTGTTGGGAGACTTCAGTCCTCATAGGAGTGTTCAGGTCAATAGCATGTCACCTACAGATTTTTTAGTTCTGCTGGGAGACTTCAGTACTCACATGAGTGTTAAGGTCAATAACATGTCACCTACAGATTTTGTACTTCTGCTAGGAGACTTCAGTCCTCACAGGAGTGTTCAGGTCAATAGCATGTCACCTACAGATTTTGTAGTTCTGCTGGGACACTTCAGTACTCACATGAGTGTTCAGGTCAATAGCATGTCACATACAGATTTTGTAGTTCTGCTGGGAGACTTCAGTCCTCACACGAGTGTTCAGGTCAATAGCATGTCACCTACAGATTTTTTAGTTCTGCTGGGAGACTTCAGTACTCACATGAGTGTTCAGGTCAATAGCATGTCACCTACAGATTTTGTAGTTCTGCTGGGAGACTTCAGTCCTCACATGAGTGTTCAGGTCAATAGCATGTCACCTACAGATTTTTTAGTTCTGCTGGGAGACTTCAGTCCTCACATGAGTGTTAAGGTCAATAGAATGTTACATACAGATTTTGTAGTTCTGCTGGGAGACTTCAGCACTCACATGAGTGTGCAGGTCAGTAGCATGTCACCTACAGATTTTGTAGTTCTGCTGGGAGACTTTAGTCCTCACATGAGTGTTCAGGTCAATATCATGTCACCTACAGATTTTGTACTTCTCCTGGGAGACGTCAGTCCTCACATGAGTGTTCAGGTCAATAGCATGTCACCTACAGATTTTGTAGTTCTGCTGGGAGACTTCAGTCCTCACATGAGTGTTCAGGTCAATAGCATGTCACCTACAGATTTTGTAGTTCTGCTGGGAGACTTCAGTCCTCACATGAGTGTTCAGGTCAATAGCATGTCACCTACAGATTTTGTAGTTCTGCTGGGAGACTTCAGTCCTCACATGAGTGTTCAGGTCAATAGCATGTCACCTACAGATTTTGTAGTTCTGCTGGGAGACTTCATTCTTCACATGAGTGTTCAGGTCAATAGCATGTCACCTACAGATTTTGTAGTTCTGCTGGGAGAGCTCAGTACTCGCATGAGTGTTCAGGTCAATAGCATGTCACATACAGATTTTGTAGTTCTGCTGGGAGACCGCAATACTGACATGAGTGTTCAGGTCAATAGCATGTCACCTGCAGTATTTGTAGTTCTGCTGGGAGACTTCAGTCCTCACACGAGTGTTCAGGTCAATAGCATGTCACCTACAGATTTTTTAGTTCTGCTGGGAGACTTCAGTCCTCACATGATTGTTCAGGTCAATAGCATGTCACATACAGATTTTGTAGTTCTGCTGGGAGACTTCAGCACTCACATGAGTGTGCAGGTCAGTAGCATGTCACCTACAGATTTTGTAGTTCTGCTGGGAGACTTCAGTACTCACATGAGTGTTCAGGTCAATAGCATGTCACCTACAGATTTTGTAGTTCTGCTGGGAGACTTCAGTACTCACATGAGTGTTCAGGTGAATAGAATGTCACCTACAGATTTTGTAGTTCTGCTGGGAGACCTCAGTCCTCATATGAGTGTTCAGGTCAATAGCATGTCACCTACAGATTCTGTAGTTCTGCTGGGAGACTTCAGTCCTCACATGAGTGTTCAGGTCAACAGCATGTCACCTACAGATTTTGTAGTTCTGCTGGGAGACTTCAGCCCTCACATGAGTGTTCAGGTCAATAGCATGTCACCTACAGATTTTGTAGTTCTGCTGGGAGACTTCAGTCATCACATGAGTGTTCAGGTCAATAACATGTCACCTACAGATTTTGTAGTTCTGTTGGGAGACTTCAGTCCTCACAGGAGTGTTCAGGTCAATAGCATGTCACCTACAGATTTTGTAGTTCTGCTGGGACACTTCAGTACTCACATGAGTGTTCAGGTCAATAGCATGTCACCTACAGATTTTGTATTTCTGCTGGGAGACTTCAGTACTCACATGAGTGTTCAGGTCAATAGCATGTCACCTACATATTCTTTAGTTCTGCTGGGAGACTTCCGTCCTCACATGAGTGTTGAGGTCAATAGCGTGTCACCTAGAGATTTTGTAGTTCTGCTGGGAGACTTCAGTACTCACATGAGTGTTAAGGTCAATAACATGTCACCTACAGATTTTGTACTTCTGCTAGGAGACTTCAGTCCTCAAATAAGTGTTCAGGTCAATAGCATGTCACCTACAGATTTTGTAGTTCTGCTGGGAGAGCTCAGTACTCGCATGAGTCTTCAGGTCAATAGCATGTCACATACAGATTTTGTAGTTCTGCTGGGAGACTGCAATACTGACATGAGTGTTCAGGTCAATAGCATGTCACCTGCAGTATTTGTAGTTCTGCTGGGAGACTTCAGTACTCACATGAGTGTTCATGTCAATAGCATGTTACCTACAGATTTTGTAGTTCTGCTGGGAGACTTCAGTCCTCACACGAGTGTTCAGGTCAATAGCATGTCACCTACAGATTTTTTAGTTCTGCTGGGAGACTTCAGTCCTCACGTGAGTGTTAAGGTCAATACAATGTTACCTACAGATTTTGTAGTTCTGCTGGGAGACTTCAGTCCTCACATGAGTGTGCAGGTCAGTAGCATGTCACCTACAGATTTTGTAGTTCTGCTGGGAGACTTTAGTCCTCACATGAGTGTTCAAGTCAATATCATGTCACCTACAGATTTTGTACTTCTCCTGGGAGACGTCAGTCCTCACATGAGTGTTCAGGTCAATAGCATGTCACCTACAGATTTTGTAGTTCTGCTGGGAGACCTCAGTACTCACATGAGTGTTCAGGTCAATAGCATGTCACCCACAGATTTTGTAGTTCGGATAGGAGACTTCAGTCCTCACATGAGTGTTCAGGTCAATAGCACGTCACCTACAGATTTTGTAGTTCTGCTGGGAGACTTCCGTACTTACATGAGTGTTCATGTCAATAGCATGTCACCTACAGATTTTGTAGTTCTGCTGGGAGACTTCAGTCCTCACGAGTGTTCAGGTCAATAGCATGTCACCTACCGATTTTGTAGTTCTGCTGGGAGACTTCAGTCCTCACATGAGTGTTCAGGTCAATAGCATGTCACCTACAGATTTTGTAGTTCTGCTGGGAGACTTCATTCTTCACATGAGTGTTCAGGTCAATAGCATGTCACATACAGATTTTGTAGTTCTGCTTGGAGACCTCAATACTGACATGAGTGTTCAGGTCAACAGCATGTCACTTACAGTATTTGTAGTTCTGCTGGGAGACTTCAGTACTCACATGAGGGTTCATGTCAATGACATGTCACCTACAGATTTCGTAGTTCTGCTGGCAGACTTCAGTCCTCACATGAGTGTTCAGGTCAATAGCATGTCACCTACAGATTTTTTAGTTCTGCTGGGAGACTTCAGTCCTCACATGAGTGTTCAGGTCAATAGCATGTCACCTACAGATTTTGTAGTTCTGCTGGGAGAGCTCAGTACTCACATAAGTGTTCAGGTCAATAGCATGTCACATACAGATTTTGTAGTTTTGCTGGGAGACCTCAATAGTGACATGAGTGTTCAGGTCAATAGCATGTCACCTACAGTATTTGTAGTTCTGCTGGGAGACTTCAGTACTCACATGAGTGGTCATGTCAATAGCATGTCACCTACAGATTTTGTAGTTCTGCTGGCAGACTTCAGCCCTCACATGAGTGTTCAGGTGAATAGCATGTCACCTACAGATTTTGTAGTTCTGCTGGGAGACCTCAGTCCTCATATGAGTGTTCAGGTCAATAGCATGTCACCTACAGATTCTGTAGTTCTGCTGGGAGACTTCAGTCCTCACATGAGTGTTCAGGTCAACAGCATGTCACCTACAGATTTTGTAGTTCTGCTGGGAGACTTCAGTACTCACACAAGTGTTCAGGTCAATAGCATGTCACCTACAGATTTTGTAGTTCTGCTGGGAGACTTCAGTCATCACATGAGTGTTCAGGTCAATAACATGTCACCTACAGATTTTGTAGTTTTGCTGGGAGACTTCAGTCCTCACATGAGTGTTCAGGTCAATAGCATGTCACCTACAGATTTTGTAGTTCTGCTTGAAGACTTCAGTACTCACATGAGTGTTCAGGACAATAGCACGTCACCTACAGATTTTGTATTTCTGCTGGGAGACTTCAGTACTCACATGAGTGTTCAGGTCAATAGCATGTCACCTACATATTCTTTAGTTCTGCTGGGAGACTTCCGTCCTCACATGAGTGTTGAGGTCAATAGCGTGTCACCTAGAGATTTTGTAGTTCTGCTGGGAGACTTCAGTCCTCACATGAGTGTTCAGGTCAATAGCATGTCACCTACAGATTTTGTAGTTCTGCTGGGGGACTTCAGTCCTCACATGAGTGTTCAGGTCAATAGCATGTCACCTACAGATTTTGTAGTTCTGCTGGGAGACTTCAGCACTCACATGAGTGTTCAGGTCAATAGCATGTCATCTACAGATTTTGTAGTTCTGCTGGGAGAATTCAGTAATCACATGAGTGTTAAGGTCAATAGCATGTCACCTACAGATTTTGTAGTTCTGCTGGGAGACTTCAGTACTCACATGAATGTTCAGGTCAACAGCATGTCACCTACAGATTTTGTAGTTCTGCTGGGAGACTTCAGTACTCACACGAGTGTTCAGGTCAATAGCATGTCACCTACAGATTTTGTAGTTCTGCTGGGAGACTTCAGTCCTCACATGAGTGTTCAGGTCAATAGCATGTCACCTACAGATATTGCAGTTTTGCTGGGAGGCTTCAGTCCTCACATGAGACTTCAGGTCAATAGCATGTCACCTACAGATTTTGTAGTTCTGCTGGAAGACTTCAGTACTCACATGAGTGTTCAGGACAATAGCACGTCACCTACAGATTTTGTAGTTCTGCTGGGAGACTTCAGTACTCACATGAGTGTTCAGGTCAATAGCATGTCCCATCCGGATTTTGTAGTTCTGCTGGGAGACTTCAGTCCTCACATGAGTGTTCAGGTCAATAGCATGTCACCTACAGATTTTGTAGTTCTGCTGGGACACTTCAGTACTCACATGAGTGTTCAGGTCAATAGCATGTCACCTACAGATTTTGTAGTTCTGCCGGGAGACTTCAGTCCTCACATGAGTGTTCAGGTCAATAGCATATCAGCTACAGATTTTGTAGTTCTACTGGGAGACTTCAGTCCTCACATGAGTGTTCAGATCAATAGCATGTCACCTACAGATTTTGTAATTCTGTTGGGAGACTTCAGTCCTCACAGGAGTGTTCAGGTCAATAGCATGTCACATACAGATTTTGTAGTTCTGCTGGGAGACTTCAGTACTCACATGAATGTTAAGGTCAATAGCATGTCACCTACAGATTTTGTAGTTCTGCTGAGAGACTTCAGTCCTCAAATGAGTGTTCAGGTCAATAGCATGTCACCTACAGATTTTGTAGTTCTGCTGGGAGACCTCAATACTGACATGAGTGTTCAGGTCAATAGCATGTCACCTACAGTATTTGTAGTTCTGCTGGGAGACTTCAGTACTCACATGAGTGTTCATGTCAGTAGCATGTTACCTACAGATTTTGTAGTTCTGCTGGGAGACTTCAGTCCTCACACGAGTATTCAGGTCAATAGCATGTCACCTACATATTTTTTAGTTTTGCTGGGAGACTTCAGTCCTCACGTGAGTGTTAAGTTCAATAGAATGTTATCTACATATTTTGTAGTTCTGCTGGGAAACTTCAGTCCTCACATGAGTGTTCAGGTCAATACCATGTCACCTACAGATTTTGTAGTTCTGCTGGGAGACTTCAGTCCTTACACGAGTGTTCAGGTCAATAGCATGTCACCTACAGATTTTGTAGTTCTGTTGGGAGACCTCAGTATTCACATGAGTGTTCAGGTCAATAGCATGTCACCTATAGATTTTGTAGTTCTGCTGGGAGACTTCAGACCTCACATGACTGTTCAGGTCAATAGCATGTCACCTACAGATTTTGTAGTTCGGATGGGAGACTTCAGTCCTCACATGAGTGTTCAGGTCAATAGCACGTCACCTACAGATTTTGTAGTTCTGCTGGGAGACTTCAGTACTTACATGAGTGTTCAGGTAAATAGCATGTTACCTACAGATTTTGTAGTTTTGCTGAGAGACTTCAGTACTCACATGAGTGTTCAGGTCAATAGCATGTCACCTACAGATTTTGTAGTTCTGCTGGGAGACTTCAGTCCTCACATGAGTGTTCAGGTCAATATCATGTCACCTACAGATTTTGTAGTATTGCTGGGAGACCTCAGTCCTCACATGAGTGTTCAGGTCAATAGCATGTCACCTACAGATTTTGTAGTTCTGCTGGGAGACTTCAGTCCTCACATGAGTGTTCAGGTCAATAGCATGTCACCTACAGATTTTGTAGTTCGGATGGGAGACATCAGTCCTCACATGAGTGTTCAGGTCAATAGCATGTCACCTACAGATTTTGTAGTTCTGTTGGGAGACTTCAGTACTCACATGAGTTTTCAGGTCAATAGCATGTCACCTACAGATTTTGGAGTTTTGCTGGGAGACTTCTGTCCTCACATGAGTGTTCAGGTCAATAGCATGTCACCTACAGATCTTTTAGTTCTGCTGGGAGACTTCAGTCCTCACATTAGTGTTCGGGTCAATAGCATGTCACCTACTGATTTTGTAGTTCTGGTGGGAGACTCCAGTCCTCACATGAGTGTTCAGGTCAATAGCATGTCACGTACATATTTTGTAGTTCTGCTGTGAGACTTTTGTCCTCAAATGAGTGTTCAGGTCAATAGCATGTCACCTACAAATTTTGTAGTTCTGCTGGGAGACTTCAGTCCTCACATGAGTGTTCAGGTCAATAGCATGTCACCTACAGATTTTGTAGTTCTGCTGGGAGACTTCAGTACTCACATGAGTGTTAAGGTCAATAGCATGTCACCTACAGATTTTGTAGTTCTGCTGGGTGACTTCAGTCCTCACATGAGTGTCTAGATCAATAGCATGTCACCTACAGATTTTGTAGATCTGATGGGAGAGCTCAGTCCTCACATGAGTGTTCAGGTCAATAGCATGTCACCTACAGATTTTGTAGTTCTGCTGGGAGACTTCAGCCCTCACATGAGTGTTCAGGTCAATAGCATGTCACCTAGAAATTTTGTAGTTCTGCTGGGAGATTTTAGTACTCACATGAGTGTTCAGGTGAGTAGCATGTCCCCTACAGATTTTGTTGTTCTGCTGGGAGACTTCAGTCCTCACATGAGTGTTCAGATCAATAGCATGTCACTTACAGATTTTGTAGTTCTGCTGTGAGACTTCTTTCAAAGGAAAAATAACTTCATAATGATCAACACATGGTAGGTTCAGGTTAAGGCACTTTAATCTTGCAGCAAGTAGACAAAAGCTAGTACAGAGTTTGTCTAACTAGAATCAGGAGTGAAGCGATTCTTATACATTTCTTACAAGGTATTGCCTACTAAGCTGACGTAATAAATCAGAAGTTCTTTCAATATTATTTCACAGCAGCTGTTTGTCCATGATTTTCTGCTGGCATATCAAGTTTACAAAAAAACTTCCTAAGAAAATTAACGTGGCCTTGATGACCACCGGTCAGATACAACTTCTCACTATGCAATGTTACCATTCAAGGTACTATGGCTAATTCGAGCACAAAGCAAGTTCAGATTACAGTTTATTTATTCAAGCAGTCTTTGTTTGATGTATCTCTTCTTTTCCGCAGCTGTGCATGTTCTCCTAACACGAACAGGGCTGATTGTTCATATTCAATCACATTATAGAAAACAGTATTGTTCTATTCATTCACTATTCATTCATTTTCCTGACCTAGCAGATAATCACCTGCTTCTCAGTACATTTCCAAAAGGCATAAACAGGAATTTTGCTGTGCTAGCAAATGCTAGGTCAGAGGGCATCTTGCAATTTCAGAAAGCATACTGCAATTTGAAAAAGCATCTTATAATTTCATACAGAATTAAGCTGTACATAAAATAGAATGAAATGTGTTAACCCTTTTAGCTTCTAATAAGCACTAAACATATACATTAATATATATTTTTCTAACATTTCCCCCCTGTTAATACTTTTTATTCTATTTTCAAAAGCATAAACAGTTGCTTCTTCTCCTAACCTCTTTCTGTTCAGAATTTGCAGTTAAGAGAGTCATTCAGTTTAAACTTATGGAAGTGTTTCATTTTTCAACGGTTCTTCAATTTCAGTACTTTGATATTAAGTCTCAGAAACTGACATGTCTCTAAAGTCTTTGATCAATCTTTTCATGCAGGGAATACCACAACAAACACACACTCCTAATAGGTGTAACCCCACACAAATGGCAATCAGGATGCTCATTAGGATGCTACCCCCACCCCCCCCAAACAAATTCTGGAAAAAGTCCGTCAGTGGGTTTGAGCCTGTTTTGGTCATGGCCGACACTTGCTGAATCACCTCAAGATGGTCATTTATCTCATGCTGGTTGTCAGGAATATACAGACAACACTCCTCTTTTATTAAAGCGCACGTACCACCTTTCACCGCTGGGGTGAAGTCAAGAGCCATGTGGTTTTGAAGCACCACAGTTTTCATAGCATTCATTTCATCAGTCATTAATTCAAGAGCAGAGAAAGTTGCATTACTCATTACTTTGAGAAGTTTGGACAGTTTTCTCAGCTCCCAAATCGATTTCACTGTGCCATATGCAGGGGCTATACCTGCCCATGATATAATAGTTCACTCAAGTCCATGTGTGTCAGTTTATCTTTGTTTTTCACGGAATTATGGTTTCTCCAGCCTGCTTCGATTTGTCCCACTGGATTTGCAGGCCTTCTGATTGGATTTCCGGTTTTCTTGGTGATCTCTCTGACATTTCGAATTTTTCCCTGAGGCAAGACTGCAGTATGTCATATGGCCGGAACCAGGTAACCCAAAAAACAACTGCCGGACCAGTTCTCAGGTAACCATTTGTATGCCTTTTTCCCACAAACAAAATAACAATTCTCTACTTTTCTATTAATATACACTTGCCCTGCATGAAACATTTTCTTATCAATACTAGATAGTTGTTTTAAAAGAACAGGATTACGTTGTATCTCATCAATAGTTTTATGGATCGACTCAAGATATGAGTCATAGTTTGCATCACAGATCTAACCTGCTTTATTGGCTTTGGTATAACATTTGTAAGGAACAGTCACATTACAATTACTCCAACCTACCTGAGCAGTATCATTTTTGTAAAAACATACAATTCCCTTTTGTGTAGCAGGCAGGTACAATGCTATTCTGTTTTGTGATTTTACAGTCGTAGTATCAAAAAGCAAATTTTCCCAGGTCTCATTGACCCCTAGGGGGACAGCAGTCATTAATAATCCTCTGTTTGCTGTTAGTATAGCTGTGCAGATCCAGCAATTCGAAACATTAAAAGTTTCAGCATACACCTATTTAATTGCTTGGTAAGTGTTAAAGTTCGGATGCCAGTCTATGAATGATTCACGTTTATTCAGTTCAGCTCGTGTGGCTGGAAAAAGGAAAGGCCACAACAAAAAGATTAATGTTATCAGTATGGCCAACAGAATGATCATGTGATACTTCTGAGGTTGTTCAGCATTTCTATTTGCTCCGTATCTAGTCATTTTGTTCTAGTGTAACAGTAACAAGTTTTTTGTCCAGTTCAAAGTTTTTAACCAATTTACAGTGTGTCAGATGAATCCAGGACACTCACTCTGCGATCTTGACTGCAGTGGGTGTTGACAGTAGCACTTGGTACGGCCCTTCCCACTTCAGTGTGGTCCAGTTCTTTTTCTTGATAACTTTCACCCAGACCCATGTGCCTGGGACTACTGCTGCTTCCGATGTTCTGGTTTGTTCTTTATCTGAAACAGAATTTAACTGCAAAAGTTGTTTATTACCTAAAAGTCGTCTCATATATTCTGCAAGTGAACTGTCAGCCTCCTGGTCTGCAGGCATGAGAGGTTTCCACTGAGGTATATAATATGCCCTCCCAAACAGTATTTCAAAAGGAGTTAACTCCTTTGCATTTGGAACAGTTCTCATACTCAACAGTGCCAGAGGCAGGCAGTGCACCCAGTTCTTCTGTGTCTCACTAATCAATTTCCTAAGTTTGTTTTTCAAAACCCCATTACGCCTCTCTACTAATCCTGCGGATTGGGGGTGGTATGCACAATGGTTCTTTAAGGAAATTCTGAAATATCGGCTCAACTCTTGTATAGTTTGATTTACAAAGTGTGTGCTATTGTCACTGTAGATCTTTTCCGGTATGCCAAATCTAGGAATAATTTCTTTAACAAGGACCTTTGCAACAGTAGCTGCATCTAGATTTTTAGTCGAAAAAGCTTCCACCCATTTGGAAAACATATCTATAATGACAAGGCAATATTTCTTATTTTCACATTTGTTTAGTTCTATGAAATCCATAAAGATAGTATGGAACGGGTACTGTGGTGTTGGGAAACTCCCTTGCTTAAGCTTCAGTGCCCCTTGTGCATGATGCCTGTTACAAACATGGTATGCTGCACAAAATTTTTTTGTGTAGTTTGTAAATCCATATGCAGTGAACACTCGGTTCACTAACTGTACCATCCCCCCTGTTGAGACATGGCATTGCCCATGGCTCAACAAAGCTGCATATCTAAATAAGTTAGACAGCAAAATTGGTTTTCCTTCTTTGGTGATGTACAGCCCTTTCTCAAGAATTGCTCCTCGTTTTATCAATTTCTGTTTTTCTACATTTGTAGTAAGTGTTTGCATTGTTTTTAACATTTCTAAATCTAAAATCTCAGAAAATTGTAATTCCTCACTCAAAAGAAATACTTCTGAAGCTGAAGCTGCCTGCTTTGCAGCTGTATCAGCTCTCACATTACCTTTTGAAATCCTATCCTGTTGCTTGGTATGAGCTACACATTTACAAATAGCTACTTTCTGAGGTAACTGAATAGATTCTAACAAATCTAAAATAAATTGCGCATGATTAATCGGTTTACCAGTAGATGTTATCATTCCTCTATTTTTCCACTGTTGTGCAAAAACATGTAAAGTAGAAAAAGCGTACTGGCTGTCAGTAAAAATGTTCACACATTTACCCTTTGCCAAGGTACATGCCCTTGTCAATGCAATCAATTCTGCTGCTTGTGCAGATAAGTTGTGTGGTAAAGACTTTGCTTCTAAAATCTCAGTATCAGAAAACTACTGCATACCCCACTAGATTCTGTCCTGTAGGACCCCTTCTGCATGAGCTGTCCACGTAATATGTCACCTCGGCATCATCCAAGGGAACATCCATTAGATCTTTTCTAGGCAGTGTCTTTTGCTCAATCTCCTGCAGGCAGCTGTGTGGTGTGCCATCCGCAGGGATCAGGAGCAAGGTAAATGGGTTTAAAGTTGTACATCGTTCAATTGTCATATGAGGTTGGCTCAAGAGTATAGTCATACAGGAAAGATGTCTAGCAGGAGAAAGATATGCTACTTTTTCTTGCAGTAAAATAATTGCGACTGCATGAGGCACTCTCAATGTGAGAGGGTGGAACAATACTACTGAGGCTGAAGCCTGTACTGCCATTGCAGCTGCAACTACTGCTTGTACACAGTGGGGCAGGGATCACACCACTGGGTCCAACTGTGATGAATAGTAAGCTATGGGGCGTTGCTTATCTCCATGTTGTTGTGTTAACACTGATGTCATGTAACCTTGCTTACAATCTACAGTTTGGAAAAAAATGTTTATGATAGTTTGGTAATCCTAAAACTAATGAGGATGCTATCCGTTGTTTCAGTTTGCAGAAAGCTGATTCTGCTTCTGGTGTCCATTGCAATAAATCTTGTGCTGCCATAGGCTTCTTGTATATTAAGTTGGTCAATGGAGCAGACTCCATGGCATAGTTTGGAATCCAACTCCGACAGAAATTAGTCGTGCCCAGGAAGGACATCATTTCCTTCTTGGTAGTCGGTTTGGGTGCTTGTAAAATTGCTATTTTCCTATCTTATCTAATGTTCTGCCTTCTTTAGATATTACATATCCCAGGCATTTAACCTGCTTTCTCCAAAGCTGTAACTTGTTTTTGTTTACTTTATGTCCTTGAGTGGCTAGAAATTGTAATAATGCTATTGTATCTTCTCTGCATTCTTGCTGGGTGGGGGCTGCCAGCAGGATGTCATCTACATAAAGTAAAATTTGGCTGCCTCTTGGTGGGCTAAATCCTGCCAAGTTGCTTGTCATCTCCTGTGCAAATATTGTTGGGCTTTCACAATACCCCTGTGGTAGTCGCGTGTATGTATACCTTTTCCCCTGAAATGTGAATGCAAACCAATGTTGGCTGACAGGGTGTATCGGTATCGAAAAGAACGCATTGCTAATATCTACCACAGAAAAATACTTCTGTTGAGGCTTTAAATAATTCAGTAGGGTGTGTGGATCTGGCACCATAGGTGATCTAGGTATTACTGCATCATTTACAGCTTGTAAGTCTTGGACCATACGCCATTCTCCGTTTGCTTTCCTAACAGGAAATAAAGGTGTGTTACATGGTGAATCGGGAGATTCTACCAGTACTCCTTCCTTAAGTAAAGCTGCTATTATAGGTTTGATTCCTATTTCTGCATCCTTTCTTAAGGGATACTGTCTCTTTTGAGGCCTAAATGCTGATTTTGGCGTAATAGTAACTGGTCCTGCTGTACGAATTAGTCCTACATCTGATTTCCCTGTTGACCAGAGAGTTTCTGGTATGTTTCGTAAAGCTTTTTCTTCCTCTTCTAGTAAGAGTGCTAATCAGCTGTCCTCGCTAGACTGAAAGTGTACAGCTGGGTGTGTCTGCGTTATCCAATTTAAACTCTGCTTCTGTACTCCCTGTTCTGACAATTCTAACTCTGTTTGTTTCTCCCACTTGGTGACTTTTTCTCCAAGATCTGCCCATTTCACATTCTTGTCTTTAGTTAAACTAACATGTGGTAGTCGATTAGATTTACAGAGTGCAAAGAATTCCTGGGGCAATGAACAGCTAATTACACTGTTCCCTTCTGTGTCCCAGTACAGATTACGTAATACTAATCTGTCTGCATGGTTTTTAAACAGTTCTTGCTCATATTCCTTATCAGGTCCTGGTGTGCTACAATAATACAGAATACAGTGCAACAAATGCTGTTTATCAGTGTCAAGGGAGGGGGACTTACTGATGGCTACGTTCATCAGTTCTTCGGTTACTGCCCCTGGACCAGTCGTGACTAAGTCCTGGCTGTACCAATAAAATGTTTCACCCTCCGGTCGCACCACAAAAGTATCCATTTGTCGCTGTGCTTCCATACCCTGCATAGTCGGTACTACTGCTATGCCAAATATCTGCATAAGATCTCTGCCCAAAAGGTTCACTGGGCATTTTGCAGAAATAACAATTTTGCTTTTCTGGGTCATCCCTGAAACAGGGTCAGTTATTGCTATGTTATGGGAGAGTGGTTCCCGATATAGCTGTCCATTAGCCGCTTTCACTAATATGTAATCAAGTGATTCTGAATTTTCTGGTAGTTTGGAAGGATGTATCAGGGTTTGTGAAGCCCCTGAGTCACACAGAATTTAACTTCCTCCCTCTACCAGAAGTGTAACTTCCAGTTTTGTGTCTGCTAAATAGAGCTCTAGGCTCAATAATGCTAAGTCCAAAATTTCACTTTCTTCACCATCGGTGATTTCTTGTACTTTCTCTATTTCTTCTATCACATTCTCTACTCCCTCTATCACATTTGCATTTGTCTTTTCTCAGTTACTCCCTTCTAGTGATTCTTGACTATCATATAGTCAGTCCTCACCCTCCTTATCTTCCATGGTTACCTTCTTGTTTTGCTTGCAATCCCTTGCTAAATGTCCCTTTTTTCCGCATTTAAAACATTCATCCCCTTTCTTTCTCTCTTCAATCTCTTCTGATCGTTTATCAGATTGTTTGTTTCTCTGGGCATTTTTCTTGCCATTTTTTCTGGACTGTACTACATAAACTTCTGCTCCGTCTTCTATAGCAAATACTTGGGCTTTCTTTTTCTTTTTACTGTTAAAATGCCTTTCAGCATGCCTAGCATATTCAAGTAGTGACTGTAATTTACTTGTACGATGGTCTACCATGTGCTTTGTAATAAAGCTGCTTATAGGCAAAATACTGCCTTTCAAAAATGCATTCTTTAATTGCTGCTCATATGGGGAATCATGTGTTTGGTCTTCAGGTACCTGTATTCCACAATGGTTATTAAAACACTCTAATAATCTAGCATAATATCTATCAACAGTTTCACCTTCCTGTTGGATGCATTGATTAATGCAAGTCCAGTCTGCCCTAGGCTTCCACCTCTCAGAGATTCGGTCTGTTAGACCTGTCACTCTGTTATCCAGTTCTGCGTTGCTATGTGGGAGTGGCTTGTGTTCTGCGTCACAGGGATTCCAGTTGCCACTGATCATGTGCCAATCTGGACCTACGATCTGTCTGACTACTTTTTCTACTTCTTCTCCATTTAAATGATAACTTAACCTCATGTCCTGTAAGTCTTCTAGGAATTTTCTAAAATTAACTTTTGGATGGGGAATTCCCTCTGTGGCTTTCCGGATGTCTTCCGGTGTCCACGGTCTATATACTAGGAGAGTCGGGTCCTGTCCTGCCTGAGGATTTGGTACTTCTATGAGTGGACATATCTCTTCTTCACTCATAGCTCGTGAATTTTTGTTTATTTCATATAACTCAGTATCTCCTCTTAAGTTACATGTTCGAGACCTAGTCTTGATGGGATCTCTAACATACGGTCTTGGCTTTGCGGTAACAGCCGGGTATAGCGGAGGTGGACCAGCTTGTCCACTCGCTTCATATTCTGGTGCAGGAAGCGGAGGGGGTGGAGGGGCTGATGCTATTACCAAATTATTGTCTTCTTTATCTAGAGACATAGCTTTTGAATTATTACTTTTTTGCTCCCTATGGTTTGCTTCCTCAATCCACCTGTGCGCCTGAGGAATACCCAATTGACGTTGCTTTTTTACCTGACCTTTTGAATCAGCTTTAAGCTGTTTGACAAGTTTAATAAACGAGGATTTTTCTAATTTGCCATTAAATTCATATTTATTAACCCATTTTGTATAGTATCTAACATTGTCGGCACGCTGTAATTGCATATATTTTGCATCTTTGGTTAGCAGTCGGTTTTGGGAACTTTTTGTGCACTTAGTACCCATATTGTTCTGATTGTTAAAAAATGTTACGTAACCCTTCTTATTCTCATGTGGTACCATGATTTTCTGTTTCACAGTTTATCTAGAATAACTGTCTTACCTATTCTGTTTCCCTGATCTATGACAAGACTGCAATCTTTCTGTCCCTGACTTGTACAAAACAAATCTCCTGACAGATATTTTCAATCAAGTCCCTGATCTAAAACAGAAAAAAGGTAAATCTCACCTTACCTGAGCCTCTGTGATTGACTGTCTCTGGTTCGTATACAAACTCGTCCTCCAGTCGCAGATCAGATAAGTGGCTGGCCTCTTTTGGACGACAATTCAGTCGGAGGTCTTTCAAAGCAGAAGAACCGATGTGGTTTCTTCCCCGTACGGTTTCATGCCACCTGGCCCATCTGACCTGAGGCGAAGTGAGAGTTTCCGGTCTGAAGGACCAATCTGTCAAAGGAAAAATAACTTAAAAATGATGAACACATGGTAGGTTCAGGTTAAGACACTTTAATCTTGCAGCAAGGAGACAAAAACATGCTAATACAGAGTTGATCTAACTGGAATCAGGAAATGAAGCTATTCTTATACATTTCTTACAAGGTATTGCCTACTAAACTGACGTAATAAATCACAAGTTCTTTCAATATTATTTCACAGCAGCTGTTTGTCCATGATTTTCTGCTGGCATATCAAGTTTACAAAAAAACTTCCTAAGAAAAACAACGTGGCCTTGATGACCACCGGTCAGATACAACTTCTCACTATGCAATATTACCATTCAAGGTACTATGGCTAATTAGAGCACAAAGCAAATACAGATTACAGTTCATTTCTTCAAGCAGTCTTTGTTTGATGTATCTCTTCGTTTCAGCAGCTGTGCATGTTCTCATAACATGAACAGGGCTGATTGTTCATATTCAATCACGTTATAGAAAACAGTATTGTTCTATTCATTCACTATTCATTCATTTTCCTGACCTAGCAGATAATCACCTGCTTTTCAGTACATTTCCAAAAGGCATAAACATGAATTTTGCTGTGCTAGCAAATGCTAGGTCAGAGGGCATCTTGCAATTTCAGAAAGCATACTGCAGTTTGAAAAAGCATTTTATAATTTCATACAGAATTAAGCTGTACATAAAATAGAATGACATGTGTTAACCCTTTTAGCTTCTAAAAAGCACTAAGCATATACATTAATACATATTTTTCTAACACTTCAGTACTCACATGAGTGTTCAGGTCAATAGCATGTCACTTACAGATTTTTAGTTCTGCTGGGAGAGCTCAGTACTCACATGAGTGTTCAGGTCAATAGCATGTCACCTACAGATTTTGTAGTTCTGCTGGGAGACTTCAGTACTCATGAGTGTTCAGGTCAATAGCATGTCAGCTACAGATTTTGTAGTTCTGCTAGGAGACTTCAGTCCTCAAATGAGTGTTCAGGTCAATAGCATGTCACCTACAAATTTTGTAGTTCTGATGGGAGACTTCAGTCCTCACATGAATGTTCAGGTCAATATCATGTCAACTACAGATTTTGTAGTTCTGCTGGGAGACCTCAGTCCTCACATGAGTGTTCAGGTCAATAGCATGTCACCTACAGATTTTGTAGTTCTGCTGGGAAACCTCAGTCCTCACATGAGTGTTCAGGTCAATAGCATGTCACCTACACATTTTGTAGTTCTGCTGGGAGACTTCAGTCCTCACATGAGTGTTCAGGTCAATAGCATGTCACCTACAGATTTTGTAGTTCTGCTGGGAGACTTCAGTCCTTTCATGAGTGTTCAGGTCTATAGAATGTCACCTACAGATTTTGTAGTTCTGCTGGGAGACTTCAGTCCTTTCATGAGTGTTCAGGTCAATAGCATGTCACCTACAGATTTTGTAGTTCTGCTGGGAGACTTCAGTCCTTTCATGAGTGTTCAGGTAAATAGCATGTCACCTACTGATTTTGTAGTTCTGCTGGGAGACTTCAGTCCTCACATGAGTGTTCAGGTCAATAGCATGTCACCTACATATTTTGTAGTTCTGCTGAGAGACTTCAGTCCTCACATGAATGTTGAGGTCAATAGCATGTCACCTACAGATTTTGTAGTTCTGCTGGGAGACCTCAGTCCTCACATGAGTGTTCAGGTCAATAGTATGTCACCTACAGATTTTGTAGTTCTGCTGGGAGACTTCAGTCCTCACATGAGTGTTCAGTTCAATAGCATGTTACCTACAGATTTTGTAGTTCTGCTGGGAGACTTCAGTCCTTTCATGAGTGTTCAGGTCAATAGCATGTCACCTACAGATTTTGTAGTTCTGCTGGGAGACTTCAGTCCTCACATGAGTGTTCTGGTGAATAGCATGTCACCTACAGATTTTGTAGTCCTGCTGGGAGACCTCAGTCCTCACATGAGTGTTCAGGTCAATAGCATGTCACCTACAGATTTTGTAGTCCTGCTGGGAGACCTCAGTCCTCACATGAGTGTTCAGGTCAATAGCATGTCACCTACAGATTTTGTAGTCCTGCTGGGAGACCTCAGTACTCACATGAATGTGCAGGTCAATATCATGTCACCTACAGATTTTGTAGTCCTGCTGAGAGACCTCAGTCCTCACATGGGCAATGATAGTAAAAAAGAAACAAAGCTGCTACTCTGGGGCCCAGTGCCATCCACAGATCTGACCAACCTCTTCAACTTTAATGTGAGGAGCAAAAGAAAAAAGCTGTTCTTTCCATTTAAACTGTACCAAACTGTTTACATTTGTAGCAAGTATCTGCTGCAGTTTATGCCACAAAAATGCTTCTGTTCTGACCACAAATACCATGCTGGTAATTCACGGAAGACTAATTGACATCTGATAATCATGGCACCTGAGCACTTTGCACCTTGAGTGGCTGCACCCTTCAACCCACCATAGCTACTCTTCTGGAAAGGTGGGATTGGAGAGATTCAAACCCTGTGCCCTTGAAACAGGAAATAACTCTTTGACTAATCAGAGCTTTGCTCCTCTGCACTATCTGCCAGAATTAGTTGATGCATTGGTATTATATGAATTCATTTCCCAACTCAAGAAGAGCTTTGCTCATACACAAGCAGAAGTCAGGATATGCTATGAATGGACCATGTTTAAGACACCAGTACCTACATGGAAGTATGGCTAAAAGATTGTTGACGCTTTTTCTTGATAACCTGGTTGACACTAATGTTAGGGAAGCTGTTACGATTCAGAAAGATACTTTCTATCGAATGTTAACAAGGGGAACTGCATAAAAAACTGACATAAATACCAACAAGTTAAGAAGATAACAACTGTGATAGTCATTGAAGAGAAGACTCATGCTTGCTAATAGCTTGGGCAGGCCTTGGACAATGACTTTCAGGCAGCCTCAGATGGTTATGCTAAACTATTTGATAACTTGGGAGGTGATGGATGTTGCCCAGGCTGTCCTCAACAATAGTCTAAAAACTCTAATCTTGACTGGTAGCATTATTGAGAAGAGGAAGGAACTCCTAAATCCAGTGAACATGTTATCATATGAGGGGGAAGTGACAGAAACAGATGGTGAGACTTCAGTAGCTGAGACCATTGTTGCGATTAAACAGTTCTTCTGTGACAAGAGTGCTGACAAGGATGGACTGGAGCCATAAATGTGGATGATGCTGGACGGTGTTGGGGTTTTGTGGCTCACACACGTTTAAGGGTTATGTGATAGGTTGAGACATTAGTCTGAACTGACAAATTGGTATAGTGTTCTCAATTTTCAAAAAGGGTGGACATAGTAGTGTATTCCATTAATAGAAAGAGCACAGCCCTTACTCTGTGTGGAAAACAAATATGCCAGGGTCATGAAAAAGAACCTCTATTAAATAATTAACTGATTCTGTATGAGCAGTGTGACTTACATCTTGTCCAATAAACAGAAGAAGAATCATTGAGGATAATATCCTGTCAATGGAACAGTGGGAGGAGCAATGATGATTCTGTCCTGTCCATGGAAACAGTGGGAGGAGCAATGATGATTCTGTCCTGTCGATGGAACATAGGGAGGAGCAATGATGATTCTGTCCTGTCCATGGAAACAGTGGGAGGAGCAATGATGATTCTGTCCTGTCGCTGGAACAGTGGGAGGAGCAATGATGATTCTGTCCTGTCCATGGAAACAGTGGGAGGAGCAATGAGGATACTGTCCTGTGCATGGAAACAGTGAGAGGAGCAATGATGATTCTGTCCTGTCGATGGAACAGTGGGAGGAGCAATGAGGATACTGTCCTGTGCATGGAAACAGTGGGAGGAGCAATGAGGATACTGTCCTGTGCATGGAAACAGTGAGAGGAGCAATGATGATTCTGTCCTGTCGATGGAACAGTGGGAGGAGCAATGAGGATTCTGTCCTGTCCATGGAAACAGTGGGAGGAGCATAGGTTCATAGGTTCATAGGTTCATACTAGGCTATCTGCCCTAGGGCATTTATAAGCCTAGCCAGAGTATATGTGGCTTACACTACCCCTTAGGATGAGAATACTACGCCCTTTTAGGGTTTAGTTTACTATGCCTCTGTCTAGTGGTGACACAGAGATGACCCCCGGGGTAAACCTACGATCTCCCATCCACTCGTCGAGATTTCTCTTGAATAGAGTCAGTGAGGGGCTCTGCCTAACATGGACTGGGATTCTGTTCCAGAGTGTAGGGAGCCTCTGGGTTATGAATCTGTCCCTCCAGCACGTTCTATTTATTTCTGTGTTGAGGTTTAAGTCACTTGTTCTCGTGGCTCTGATGGATTTTGATTTTCTGAGGTGGAGCATGTCCATTAATTCAGGATTGGACATGGCCTTGTACGTCAGGCACAGATCACCTCTGAGTAGGTGGTATGCGACTGAATAGAGCTGGAGTTTTTTCAATTGGGCAGCATATGACATATGTTTAAGACCCTTTATCCTCTTGGTGAGGAACTTTTGGGGTCTTTCCAACTGCTGCAGGTGTCGGGTGAGATACATCCCAAATGGGGCATTGTACTCAATCATTGGCCTGATAAGAGAAGAGTACAGGGGCACAATGACCTCTCTTGATCTAGATGTGAAACCCTTCATGATAAGGTGGGCAATATAGAAGGTCTTCCTAACCACTTTGGCAATGTGAGTGTCAAATGAGAGGTTACTGTCAACCTGGGTCCCTAGGTCCCTGATTACCTCTTCCGTACTTAATGGATTACCGCCTATGTGGTAATTTGTTGGTACCTTGTTTTTCCCAAAGGGTATGACTATACATTTTTTGGCATTCAGCTTAAGGCCATGGCTCTGGCACCAATTATCCATTTCTATGAGGCCTCTCTAAAGGATGTTTGTGTCTGCTGGAGTATCAATTATGGCACCCAGTTTGCAGTCATCTGCGAACTTTGTCAGCCACAATCCTCCTATGTTTGCCTGTACCTCGGAAAAATAAATGCCGAACAAGAGGGGTCCCAGGACTGAGCCCTGTGGGACACCGCTTGTGACTGGCTTAGAGTCTGACATAGCTCCAGCAACTCTGACCCTGTGGGTTCTGTCCTTGAGCCAGTCTGCAACCCATCTTGTGACATATGGGTTTACATTTAAGCTGGTGAGTTTGTCTATGATGCCCGAGTGGGGTATTGTGTCAAAGGCTTTTGCAAGGTCAAGGTAGGCTGTGTGAACTGCCTTACCCTCATCAATGGCCTTAGTGACTGTTTCAAAAAGTCGACCAAGTTCAAAAGGCAGGATCTGCCCTTGACAAAGCCAAATTGGGTAGGATCCAATGTCTGTAGGTCCCCAATGTCTTTGTTTATGAGTTCCATAATGATCCTCTCCATAGCTTTGCAGACCAGGCTCGTCAAGCTTATGGGGCGGTAATTTCCAGGGTCCGTAGAAGCACCGCCTTTGTGAAGTGGGACCACTGTTGCCGTACGCCACTCTTTGGGTATGTATCCTGTAGTAAGGCTAAGATTAAACAGCAGCCTTATGTGTGGGTTTAGTTCCTCTTGGAGTTCATGTAGCACACAGCCCGGGACATCATCCAGTCCCATTGATGCTGTGTTTATAGCTTTAGAGAGGGCGGCTCTCACCTGGGCATCTGAGATGTTAGGGAGGCTACACTCTGCTGGGATAGTTATTTCTCCTTTTGGGGGGGAGGGGGAGGAGAAATTTGCACTGAACCTGTCTGCCAGAATGTTGGCAATGTCAGTGGGTTCAGTGTATTTTGTGTCATTTTGGACTAACTCTGAATATATCTGGGAGTTTCCACCCAGGTTTCTAACATAGCTAAAGAAGGCCTTGTGATTGTCTTTTGTGTCTTTTGCGATTTTTCTCTCCAAGTTGGCCTTGGATGATTTTATGAGTGATCGTAGTTTTTTGCTAGTACTGATCAGAGATGCCTTCCCTTTTAGGGATTTTGCTCTGTCATGTAGTAGCTTCCTCCTCCTGTTGTAAAGTTTGTTTATGGCTGGGGTCCACCAGACCAGGCGCCTGCCTTTGGGGGAATGGGTCTTGGTTTTATTTGGGATTGCATGATCCATGCATTCTTGAAGGTGCCCATAGAAGGCATTTGCAAAGGATTCAGCAGTGTGGGTTGTGGTTTCCACTGGCCCAGGGGCCTTGAAAGATACCACTTCAGTCTTAAGAAGTGTGAAGTTTGCTTTTGAGAAGTTCTTCACTGTGGTCTTTTGTGCAGGGGTTGGGGGCGGGATGTGGATTGCCAGTGAGATTAATTTATGGTCTGATCTTACCAAAGAGGGATGTACTTCCGGTGTGGAGCATTTTGTCCCCATGTTTGTGATGATCAGGTCTAGTATATTGTCTCCTCTTGTGGGAATGGTGACTAGTTGTTCCATTGCATTTGAGTTTATGAATTCTAGGAACCTTTGGGCTAGGGTGTTGGGGCTTGAGTAATGTTCCCAGTCTATGTTTGGGTAGTTGAAGTCTCCCAAAATGATGGTATTTGGAGAGACATTCATACTCTCCAGTGTCTTCAGGAAGGCTGTGTGGGGTTCCTGAGTTTGAGAGGGTGGTCTGTAGCATGCTACAAACTGTAAGGCAGTTTTGCCTATGGTTAGTTGCACCTGGATAGTCTCCGATGCTTCGTGCATTGCCACTAACCTGGAGGTGTGGGTATCTTTGATGAAAATGGATACTCCTCCTTTTGTGGTTCGGTCCAAGTTTTGGGGCCGGAAAGCATGATATGAGGTAAAACCTGATAGTGCTGGGGTGCTCTCAGGAGCCTTGAACCAGGTTTCAGTCACTGCACAGACATCGATGTTCTCCATACTGAGGAGGGCTTCGAGGGCGTGCATCTTGAGGTTTAGACTTCTGGCATTGAGCAGCATTACCCTTAGTTTTTTTCCACTTGTGTTTTCTAGGGAGGTAGGTTTGTCATTTGAGCCTTGCCTAAAAAAGGCACTATGGGGGTGGCAAGAGCCTTGGCCAATATCCGGAAGCCCAGGGTTGACAGGTGCAAGCCATCCCTTGCGAAGCAGCGTGGCTTGTCAAGCATGTCATCCCAAGCAGACAGACACTGGATCCCCTTAGAATGACACCAGTAATTAAGATGCTGCTCAGGGTCAGGGTCATACCGGCCTGGGCTACATAATCAGAGAGCTCCTCTATGTCTCTTTTCATGTAGTCCAGGGAGGTATGTCTCAGGTCGTTCACACCGGCATGTACAATGACTGAGTCACATTTGTACTTGCTGTGGAGTGACCTGAGTGCTTGTGTTATGTGGCGGATTCTAGCTCCCGACAGGCAGCTTACTGTGACCCTCTCCTTGTTCAGTCTGGTGAGCAGGACGTCAGTGTGCCTGACTATGGAGTCACCTATTACAAGTGTGTCTGGCATGTTGTTTGGCCTTAAGGGCTGTGACTGTTTAGGACACTGACTTTGTGAACTATGTGTTGCATGTGCTATGTCTTGAGGTGGTGGTTGCTTGGGTGTCTGCTTTGGAGGCCTCTGTTGTTTTGGTAGATTTTTAATCAGCACCTCCGAGTATGTTTTTGTGTGTTTATGTGTTTGGTTTGCAGTTGTGATAGTTCTATGTGAGACTGGGTTTGTGGTGTGCATGGTTACCTTCTCCTCCTGACTGGTCTTGCCAGTACTGAATTGAGAGAGCTCAGCCTCCAGTTTGGCTATATAGTTGCATCTCTCGCATATATTTGTATTTGTTGGGAGGAGGTGAGGGTTGTCTGTGTACATGAGGCAATTGTAACATTGCCTCAAGATTCCCAGATTCACCAGCTGAACAGGAGAGGACGCCAGCAGCTGACCCTTCGACATGCTAGAAATAGTGAAAAAGATTGCCGTGTAACTGAGTCAGAAAGGACCTATAGGGAAATGGGTACTCAACAGAATTGAGGTGAATGAAGTACTTTCATTTGTTTAAGAGTGCTTTACCTGTATACAAATGCTTTAGGAGCAAGTGCTGAGCTTTTCAGATAGAGTATAGGCTGTTTAGATTGCAAGTAGAACAGTTCTAAGGGAAAAATTGAAGAGCAGACTTGGCGGAGCCAGAAAAAGTTTAACCTTGTTTAACCAAGTTTAACCTTGTTTAACCAGCGCTGCGCTATGCGCACGACTGCGCAACGCCGGGCAAACACGGATTTTAAGCAGTGAACTACAAAAGAGCTAGGAATGGTCCCAAACAACCAATTACTAACAGCTTCTTGTGCTGAGGTCACTTCCCCCAAGGATAGGTAGGCTGCTCAAGGCTCCCCACTCCCACTGGTGAGCAAAGAAACTTCCTTCTATCCAAGTAAGGTAATGGACAACACAGGAACTACACCACAGCCCAGAATACAGCAATGCCTGTATACTGGTCTAAACTAGTCAAGAAAGGCGGGAAAACAAGGATTATTTTTTTGTTTTTTTGTTTTTTTTGCAGAAATACACAGAAAATGCAGAGACAGTGATAAATTAGTTACACAGGCTAGCACACTTTAGTGGGCAGCCTCCACAGTTCAATTAAACAAACAAACAAGCAAACTTTCGACTAAATTCGACTAAATGTAACTTTAGATGCAGATTTTAAAATAAATGCAGTAATCAGTAAAAAAACAGTTCAAGCTAGTTCAAAGTAAGCAGCAGAAGCTATTTTCAGTGAAAAAAAAGCAAAGATACTTAAATCCAGAAGGTAGTCGCTTTTTCGAGTTCCTTGCTGCTAGGACCACTCTGTAAACCCACGTGGAGCTTGTCTGAGCAGTATAGCCAGAAAAAATGCCCAGAGGTGGATTTTAAGCAGTGAACTACAAAAGAGCTAGGAATGGTCCCAAACAACCAATTACTAACAGCTTCTTGTGCTGAGGTCACTTCCCCCAAGGACAGGTAGGCTTCTCAAGGCTCCCCACTCCCAGTGGTAAGCAAAGAAACTTCCTTCTATCCAAGTAAGGTAATGGACAACACAGGAACTACACCACAGCCCAGAATACAGCAATGCCTGTATACTGGTCTAAACTAGTCGAGAAAGGCGGGAAAACAAGGATTATTTTTTTGTTTTGAACAGTGGGAGGAGCAATGAGGATTCTGTTCTGTCCATGGAACAGTGAGAGGAGCAATACAAATTCTGTCCTGTTCACAGAACAGTGGAAGGAGTAATGAAGATTCTGCCCTGTCCTTGAAACAGTCAGAAGAGTAATGTGGCTTCTGTCCTTGCTGGGGGATGGTAGACCTTTGTCCTTGCAAAAATATTGGAGTGGTTATGAGAGTTGTTAGTACTGTCTGACTGTGTTTTGCGAACTTGGAGAAGCATCTGACCTTGTTCCTCAGAATGTCTTGTAGAAAGTGCTACACCAGTATTGGGGCCCAGAGACACTAATATATATCATTCAGTCCCTGTATTTGAAAAGTTAGAGTTATGTCTGAATTCTGAAAGTTAACCAGAACATTTTCAAGATAGGTATGTAACTCCTTCAAAGTTGTATCTTGTCTCCCTTCTTGTTTGTGATTTTCATGCACAGGATAGCAAGATACAGCCGTGGTCTGTAAAGTACCTTGTTTGAGAACATGAGGGTAGCATCTATGTGCTTCCAAATGATGCTGTCCTATTAACCTCATATGACTATAATCTCCTTTATACATTGGAGCAAGTCACTGCAAGAATGCAAATGAAGACGTGTAAATCAGAGGTCATAGTTCTCTCCCAGAAATGAGTGGAAAAGCTGTGTGTGCATCTGTGTGGGTTGGGTGGGGGTGAGGTGGGGTGTCGGCTAACTCAAGTGAAGCAGTTTAAATATCCTGCGGTCTTCTTCCTGAGTGAAGGTAGAGCTGATTTGGAGAGTGACCTGTGGATGGATTCAGTGGTAATGGTACTGCAGGTATTGTCCTACAGCATGCTGTGAAGCAAAAGAAGAGCCATAGTATGAAACTCTTTCAGTTTAATGGACATTCTCTACCTCCATTCTCACCTAATGCTATGAACTATGGATAATGACTGAGAAAATGATATCCTAGCTATATCTGATAGAAAATGGGTTCAGTCCCCATAACAGATTGAGGGGCTCTCACTTCCATTTTGAGAGGACTCAGTAGAAGAGGTTTGGGCATCTGATGAGGATGGTCTCTAGTCATCTCCTACAGGAGAGTACCAACCATGGCCTACCAAGAGGAGACTCCATAGCAGATCTAAGACATTTTGGAAGCACTATATCTCTCGGTTCACTGGGAAAAGCCTAGGGATCCCACATAATCAAAAGGCAAATGTTGCTTGGGAGATGGAAGTCTGGTCTACTCTGTTCATTTTGCTGTTTCACCAACCCTCACCAGGATAAGTGGTTTAGAAAATGGACAGCTGGATATATAGCGATAATAAGTAAATCTGGAGGCTTCATAATTTATTTTGCTAGCTCTATGCACAGCGCAATGCAACTGTAAGGAATTTTCTAAATATTTTTGTTAATGTAGTACTTTATAGCATACTAGTTCTCTGTTTACTGAGCTATATTTGGCCAAGATGACAGAAAAAGAAACAACGTTTTCAGGAAAATCCAAGTAATCAATTGTTGCAGTAAAAATAAAATGTTGGTAGTGATAAATCCCTCAACCAACATGTTGAAAAACTAAACATAATTTATTCAACATTGCTGGACAGAAGAATAAACGATCAAGAAGTTATAGTTTGTCCAATGGCAACTATTCCTTTATATAATATCTTTGACCAGGATAATGTTGTAGAAGAACAAGTTGCAAATACTTTCTCCTAATCAAACTAATTTAATTCACTGACAGTTGATAAATACTGCTGTTTTCAGTAGTTTGAATTGTTCATAGCTTCATAGGTTCATACTAGGCTATCTGCCCTAGGGCATTTACAAGCCTAGCCAGAGTGTGTTTGGCTTTCGCCACCCATTTTAAATGAATTTTGCTATGCCCTTTTTCGAGGTTAGTATACTGTGCCTCTGTCTAACAGTGACACAGAAGTGATACCCGGAGTAAATCTACAATCTCTCATCCACTCATCAAGATTCCTCTTGAAGAGAGTCAATGAGGGACTCTGCCTAACCTGGACTGGGATTTTATTCCAGAGTGAAGGGAGCCTCTGGGTTATGAATCTGTCCCTCCAGCATGTCCTATTTATTTCAGTGCTGAGGTTCAAGTCTCTCTAGTGTGTAGCTCGATGGGATTTGGATTTTCTGAGGTGCAGCATGTCCATTAATTCCGGGTTGGACATGGCTTTATATGTCAGGCACAGATCGCCTCTGAGCAGGCGGTATGCCACTGAGTAGAGCTGGAGTTTCTTTAACCGGGCAGCATATGGCATCTGTCTGAGCCCTTTGATCCTCTTGGTGAGGTACTTTTGGGGTCTTTCCAGTTGCTGCAGGTGTCTGGTAAGGTACATCCCAAAAGAGGCATTGTACTCAATTATGGGCCTGATGAGGGATGAGTAAAGAGGCATGATGACCTCCCCTGATCTAGATGTGAATCCCTTCATGATTAGGTGGGCTATATAAAATGTTTTTCTAACCACTTTGGCCATGTGGTTGTCGAATGAGAGATTGCTATCAACTTGGGTCCCCAGGTCCCAAATTACTTCTTCCGTACTTAATGGATTACCATCTATATGGTAATTTGTGGGCACTTTGTTTTTGCCGAAGGGGATGACTATACACTTTTTGCCGTTTAGCTTGAGGCCATGGCTCTGGCACTAGTTGTCTGTTTCTATAAGGCCCTTTTGGAGGATGCTTGTGTCGGCTGGAGAGTCGATTATGGCGCCCAGTTTGCAGCCATCTGCGAACTTGGTCAGCCACAGTCCTTCCATGTTGGCCTGTACCTCTGAGAAATATATACCAAACAAGAGAGGTCCCAGGACTGAGCCTTGTGGGATGCCACTTGTAACTGGTTTGGAGTCTGACATGGCTCCAGCAATTCTAACCATGTGGGTTCTGTCCTTGAGCCAGTTTACAACCCATCTAGTGACATAGGGGTTTATATTTAAGCTGGTGAGCTTATCTGTAATGCCTGAGTGGGATATTGTATTGAAGGCTTTTGCGAGGTCCAGGTAGACTGTGTGGACCACCTTCCCCTCGTCAATGGCCTTGGTGACTGTTTAAAAGAAATCAACCAGGTTTAAGAGGCAGGATCTGCCCTTAACAAAGCTGAACTGGGTAGGTTCCAGTGTCTGTAGGTCTCCAATATCTTTATTCATGAGGTCCATGATGATCCTTTCCATAGCTTTGCAGACCAAGCTAGTCAGGCTTATGGGGTGATAGTTTCCAGGATCCGTTGAGGCAGCACCTTTGTGGAGATGGACCACTGTTGCTGTATGCCACTCTTTGGGTATATATCCTGTAGTAAGGCTGAGATTGAACAGTAGTTTTATGTTTGGGTTTAGTTCTTCTTGCAGTTCATGTAGGACGCAGCCCGGGACACCGTCTGGTCCCATTGATGCTGTGTTTTTTGCTTTGGAGAGGGCGGCTCTTACCTGAGCATCTGAGATGTCAGGGAGCAGCACTCTGCTGGGATAGATATTTGCCCTTTTGGTGGGGAAGGGGGGGTGATGTTTGCGCTGAACCTGTCAGCTAGGATGTTGGCAATGTCTGTGGGTTTGGTGTATTTTTTGTCATTTTGAACTAATTCTGAGCATATCTGGGAATTCCCACCCAGGTTCCTAACATAACTAAAGAAAGCCTTGTGATTATCCTTAGTATCCTGTGCAATTTTTCTCTTGAAGCTGGCCTTAGACGATTTTATGAGTGCCTTTAGTTTTTTGCTAATACTGATCAGAGATGCCTTCCCTTTTTGGGATTTTGCTCTATCATGTAGTAGCTTCCTCCTTCTATTGTATAGTTTGTTTATGGCTGGGGTCCACCAGACAGGACGCCTGCCTTTGGAGGATTGGGTCGGCTTTGTTTGGGATTGCATGATCCATGCATTCCTGAAGGTGTTCATAGAATGCATTTATAAAGGATTCTGCGGTCTGGGCCATATTTTCCACAGGCCCTGGGGCTTTGAAGGATTCCACCTCAGTTTTGAGGAGTGTGAAATTTGTTTTAGAGAAGTTTTTCACTGTGGTTTTCTGGGCAGGGGCTGGGGTCAGGATGTGAATATCTAGTGAGATTAGTTTATGGTCTGATCTTACCAGTGAGGGATACACTTCTGGTCTGGAGTATAGAGTCCCCATGTTGGTGATGATCAGGTCCAGTATGTTTTCCCCTCATGTGGGAGTGGTAACAAGTTGTTCCATAGCATTTGAGTTTATAAATTCTAGGAACCTTTCGGCTAGGGTGTTAGAGCTGGAGTAATGCTCCCAGTCTATGTTTGTGTAGTTGAAGTTGCCCAATATAATGGTGTTTGGAGAGACCTTCATATTTTCCAGTGTTCTCAGGAAGGCCGAGTGGGGTTCCTGGGTTTGGGAGGGTGGACTGTTACAGGCTATAAACTGGAAGGCAGTTTTACCCACTGTTAGTTGCACATGGATAGTCTCTGATGCTTCGTGCTGTGCCACCAACCTAGAGGTGTGGGTATCTTTGACGAATATTGATACTCCCCCTCTTTTTGTGGCTCGGTCCAAGTTTTGGGGCTGAAAAACATGGTATGAGGTATAACCTGGTAGTGCTGGGGTGCTCTCAGGAGCCTTGAACCAGGTTTCTGTTACTGCACAGATATCAATGTTCTCCATGCTAAGGAGAGTTTCGAGTGCGTGCATCTTGAGGTTTAGACTTCTGGCATTGAGTAGCATTACTCTTAGCTTCTTATCCCTTGTGATACCTATGGAGGTGAGTTTGTCTTTTGAGCCTTGCCTAAAAAAGGCACTATGGGGGAGGAAAGAGCCTTTGCCAATATCCGAAAGCCCAGGGATGACAGGTGCAAGCCATCCCTAGCGAAGCATCGTGGTTTGTCGAGCATGTCATCCCATGCTGACAGGCATTGGATCCCCTTTGAATGACACCAATACTTAAGCCAGTTGTTGAAATTGATCATCTTGTCTTCATATTGTGGCTTCATTCTTGGTGAGGGTAAGATGCTACTCAAGGTCAGGGTCATACCGGCCTGGGCTACATGCTCAGAGAGCTCCTCTATATCTCTTTTCATGTTGTCCAGGGAGGTACATCTCAGGTCATTCACACCAGTATGGACAATGACTGTGTCATATTTGTACTTGCCTTGGAGTGACGTGAGTGCTTGTGTTATGTGGCGGATCCTCGCGCCTGACAGGCAGCTCACCATGACCTTCTCCTTGTTCAGCCTGGTGAGCGGGACGTCAGTGTGCCTGACGATAGAGTCACCTATTACAAGTGTATCAGGTATGTTGTTTAGCCTTAAGGGCTGTGACTGTTCGGCACACTGGCTTTGTGAGCTATGTGTTGCATGTGTTTTGTTTTGGGGTAGCGGTTGCTTGGGTGTCTGCTTTGGAGGTCTCTGTTGCTTAGGCAGATTTTTATTTAGAGCCTCCGAGTATGTTTTTATGTGTTTATGTGTTTGGTTTGTTGTTGTGGTAGGTCTATGTGAGACTGGAATTGTAGTGAGTGTGGTTTCCTTCTCCTCCTGACTGGTTACGCCAGTAATGAGTTGAGAGAGCTTACCCTTCAGTTTGGCTATATGGTTGCATCTCTCACATGTGTTGGAATTTGTTGGGAGGAGGAGAGGGTTGTCTGTGTACATGAGGCAGTTGTAACATTGCCTCAAGATTCCCAGATTCACCAGCTGGACCAGAGAGGAGATTGACAACTGACCTTTGGACATGCTAAAATAGTATTGGGAATTCCTTTATAATTGAAAAAAGGGCCAATGGGGAAAAAGGTACTCAAGATGAGTTTGTGAGGGTGTAGTGCTTTTAATTTTTTAGTGCTGACTTATATAATTGCTTTAGTGAGCAAGTGCCAGGCTTTAGAGTAGGAATAGGGTGTTTATTATGAGAACTAGATCAATTCTAAGGGAAAAAGTGAAGAGCAGACTTTGTGGAGCTGAGAATGGTTTAAACCCAATTAATTGTGAATTCAAACTTTGTGATATTGTAAAGAAATATTGCCCCAAAGTTCAATCCAGGATTTACCAGCATGTGAATCACCAGTAGCCATCAGGAATAATTTAACTATTGCAAATTGTAGTAAAAATTCATTAAAGATTTTTCAACAATCAGTCAGCCAATAACATCATAAGGAAATATAACATATGAGATTAGCGTGAGAGTAATGCAAGGGCACTAGAAAAAAATGTGACTTCAGATTCTGATCAAGTTTATCATATACATATCATGTTAAAGAAGCTTGGCCTTTCATAAATACAAATTCAGTCAGTTTAAGAGCTATTTTAACCCAAAAGCACACAGCAAATACCAAAATGTCACTTTTGCATTCATTGACTCATTAACTCATTCGTTAGTCCGTTGATTCGTTTACTCATTAACTCATTTGTTAGTCCATTGATTCATTGACTCATTAACTCATTCGTTAGTCCATTGATTCATTTACTCATTAACTCATTCGTTAGTCCATTGATTCGTTTACTTATTAACTCATTCGTTAGTCCATTGATTAGTTTACTCATGATTCATTAACTCATTCGTTAGTCCATTGATTCGTTTACACATGATTCATTAACTCATTCGTTAGTCCATTGATTCGTTTACTCATTAACTCATTTGTTAGTCCATTGATTCATTTACTCATTAACTCATTCGTTAGTCCATTGATTCGTTTACTCATTAACTCATTCGTTAGTCCATTGATTCATTTACTCATTAACTCATTTGTTAGTCTGTTGATTCATTTACTCATTAACTCATTCGTTAGTCCATTGATTTGTTTACTTATTAACTCATTCGTTAGTCCGTTGATTCGTTTACTCATTAACTCATTCGTTAGTCCATTGATTTGTTTACTCATTAACTCATTCATTAGTCCATTGATTCATTTACTCATTAACTCATTCGTTAGTCCATTGATTCATTTACTCATCAACCCATTTGTTAGTCCATTGATTCGTTTACTCGTTAACTCATTCATTAGTCCATTGATTCGTTTACCCATTAACTCATTTGTTAGTCCATTGATTCGTTTACTTGTTAACTCATTTGTTAGTCCATTGATTAATTTAGTCGTTAACTCATTCATTAGTCCATTGATTTGTTCATGCATTAACTCATTCGTTAGTCCTTTGATTTGTTTACTCATTAATTCATTCGTCAGTCCATTGATTTGTTTACTCATTAACTCATTCGTTAGTCCATTGATTCATTTACTCATTAACTCATTCGTTAGTCCATTGATTCGTTTACTTGTTAACTCATTCGTTAGTCCATTGATTCATTTACTCATTAACTCATTCATTAGTCCATTGATTTGTTTACTCGTTAACTCATTCATTAGTCCATTGATTCGTTTACTCGTTAACTCATTCGTTAGTCCATTAAATCGTTTATTCATTAACTCATTCATTAGTCCATTGATTTGTTTACTCTTTAACTCATTAGTTAGTCCATTGATTCATTTACTCATTAATTCATTCATTAGTCCATTGACTTGTTTACTCATTAACTCATTTGTTAGTCCATTGATTCATTTACTCGTTAACTCATTCATTAGTTTGTTGATTCGTTTACTTATTAACTGATTTGTTAGTCCATTGATTCATTTGCTTGTTAACTCATTCATTAGTCCATTGATTCGTTTACTCATTAACTCATTCGTTTGTCCATTGATTCGTTTACTCGTTAAATCATTCATTAGTCCATTGATTCATTTACTCGTTAATTCATTTGTTAGTCCATTGATTCATTTACTCATTAACTCATTTGTTAGTCCATTGATTCATTTACTCGTTAACTCATTCATTAGTCCATTGATTTGTTTACTCATTAACTCATTTGTTAGTCCACTGATTCATTTACTCGTTAACTCATTCGTTAGTCGATTGATTCATTTACTCATTAACTCATTTGTTAGTCCATTGATTCGTTTACTCATTAACTCATTCGTTAGTCCATTGATTCATTTACTCATCAACCCATTTGTTAGTCTCTTGATTCGTTTACTCGTTAACTCATTCATTAGTCCATTGATTTGTTTACTCATTAACTCATTCTTTAGTACGTTGATTTATTTACTCATTAACTCATTCGTTAGTCCATTGATTCATTTACTCATTAACTCATTTGTTAGTCCATTGGTTCGTTTACTCATTAACTCATTCATTAGTCCATTGATTCATTTACTCAACTCATTCGTTAGTCCATTGATTCGTTTACTCATTAACTCATTCATTAGTCCATTGATTCGTTTACTCGTTAACTCATTTGTTAGTCCAGTGATTCATTTACTCATTAACTCATCTGTTAGTCCATTGATTCGTTTACTCGTTAACTCATTCGTTAGTCCATTGATTCGTTTACTCAACTCATCCGTTAGTCCATTGAATCGTTTACTCATTAACTCATCTGTTAGTCCATTTATTCGTTTTCTCTTTAACTCATTAGTTGGTCCATTGATTCGTTTACTCATTAATTCATTCATTAGTCCATTGATTTGTTTACTCATTAACTCATTCATTAGTCCATTGATTCATTTACTCATTAACTCATTCATTAGTCTGTTGATTCATTTACTTATTAACTCATTTGTTAGTCCATTGATTCGTTTACTCGTTAGCTCATTCGTTAGTCCATTGATTCATTTACTCATCAACCCATTTGTTAGTCTCTTGATTCGTTTACTCGTTAACTCATTCATTAGTCCATTGATTCGTTTACTCATTAACTCATTCTTTAGTCCGTTGATTCATTTACTCATTAACTCATTCGTTAGTCCATTGATTCATTTACTCATTAACTCATTTGTTAGTCCATTGATTCGTTTACTCATTAACTCATTCATTAGTCCATTGATTCATTTACTCAACTCATTCGTTAGTCCATTGATTCGTTTACTCATTAACTCATTCATTAGTCCATTGATTCGTTTACTCGTTAACTCATTCATTAGTCCATTGATTCATTTACTCATTAACTCATTTGTTAGTCCATTGATTCATTTACTCGTTAACTCATTTGTTAGTCCATTGATTCGTTTACTCAACTCATCCGTTATTCCATTGAATCGTTTACTCATTAACTCATCCGTTAGTCCATTTATTCGTTTTCTCTTTAACTCATTAGTTGGTCCATTGATTCGTTTACTCATTAATTTATTCATTAGTCCATTGATTTGTTTACTCATTAACTCATTCGTTAGTCCATTGATTCATTTACTCATTAACTCATTCATTAGTCTGTTGATTCATTTACTTATTAACTCATCTGTTAGTCCATTGATTTGTTTACTCGTTAGCTCATTCGTTAGTCCATTGATTCGTTTACTCATTAACTCATTCGTTAGTCCATTGATTCGTTTACTCGTTAAATCATTCATTAGTCCATTGATATGTTTACTCGTTAATTAATTTGTTAGTCCATTGATTTGTTTACTCATTAACTCATTTGTTAGTCCATTGATTTGTTTACTCGTTAACTCATTCGTTAGTCCATTGATTCGTTTACTCATTAACTCATTCATTAGCCCATTGATTCGTTTACTCCTTAAATTATTTGTTAGTCCATTGATTCGTTTACTCGTTAACTCATTCGTTAGTCCATTGATTCATTTACTCGTTAACACATTTGTTAGTCCATTGATTCGTTTACTCATTAACTCATTCGTTAGTCCATTTATTTGTTTTCTCTTTAACTCATTAGTTAGTCCATTGATTCGTTTACTCATTAATTCATTCATTAGTCCATTGTTTTGTTTACTCATTAACTCATTCGTTAGTCCATTGATTCATTTACTCGTTAACTCATTCGTTAGTCCATTGATTTGTTTACTCGTTAACTCATTTGTTAGTCCATAGATTCATTTACTTGTTAACTCATTTGTTTGTCCATTGATTCATTTGCTCATTAGCTCATCCATTAGTCCATTGATTTGTTTACTCGTTAACTCATTCGCTAGTCCATTGATTCGTTTACTCATTAACTCATCCCTTAGTCCATTGATTCATTTACTCGTTAACTCATTTGTTAGTCCATTGATTCGTTTACTCTTTAACTCATTCGTTAGTCCATTGATTTGTTTATTTGTTAACTCATTCGTTAGTCCATTGATTCATTTACTCGTTAACTCATTCGTTTGTCCGTAGAATCGTTTACTCGTTAACGCATTCGTTAGTCCATTGATTCATTTACTCGTTAACTCATTCATTAGTCCATTGATCCGTTTACTCATTAACTCATTCGTTAGTCCATTGATTCATTTACTTATTAACTCATTCGTTAGTCCATTGATTCGTTTACTCGTTAACTCATTTGTCCGTTCTTTGAGTACTTGTTAAATCTATTCCAGGATCACGAGGAGAACAAGACCTTATCAGTGGGGTCCTGACAGGAGAATAATGACAGATAGAATGGCAGTCTGTTACACCTTCCCACAAGGCTAATTAGGTTAATTTGTCAATAATTATCTGCTCTGCTCTTTATGTAGTTCCTAAGTCTGAGAATAACAATGCCCCTTTTTAGGAGCAGATCGAAAAGATAAAGCCATCTGAAAAAGATAGGTCAAACATGATGTTAGGTTCTTAAAGAAGTTACTTACAATAAAACTATTTGACCATCAGAACCTGTTGCATAAATGGTTTTAACAATATTGATAGCATCATAAACCGTTTCACTTGAAATTTCTGGACAGTCATCATATGCGTTAATTCCCATATCCTGATTAACTGAAATTGTTTTAGTTACACAACCAAAAAACTTGTCATCAAGCTAATCTGGTGTCATCGGTAGCTATCATCCACTAGTAGGCCCAGACTTGAATTACTATCATTCCCATATCTACACAAATGTTTGTACAAAGCTTTCTTGTTTTCACTTGTATGTTCTATTCATTTTAATTAAAATTTACATTTGTCCCTTCTTATACTTTCTCTTAAAGTTACTTTTGCTTTTTAATAATGTAGTTTGCTGTTAGAGTTACGGAATCTCTATATAACTGCCATCAATGTTTCTGTCTATTCCTTCCTTTGTCCACCATAGAGGGAAGTACCTCATTTGTTCCACAAAATAATCAAGGGACATATTTATCAATGATGTAATAAACATATTTATAAAATGCATCAAAATATTCCACAACAATTACTAGTACCAAACGATACATTTTCAGTGGCAACCTGGCAGCAATGTCTGGCTAAGTGACTTGCCCAAAAGGTCACACAGGGAAAAGGAAGACCGAGGGAATACAACCCTGTGCCACAGGAGCTATGCTGCACAGCCTTCACACTCTCTGCCAACTGCCACTAGGTTTTAAATTAGGTTTAGCATATCTAGACATTTCTTTTCCATTCCTTTAGTTAGTCTTTTATGGCATCAAAACTGGATTGGTACAATGTATTACATATGTGTCAAGCTTCATACTATCTGTTAGCATCTATCTTAACCTCCAAAACTATATAGTTATGATCAGAGTTGTTCAATTCTGGTTCAGTATCACAATGTATTACACTAAATGTATTATGTACCCATACATGATACAGAATAATCTGAAAGAATTGTTGACTTATTTGGATATTTCACTGTTTGATATAATTATATTCTAGACTGGTCACTATAATATAATTTATCTCAGCATTTCTGAAAAAAGTAAAATTTTGAATTTGCACATAGAATACTAAGGTCTCCTACAAATATTTTAAATAGTTTTGAAGACATTCCTTTATTTCCAGATACAATTTTTGTTACTCCACAGGTTTTAAATTTAGAGACTTGTATAAAAAATAACCAACTCCGTTTTCTCAAGAAGTTTCTGAAAAAGCATCTCAGAGAAGAAAATAAATACAACTGCTTTTATAATGCCTGTTCAATCTTTTTTCAAATAATGATAATATTTTCCCTCTTTATATACCAGCCTGTCCACCTTGGCTTCTTATTATATTCTGAACCACTTTTCTACTTGATGGTTTGTAGAAAAAGGTCAGTGTTGTTATTACTACTTAAGATCTAGACTGTTCAGCCTGAATGTGATCTGATTCCATTCTGCTCTTTAAATATAATATTGTAAAAAATTAGTAAAAGCACCAAATGGTCCAGTAAGCAACAGCAGGAAATGGCTAAACAAACAACTTTTTATTGAAGTGAGAGTGAGACTTCAATAAAAAGTTTTTTGTTTAGCCGTTACCTGCTGCTGCTTCCTGGACCGTTTGGTGCTTTTACTGGTTTAATATATGGTCTTCTGTCTGCTTCGGTTATATTGTAAAAAATTAACTTGTTTCTTTCCTGTATATCACCAGGCTCATAGTTAGTATTTCATACTATATGGGTAGTTTGATTCCCAGTTGCTTTCAATAATTCAGTTTTATGCAGCTATATTCTAATGTTCTGTTTTTAATTACTGTGATTATTATATATCAATGTTATTCTTGTTTTTACCTTTATGGCCTTGATTATGGCCCATTACCCAGTTAACACAAGTTAAATAAAACAATAAACGATGTTATGTTCTAGTTTCTCTTCCTTTTGCAAATGTGGACAGTTATAAGCTCAGTCTCCCCTTACTTGAAGAATTTAGATATATGCCAAAATATACCAACCCCCTCCCCGCCCCCTTTCTTATCTTCACCATACTTACATTGACTGTTATATTCTGTTAGCCCTAAGGGCCTGTTTCCATTATTAATCCAAGTCATTACGCATGATGCCATATCCTTTCCCAACATTTCTTGCCTTTTATTCTTTGATGTCATTGTTTAAGGTGCTTCCATTGGTAATAAAACACTTCTGATGTCCATCTGATTGTGTTATCTATCCCTGGTCATTTACTTAATCCTAAAAAATGTATTAGTTTTGTCAGCTTTGACCCCAGCAAGTTGTTCCCTTGGTGATTTAAGAGGGATATCATCACTATAAACGATGTTACTTTTAAACACCATTTCCCCACATATATATCTTGCCAACTGAATTTCTTAAACATTCCATCTTTAGGATATTAGTACAATTTCTAGCAACATTTAACATTAATCCTCTGTACTATGGAGCTGGTAGAACATCACAAAAGATTATTTCAAATCCGTTGTTCTTACTAAGGGATATCTTTGTACTTCTGACAAAAAAACTATCACAGCTAATTTTTCCAATGTCATTGTTCCTCCAGCTGCTACTACAGTGTTATATTTTTTGTGTTGTTACAAATAGGTTGCAGTACCCTAACAAAATCTTCCATTTTATAGCCACTAAAATATATCACCATTAGAAGCTCTCCGTTTTAACCCTGTGGAGTAAATATCTAATGCCCTTTAAAATAGAATAACCTATTATCAGAAAATCTGTCTTCTTTACAACACTCTGGCAAAAAGGATGAGGACTTAAGTCTCTCTCCAGTCCATTTTGACAAGTTCCCCATCACTGTTTTGACACATATCCCATGCTTACATCATTCTCCAATTCACAATTTAGTCCACGTGTGGTTAGAAGGTTTAATTCCTTTCCCATCATTTATTTTTTATTAGGCTACAATGTACCGGCAGCTACATCATCCAGGATGTTTATTTCCTTTGTTTCCTATACTGAAGTGCACAACTGTTTACTTATGAGCAGGAAACTCCAGACAGTACTTATTTAGTTCTTGTCCACTTACAGAATGGAATAAGTTTCACTAGAGACTGGTTTGTTATTTTGTGACCAACACATTGATCTTGTAAATAATTATAAATTAATAATTTATATTAGGCTAATTAAGTGAAATGTGTATAAAAGCAAGTAAATATAAGGTTGTTTACTTGTATACTTTTCAGGAAAAAAATAAATGAAATTATAATGGCCTGTACAAATCCTTTTAAGAGTAATACTGGAACATTCATTCAAATTTGCTATATTCTATAATCCCAAAATGCTTGCAAAATTGATGTGATTTACTGGGTATTCATTCAGTTGCTTAAGGAATATTTCATCCAGAGCCATTATATCAGGTATATTAGGTTAAAATGTGATTAAATGATGTCCACACCAATTGCAATGCCAATCCATTGATCTTATTTGAATTTTTGAAGGAATGAGAGGGCATCTGCCTAAATGCCTTTTTTTCCATGTATGTAATAAAGTCAACCGTGTACGGTTAGATTTGTGGTTTGGCCTGAGGATATATTCAACGTTTAGGGTTAGGATTAAGTTATCAGCTATTGTTAAGATAAAGGATAAGAGGGTCACATTTACAGTTAGTCTTAGGGATAAGTTTAAATTTAGGATTAGGGAAAAGGACATATTTAAAGCTAGAGTTAGGCTTACATTTAAGATTAGCATGAGAAATAAGGGAGTGGAGGGTGATGCACATTGTTGTCAGTAGGAAATATGTTGTATAATTAAATGTACTGATTTTTTTTTGTGTATTTTGAATGAAATTTATTTCGGTAAAGTAGCTAGTAATCTGACTGGCTGCAGAGTAAGTGGTATTCATCATGCAGTCCAGTCTTTGAGGAAATGGTCTTCTTAGATTTTTTGAATTTTATCATATAAGCAGAAGTATTAATGGAGCCACCATATGAAAATGCGTTATTATTTCTGTTAATGGAGCCACCTTATAAAAACATGTTTTTCTGTTAATGGAGCCACCTTATGAAAACACGTTATTATTTCTGTTAATGGAGCCACCTTATGAAAACACTTTATTATTTCTGTTAATGGAGCCACCTTATGAAAACACACTATTATTTCTGTTAATGGAGCCACCTTATGAAAACACATTATTATTTCTGTTAATGGAGCCACCTTATGAAAACACGTTATTATTTCTGTTAATGGAGCCACCTTATGAAAACATGTTATTATTTCTGTTAATGGAGCCACCTTATGAAAACACGTTATTATTTCTGTTAATGGAGTTACCTTATGAAAACACACTATTATTTCTGTTAATGGATCCACCTTATGAAAACACGTTATTATTTCTGTTAATGGAGCCACCTTATGAAAACACATTATTATTTCTGTTAATGGAGCCACCTTATGAAAACATGTTATTATTTTGGTTAATGGAGCTACCTTATGAAAACACGTTATTATTTCTGTTAATGGAGTCACCTTATGAAAACACGTTATTATTTCTGTTAATGGAGTTACCTTATGAAAACACATTATTATTTCTGTTAATGGATCCACCTTATGAAAACACGTTATTATTTCTGTTAATGGAGCCACCTTATGAAAACACTTTATTATTTCTGTTAATGGAGCCACCTTATGAAAACACTTTATTATTTCTGTTAATGGAGCCACCTTATGAAAACACGGTATTATTTCTGTTAATGGAGCCACCTTATGAAAACACGTTATTATTTCGGTTAATGGAGCCCCCTTATGAAAACACTTTATTATTTTGGTTAATGGAGCCACCTTATGTAAACACGTTATTATTTCGGTTAATGGAGCCACCTTATGAAAACACATTATTATTTCGGTTAATGGAGCCACCTTATGTAAACACCTTATTATTTCTGTTAATGGAGCCACCTTATGTAAACACGTTATTATTTCTGTTAATGGATCCACCTTATGAAAACACGTTATTATTTCTGTTAATGGAGCCACCTTATGAAAACATGTTATTATCTCTGTTAATGGAGCCACCTTATAAAAACACGTTATTATTTCTGTTAATGGAGCCACCTTATGAAAACATGTTATTATTTCTGTTAATGGAGCCACCTTATGTAAAAACCTTGTTATTTCTGTTAATGGAGCCACCTTATGTAAACACGTTATTATTTCGGTTAATGGAGCCACCTTATGAAAACACATTATTATTTCTGTTAATGGAGCCACCTTAGGAAAACGCGTTATTATTTCTGGGAGGTACTTGTTTTGCACTCCTGAACCCTTGATGACTGTCAAATCTCCATTTCATGTGCCCATTTGGACTGTTTATTCCCTCAGGAGGTGAGAGCACTGGTGAGAGGTGTATGACGAAACCAGTACTTTCATGTGATCTGGGAATCAGAAAGACTTTTGCACTTAAGCCCTTGTTGATTCCCCAAGCAGCATCCCTACATGATCCCAGAGGATGGACTATGAGGGCAGTACCTCTTGCTACCTCAACAGATATTCTCTCAAATACCATGCCCTGTTGTCCTCATAAATTCCATACCCTTTGAAGACAAAGTGCCTCCAGTAATTTAAAGTGAAGACCTTACTTCCTGGCATGTAACTTACAGCAACCCTTCAGAAATAGGTGAGCAGGTACTACATTATTTGTTTCTCTTTCCCAACCAGCTCCTCCAATCCCCACGGTGCTTACTGAACTCATACAGCTGGGTCACAGTCAGGGCGTTACCCATCAATACCACAGAGCTGGACTTAGGGAACAATAAATGCCTCATTATACAGCTTGTAAAACTGAATGGAGACAGTTGTATTTTGTCATATTACAGATTTACAGATGAGTGTCAAATGTTTAATACTTTTGATAACATATTGTAATACTGTTATAACGTTGGTTAGCACTAATCACATAAATAATTGCACAGACATAGCAAAATGCAATAATTCAGTCGCAGCACCATTTACATCTTATTCTCGCACTGACTGGGTGAAAACAAAATCAGTGAAAGGAAACTTCGAATAAATCATCACCCCCTATATGGTGATATCAGATTTCCATTTCAAAGAACACTCTGCTTCCTTTGGCTCTTGTCTGATGTGCTTTTTTCAGATTACTGTCCAAGTTCCAAGTAAGTAACTGATTGATCTGCAGAGGGAATCTGTGGAGATGAACTGTAAGAGGCTCACTAAAATTACCTTCTAAAAAGACATTTGCATCAAGGATAGTAAAAGGTAGCGGTACTAGTGATCGCTGAAACAACATGGCTGCGTGACACAATTTTGTTTTGCAGTGTCGCCACATACTCCCTGACTTTCAGCAGGCAGACAAATCTTCATGGTGTCAGCATCCGTAAGCCCACAGCATCACCCAGCAGTATCAATTACTTGTTTGATCTCACCATAAACATTCACTATGACTTCTGAGAAATAAATGCTAAAGAGGAATGACCTGAGGGATGACCCCTGGGATACATGCTCAAAGCAAACCACAGCTGTGGAGCTGTGGTTGGAAGTTAACACTGAGCTAGCATGGCTGGAGGTTGAAGAAAGTGATTGTGATGCAGTCTCTGAGGCTTTGAGGGTACTGAAAGTGGTTTGAATTTTTTATACAGTTTCCCATTTTGGGAAACTGTTTGGGTGAAGGAAATGTTGTAGCTGTATTTGGTTTGGTGCTTCAATAGACTGAAATCTTGTCTGTATTCTACTTTGTGATACTGTTTTGCTTTTAGCAGCATCTATTATTTTTTGGGTGCATATTGCCAGTTACTAATAATGATAACACCTATTATTTGATGTAATATTGCCTCCTGCTTGTAACTCTCTCTGCACTAATGTTTTATTGCTCGGTAAGAATTATTTTCAACAAGCCTATTGCAAGGTTTATTGCTGTCTTCATTTTTGCTGACAGTTATTCTATAACACCATTCAAGCTAATGGTTTTGTAAAGTGCTTCAGATTTAAACACTTTAATAAACTTTAACTTGGACTTCAGCAAGTGATAGGTATTTTGGAGGAGGTACGCCCCTCACCTTAATTTCCTTGGTTCTGTTTACAACTCTGATGGTCAGAACATCCATTCGACACAAGGTAATTAACAAGATCCTCCTGTAATACTCTATTAGATTTAAATGTCAGCATTATATCTGAATTTCCTGGATTACTGTACTGTCTGAGATTTAAATCTCATAATTATGTTTGAATCTTCTTTTCTTGTACTATCTGAGATTTAAATAGTAGCATTATACCTGAATCTCCTGGATTACTGTACTATCTGAGATTTACATCTCAGCATTATATCTGAATCTCCTGGAATACTATACTATCTGAGATTTAATTATTAGCATTATATCTGAATCTCCTGGATTACTGTACTATCTGAGATTTTAATTTCAGCATTATATCTGAATCTCCTGGATTACTGTCCTATCTGAGATTTAAATCCCAACATTATATCTGAATCTCCTGGATTACTATAATATCTGAGATTTAAATCTCAGTATTATAGCTGAATCTCCTGGATTACTATACTATCTGAGATTTAAATCTCAGCATTATATCTGAATCTCCTGGATTACTGTACTATCTGAGATTTAAATATCTGCATTATATCTGAATCTCCTGGATTACTATACTGTCCGAGACTTAAATCTTAACATTATATCTGAATCTCCTGGAATACTATACTATCCGAGATTTAAATATTAGCATTATATCTGAATCTCTTGGATTACTGTACTATCTGAGATTTACATTTCAGCATTATATCTGAATCTCCTGGATGACTGTACTATCTGAGATTTAAATTTCAGCATTATATCTGAATCTCCTGGATTACGCTACTATCTGAGATTTAAATCTCAGCATTATATCTGAATCTCCTGGATTACTATACTGTCTGAGACTTAAATCTTAGCATTATATCCGAATCTCATGGATTACTGCACTATCTGAGATTTAAATCTCAGCATTATATCTAAATCTCCTGGATTACTATACTATCTGAGATTTAAATCCCAGCATTATACCTGAATCTCCTGGATTACTGTACTGTCTGATATTTTTCATTCTGAAAGATTTACCAGCCCAAATCTGTCTCTCTCTTCTTATTCAGCTCAAGATAAACTAGATCCTAAATATGAACAGGTACCTCTTCATACATCACACCTCGTTGCTTCCTCCTTCTTTACTCACTTCCTTACTCTACCTAAATATTTCATAACCCCGTTTTTCTCTCATTTCATATTGCAATTCCTGTTTGCATTGTACAAACTTACCTTTAATTTCTATAATCAGGCTAAAATGTCTCTAAATAGTAAATCATTATCATATAAGTGATATCTATTCTTAACCAATAGGTTCATAGGTTCATACTAGGCTATCTGCCCTAGGGCATTTATAAGCCTAGCCAGAATGTGTTTGGCTGTTGCCACCCATTTTAAATTTATTTTGCTATGCCCTTTTTCGAGGTTAGTATACTGTGCCTCTGTCTAACAGTGACACAGAAGTGATACCCGGGGTAAACCTACGATCTCCCATCCACTCATCAAGATTCCTCTTGAAGAGAGTCAATGAGGGACTCTGCCTAACCTGGACTGGGATTTTATTCCAGAGTGAAGGGAGCCTCTGGGTTATGAATCTGTCCCTCCAGCATGTCCTATTTATTTCAGTGCTGAGGTTCAAGTCTCTCGAGCTGTAGCTCGATGGGATTTGGATTTTCTGAGGTGCAGCATGTCCATTAATTCCGGGTTGGACATGGCTTTATACGTCAGGCACAGATCGCCTCTGAGCAGGCGGTATGCCACTGAGTAGAGCTGGAGTTTCTTTAACTGGGCAGCATATGGTATCTGTTTGAGCCCTTTGATCCTCTTGGTGAGGTACTTTTGGGGTGTTTCCAGTTGCTGCAGGTGTCTGGTAAGGTACATCCCAAAAGGGGCATTGTACTCAATTATGGGCCTGATGAGGGATGAGTAAAGAGGCACGATGACCTCCCCTGATCTAGATGTGAATCCCTTCATGATTAGGTGGGCTATATAAAATGTTTTTCTAACCACTTTGGCCACGTGGTTGTCAAATGAGAGATTGCTATCAACTTGGGTCCCCAGGTCCCTAATTACTTCTTCCGTACTTAATGGATTACCGCCTATGTGGTAATTGGTGAGCACTTTGTTTTTGCCAAAGGGAATGACTATACACTTTTTGGCGTTTAGCTTGAGGCCATGGCTCTGGCACCAGTTGTCTGTTTCTATGAGGCCCTTTTGGAGGATGCTTGTGTCAGCTGGAGAGTCAATTATGGCACCCAGTTTGCAGTCATCTGCAAACTTGGTCAGCCACAGTCCTTCCGTGTTGGCCTGTACTTCCGAGAAATATATACCGAACAAGAGAGGTCCCAGGACTGAGACTTGTGGGACGCCACTTGTAACTGGTTTGGAGTCTGACATGTCTCCAGCAATTCTAACCATGTGAGTTCTGTCCTTGAGCCAGTTTGCAACCCATCTAGTGACATAGGGGTTTATATTTAAGCTGGTGAGCTTATCTATAATGCCCAAGTGGGATATTGTATCGAAGGCTTTTGCGAGGTCCAGGTAGGCTGTGTGGACCAAATTCCCCTCGTCAATGGCCTTGGTGACTGTTTCAAAGAAATCGACCAGGTTTAAGAGGCAGGATCTGCCCTTAACAAAGCCGAACTGGGTAGGATCCAGTGTCTATAGGTCCCCAATATCTTTATTTATGAGGTCCATGATGATCCTTTCCATAGCTTTGCAGACCAAGCTAGTCAGGCTTATGGGGCGATAGTTTCCAGGATCCGTTGAGGCACCACCTTTGTGGAGAGGGACCACTGTTGCTGTACGCCACTCTTTGGGTACATATCCTGTAGTAAGGCTGAGATTGAACAGTAGTTTTATGTTTGGGTTTAGCTCTTCTTGGAGTTCATGTAGGACGCAGCCTGGGACACTGTCTGGTCCCATTGATGCTGTGTTTTTTGCTTTGGAGAGGGCGGCTCTTACCTGAGCATCTGAGATGTCAGGGGGGCAGCACTCTGCTGGGATAGATATTTGCCCTTTTGGTGAGGGGGGGGGAGAAGTTTGCGCTGAACCTGTCAGCTAGGATGTTGGCAATGTCTGTGTGTTCAGTGTATTTCTTGTCATTTTGGACTAATTCTGAGCATATCTGGGAATTCCCACCCAGGTTCCTAACATAACTAAAGAAAGCCTTGTGATTATCCTTAGTGTCTTGTGCAATTTTTCTCTTGAAGCTGGCCTGAGACGATTTCATGAGTGCCCGTAGTTTTTTGCTAATACTGATCAGAGATGCCTTCCCTTTTTGGGATTTTGCTCTGTCATGTAGTAGCTTCCTCCTTCTATTGTATAGTTTGTTTATGGCTGGGGTCCACCAGACAGGACGTCTGCCTTTGGAGGATTGGGTTTTGGTTTTATTTGGGATTGCATGATCCATGCATTCCTGAAGGTGTTCATAGAATGCGTTTATAAAGGATTCTGCGGTCTGGGCCATATTTTCCACAGGCCCGGGGGCTTTGAAGGATTCCACCTCGGTTTTGAGGAGTGTGAAATTTGTTTTAGAGAAGTTTTTCACTGTGGTTTTCTGGGCAGGGGGTGGGGTTGGGATGTGAATATCCAGTGAGATTAGTTTATGGTCTGATCTTACCAGTGAGGGATACACTTCTGGTCTGGAGCATAGAGTCCCCATGTTGGTGATGATCAGGTCCAGTATGTTTTCCCCTCTTGTGGGAGTGGTAACAAGTTGTTCCATATTATTGGAGTTTATAAATTCTAGGAACCTTTGGGCTAGGGTGTTGGAGCTAGAGTAATGCTCCCAGTCTATGTTTGGGTAGTTAATGTCGCCCAATATAATGGTGTTTGGAGAGACCTTCATATTTTCCAGTGTTCTCAGGAAGGCCAAGTGGGGTTCCTGGGATTGGGAGGGTGGTCTGTAGCAGGCTATAAACTGGAAGGCAGTTTTACCCACTGTTATTTGCACATGGATAGTCTCTGATGCTTCGTGCTGTGCCACCAACCTGGAGGTGTGGGTATCTTTGACAAATATTGATACTCCCCCTCCTTTTGTGGTTTGGTCCAAGTTTTGGGGCCGAAAAGCATGGTATGAGGTATAAGCTGGTAGTGCTGGGGTGCTCTCCAGAGCCTTAAACCAGGTTTCTGTTATTGCACAGATATAGATATGAATCATTTGGTATAATTGCTTAAATTGTAGATTTTTTTTATTTTTATTTTTTTATTTTATTAGTTTTGTAAAATTATTGTTATTAAATATTTTTTGTAATACTTTGGAGCTTTTCTTCGTAGGCCTCCACTGAATCAGACTTTCTTGGTAATCAAATGTTAATAACTAAATAAATACAGCTCAACATTATGCCTGCGTCTCCTGGATTAGTGAACTATCTTTAAATCTCAGTATTATATCTGAATCTGACAAAATGCAGCTCATAAAATATGCCCTACCAAGTTAGTGCCATAATGAACAGAGTAAAAGTACAAACTATGGGCAATACACCCCCCCACTGCATCCTCCTCCTATTAGACTGTAACTCTGAAGTCAAACTATCTCAGGGAAAGGACCATACGTACCATCTACTCTGACTTTCACAGTGCAACATAAGAGTTAGAATATAATATTTTGGGAGATGTTGATAGCAGCACAGCTTGACTCCAGCAAAAAAAAAAAAAAACAGCTAAACTTATGTTTTATTTTAATACCTAAAACTGCAATTATTCGTACTACAGTCAGTTTTGCATGCTGATACTTCTGCAATGGCAGTAAATTAGAGGATGCCCTTCCAGATTTCATATTGTTATGGCAGCCACCATATGGCTTATTAAGAAAGACAGTCGCAAGATATCATACAAGACTGGTCAATATGCAGCTTACGTAGACTGCTAATCCACCAGTAATGATCTGGGGTGAGATTAGAGATCGCAGAGTTAATCCTAGAGAAACATGTGTCCCACAGCATAAACCACTACTGACCATAATTAGATACATACAGTGCCAGAGAAGGATGTATGGTCAACAGACACAAAGCTGAAGACCTGGAAGTTGATTGTAAAGAAAGCACAAGAATCCAAGAAAACACTCAGACCTCTAGCACTTCAGGATGAAGAGAAGCTAAGCAGTCATGGAAGAATATCAGTTAAAACAGCAAGTGCGAGGGTTGTAGAACAGATACGCAGATGAGCCAGGTATGGGAATAAAGCAGATAAGGCAAGCTGATCGTGACATGTAGAAATCCAGGGAGCTACAAACAGGAAGAAGGCGGGCAAGAAGAAGTGTGGAATAGAAAAGATGGATGATACAGAGAGTGAATGCTGACTGGCTGTCAAAGAGGCCAAAAGAGCAGTCAGAATGGAAAAGAACAAGGCAGCACAAAAACTCTACAAGCTTCTGCAAAGTAACTCACCAGATATCACTATGAGTATCTAGTGGGTAGCAAGGCACAGGAAAAAAGATAAAAAAAGATGGTTGTCAGATGCCATTCATACGGGATGTCAGCAACCATCTGCTCACCAGTCCAACAGCAGATTGAATGAGTACTTCAAGAAGCTTCTGGTGGGAAAAAAAAAACACAAACGTCATAATGTCACATGCAGAACATTTTATTTTATTTTTATTTTATTTTACAACACTGAAAGAGTCAGAAGAAGCCAACACAGATGAAGTACAAAGGAAGATGAAGTCACGGAAGGAAGAAGACTGATATAAAATTACTACAGATGTGACCAAGGGGTTAGCAGCTTTAGGGAAGAAATGGCTCTTGATGGTACTCATTGCTGGACTAAAGACACAGGCGTACCTCAAATGTCCGGAGAATAAACATTATAGTGCCAGTGTACAAAAACAAAGGGGGCATTCACAACTTTGGGCTGTATAGAGATATCAGACTCCAGCCACACTGCATGAAAGTGCTGCAAAGGGTGAGTGAAAAATGACTGTCCAGAATATTAGATGTGAGATGAGCAGTACAAGTGACCCGATGTTTGAAGTGAGACAGACTGTAGAGAAATAGTTGGAAATGAGGAAGAAGTCCAATGGGGCATCCTTTGATTCGGAGAAAACATGACAACGTCCAAGGAAAGCTAATTTGGGCAGTCATGTGGTAGGGTGAAGCCACAGAAGTATTAGTAGAATTAATGCAGGTTGTTTACAGGGAGTCAATGACACATTTAAGAACAGTGTTTAGACTTACACAAGGTTGGTTTGCAACAGGGCTCATTGGCGAAATTACTGTTGTTTATGCTGGTGATGGACTACAACAACAAACAGGTCAGGAAAGAGAGCTCAGCAAAGCTTCTGTATGCAGATGATATGTCATTACAAGCAGACTGTGAACAAGAATTTCAGTAAGTGATGAGGACTGGAATGCAAAGCTGAAGTTACATAAGATGAAATTGAACAGAGACAGTGGGAAAACAGAAAAGACTACAAATTGAGACAGAAGGTCTAGACAGTGGAACGGGTTAATAGCTTAAAGTATCAGGGAGGTCCAGTTGAGTGGAAGGAAAGCCTGAATAAAGAAGTCGTAGGTAGAATCAGAGGCATTGCAGCCAAATACCGAAGTACCACGGGTAGTCCACCTATTTGACATCCTATGTTTATCAGAAACTTGGCTAAAACCAACTGTTAAGGACATTGAAGTCACCCCACCTGGTTACAATATCATTAGATTAGACCACACAGCCAAAAAGGGAGGAGGGGTAGCAATCCTCTATAAAACAGAGCTACAAGTTAGCACTGTAAATCTTAGTCCACCTTTAGACAATAATGCTGACATACTTATCTCTACATTTCAGGTCAACACGCATAAAGTCATATATATTATCTGTATATATCTTCCTCCAGGAAATAACATCAATACACTCCAGAATATCCTTAACTGGCTTTCTATTAATCTCACACAAGAAACCATAGTTCTAGGAGGCTTTAATATCGACTGGAAGTCCTGTAGTAATGCCCACCCCACCACTCATATTAACCTTTATGGCTTCTCACAAACCATTAACTTCCCTACCAGAACCAATAGACCCAACAACAAAGAAAGTACCTTGGACTAGATACTTACTAATAGTCCTCATCAGACTTACAAAGTAGGAAAACTCCCAGATGATCTAAGTGACCATTCACTAACTTATCCCATCAGACATAAAACCAACCTAACCTTCCCTAACACTTTCAGAACAGTACACACCAAAAAGCAATTTAACCCAGAACTTTTCCAAACAGAACTCAGTCAATGTAATTGAACATCACTAAAAACTCTGCCACTCAATGAAGCAGTAGAATACTTCAACTCCACTTTCTTAGCCATCCTGGACCAACACACCCCAGTACGCTCTGTCAGAAATAAAGCTAAACCAGCCCCTTGGCTCTCTAATGATACTAGGCAAAAAATCCTTCACAGAAACAAATCCTGGGCAAAATGGTGTACTACTACGAATCCTATAGATCAACAAACCTTTAGGCAACATAGAAATACTACAAAAAAAGCCATCCTATTAGATAAAAAGAATTTTTACCTCTAATTACAGCAAACCTATCAAAAGGAACCACAAAAGTTCTGGACTATCATTAACAAACTTCTTTACCCAGGTCAATGTATCACTCCCAACCCACTAGGCTGTAACGCTGAGAATCCCACACATACTGCTAATGCTTTTAATTCTTTCTTCACAAACGCCATCCAAACTCTAGCTAACCATCTATCTCCTGATACCTCTAAACTGCCTACTTCTACTACAAATCCACCCCCATCATTTCATTTACAACCAGTAGCTACTTCCTTTATTTGCTCCCTTCTCCAAAAATTAAAACCAACCACCCCCTCAGCTGACCAACTCCCAGCAGAATTCCTGCAAAAAGGAGCTAAAGCCATTGCCTATCCCATCTCCATTCCCATCAATAGAACCATTAGTGAAGGAACTGTCCCATCCAGCCGGGAAACGTCTCCCACCACCCCACTGCATAAAGGGGGGGACTTCATATCATCCCACTGCATAAAGGGGGGACTCCAGTGACTTTAACTTCATACCATCCCACAACATAAAGGGGGGGGTCTCCAATGACTTCTCTAACTTTCGTCCTATAGCTCTGCTATCTCCTCTTGGAAAAATAATGGAAAAGTGCATCCATAAGCAACTACTTAACCACCTCCGCCATAACAACTTACTTGCCAGCTGTCAACATGGATTCAGACCTTTCCACAGTACCACCACTGCCCTGCTATCCTTCACAGACTGTATCAACAAAAATCGTAACAGAAATATTCTTTTCTCTGCAGTCTTCATCGATTTATCTAAGGCTTTTGACATGGTCAATCACCAACTCCTTTTACACATACTGAAATCCCTTTCACTTGATCCTCTAGCCATAAATTGGTTCAAATCTTACCTAGAAAACCGGCAACAGGCAGTACTCTGGCAAAATAAACTATCTAATCACCTTCCCATTTCCCGTGGCATTCCACAGGGCTCCATATTAGGCCCACTTCTATTTTCCATTTATATTAATGACCTTCAATCAGCTATACCATACACTAACTGTATTCAATATGCAGATGACTCTACTATAATCTGTTCAGCCACTTCTCAAACTGAACTTCAGTCTCTTACCCAAAAAGCTTTCAATACTTTAGAACAATGGTTCTCAAACTGCCGTCTCCTTCTAAACCCCCCAAAAAACTAAACTGTTACTCTTCACACCAACCCGAAAGTCCACCCCTATACAATTCACACTCACATCCAATAATGGTACTCTTATTTCTCCTGACCCAACCACTAAACTCTTAGGAATAACAATAGACAACAACCTCAACTTTGATACTCATATTAACAGTACAATAAAAACAGTTAACAAAAAACTTGGATCCCTTTACAGAATCAAACCCTTTCTTTCACCAGCAGCTAGGACTGCCATAGCCAGAACTCACTTAATCTCCACTCTACTCTATGCTTCACCTATATACACTAATCTTTCTAAAACCAACCTCAACAAATTGGCAACATCCTATAATAATATTGCTAGATTTGCTACAGGCTCTCCTTTCAGAACTCATCACTGTCTTAACCTAAAACAACTTGACTGGCTAGAATTTCTTAACCTGCTTCTATTTCACCAGCTTGCTATAACCCACAAGACCCTGTATCACCCCACCAACACTCAATACTTTCTAGCCTCATTACATCTTACAATAACCTTAAGAACCTATGCTCCTCAAACAAACTGCTGATTAATACTTCCAAATCCAACAACTCTGCAAGTGATTCCCTATTCTCCAACACAGTTGGAAAACTATGGAATCAACTACCCACTGATCTCACAACTCTGACTTCTCTCTCACTCTTTAAAAGGAATCGAAAACTATTTCTCAATACACACTGGCTATGCTCCTGTACTAACCCTGACTAACTTTTTTTCGTTTACACTAATCACCACTCTACATCTCTTTAATCTTACCCTTAAAGATGTTATTGCAAATAAAATGATGTATATATGTATATTGTACCCTCTCTTATACAGTTCCCATGTTATGCTCACTATGAGTATTGTATTTTGTACAAAAATAAAAAACAACACTAATGATTTTATGAAACAATAACTGTTTTGTTTAGTTTGATCTGTTTTGACTTTTATATTAATTCTGTATGTTTCTTGGAGTTTTTCTCCCCGGGCCTCTACTGAAAATGGACATGTATCCAGCTAGACTAGCCCGCTCAACAAATGTAAAATAAATAAAATAAATAGTAGGGGATAGAAGAATGCTGAAGAAGCTGAAATGTAAGGTGTACAAAATAGTGGTGCAACCAGTTATTCTGGATGGCACAGAAACATAGAAACCCTGTGCAGCCTCAATACTGGATCCTGGCTTTGATGGTGTGGCCACTGGAGAGCAGTAACACGACTGTAGAAGTTGCAAGGGGAGTTTTTCCAGGTGGCTTATGTGGGTAGAAACATGATGAGTCCACCAGCTCCCCTACTACCTCTACTAGTTGGTTCTGACCACCAGCACCCCTAATACCTCTATTAGTTGGTTCTGTCAACCAGATCAACTACTACCTATACAAGTTGGTTCTGTCCACCAGCTCCCCTACTACCTACCACCAGCTGCCCTACTACCTCTACTGGTTGATTCTGTCCCCAGCTCCCCTACCACCTCTACTAGTTGGTTCTGTCCAGCAGCTCCCCTACTACCTACCACCAGCTCCCCTACCACCTCTACTAGTTGATTCTATTCACCAGCTACCCTACTACCTGTACTAGTTGGTTCTGTCCACCAGCTCCACTACTACCTCTTCTAGATGGTTCTATCAACCAACTCCCCTACTACCTAAATGCACTTTATAAGCACTTACATGAGTGCATGGATTGTGCTATCCCTAACAGAACCAAGATGCTATCCTCCAAAACAGGAAGCCAATCTGGTGGTCCTCTGCCATAAACAAACTCTACAACAGAAGAAAGAAACTGTTGCAAAAAAGAGTAAAATCCCATGACTGGAGGAGCTCCCTGGTCAGCTTCAGTAAGAAGCTGAGATCCCTTATAAGATCCTCCAAAGCCAATTACGAAAACAAAATTTCCACTGACTCTAAAGACAACCACAAAGCATTCTATAGCTATGTCAAGAAACTCAATAGCAATACTCAGATCTGATCTCTGAGATTCAGCACAATGACAATAAATATACAGAACCAACTGATATTGCCAACATCCTGGCAGATAGGTTCAGTGCTAACTTTAACCCCCTCTCACCCCCTAAACGGCCCATCTTTATAACGGAAGAATGCAAAGTTCCTGTAATCATGGCTGCACAGGTAAAAAACACACTCTCCAAAGCCAAGAACACAGCATCCATGGGACCTGACAGTATCCCAGGCTGCGTTCTACATGAACTACAGAACAAACTGGCACCCCACCTAAGTAACATATTCAATCATACCCTCACCTCATGCTTTGTGCCCACTGAATAGCACACTGCGACAGTTATCCCACTCCATAAAGGGGGAGCCACGATGGACCCCGGAAACTACCACCCATTAGCCTGATGAGCCTGGTCTGCAAGGCCATGGAACGTATCATCATGGAACTCATAAACAAAGACATTGGTAATCTCCAAACTCTGGACCCCACCCAGTTTGGGTTTGTAAAAGGCAGATCATGTCTCCTAAACCTGATATACTTATTTGAAACAGTCACCAAAGCCATAGATGAGGGTAAGGTGGTTCACACAGCCTATCTAGATCTTGACAAGGTTTTCGATACCATCCTCCACTGTGGAATTATAGATAAACTCACTAAACTAGGTATAAATCCCTAGGTCACAAGATGGGTTGCCAACTGGCTCAAGGACAGAACCCACACTGTGAAAGTAGCATACTCCAAATCCAACTTCAGACCAGTGACAAGTGGAGTACCACAGGGTTCAGTCCTGGGTCCACTCCTGTTTGGTATATACTTCTCTGAAGTACAGGCTAACACTGAAGATCTTTGGCTAATGCAAACTGGGAGCCATAATCAAAACTCTTAATGAGGTGGACATCCTACAAAAGGGCCTCACTGAGACAGTTGCCTGGTGTCAAAGCCATGTCCTGAAGCTCAATGCCAAAAAGTGCATTGTCATCCCCTTTGGTAAAAACTCTGTACCCATGAACTACCACATAGGTGGTAGTCTACTTAACAACAAAAGTGTAATAAGAGACCTTGGAACACAGATGGACAGTAGTCTCTCCTTTGATAATCACATTGCCACAGTGGTCAGGAAATCCTTCTATGTGGCACACCTCATCACAAAAGGTTTCTCATCCAGGAAAAAAAGAGGTTATTGTTCCCCTCTACTCATCACTCATTAGACCCATTATAGAGTACAGCGCCCCTTTTGGTATGTACCTCACAAGACATCTACAACAACTGGAGAGGCCACAGTAATACCTCACAAAGAGGATTACTGATCTCAAACAGATGATTGGATGGAAAATAGGAAATTCACTCCAGGGATCACTTCTGTGGCTCTGCTTGACTGGGGCACAGGAAAATCATTTTCTTGGGTGGCAAAAGCCAGGGTACCTTTTTGTCTAGGCTTATATAGGCCCTAGGGCCAATAGCCTAGTACCTGCCTATGAACCTACCTCTACTAGTTGGTTCTGTCCACCAGCTCCCCTACTACCTCTACTAGTTGGTTTTGTCCACCAGCTCCATTACTACTTCTACTAGTTGGTTCTGTCCACCAGCTCCCCCACTACCTCTACTAGTTGGTTCTGTCTTACAAAGGAATCAGCACTCATGGCAGATCAACTGTGGGAATAACAGACCTTCTGATCAGTGAAACCTGATGAGTGTCAGGGACAGAGGACCTTTCAGCTTTTGCTGCAGATGGCTCTGGGTTGTTTGTCCTGCCATACTGAGCTGTTGATAGTCCAGGTGGTACTGGACAGTGGGGGCTCTCCAGCTTATCCACAGCCATTGTTGTTGATGCTGCTGAATAAAAAAAAGGAAAATAAATTGACAGAAATAAAATAGCAATTAAAAATACTTAAACAGAAAGGGTTGAGACAAAGATGCTGTGGAAGAGAAATATGAACAGGGCTGGTATTAGCATTTTGGTGGCCCCCAGCAATTGTCAAGTTGAGGTCCCCTGGACACTTCAGACTAAGGAATTGCCGTCTATAATTACTGTACATTTTACGAGCTTTGTACTTTTTTTTTACTTTAAATGTACAACCTTATCTAAACCTGGCTATTTTAATGTAAATATAATGTATTGTAATGACTACATACTGCATAGACATTATACTGCCAGAATATAAAATGATGAACTGACTGTTCCCGGTAAACAAATGTAAACATTAATAAATAAATAAATAAATAAATAAATAAATAAATAATGTATCACCCTGTCACTGCCACCCCTCCTAAGCATCATTTTAATTCATACAGCAGAGTTTTAGGAGTAATACGCATATACTGAACTGTAGCTACAATGCTGTTACACACCAACATGCTGTACATACTATGTTGGTGCGTCTCACAGAAGGACAGTCACAGTTACTGGCATTTAGTTTGAACAATGACACATTACAGTAACTTCATTTACAGGCTTGTCCTAAGTGGAATGGTGCCCTAGGCATCACTTCCTGTTTCACCCCAACACACACACACACACACACACACACACACACACACACACACACACACACACACACACATAAACACACACACACACATACACACACACACACACACACACACACACACACACACACACACACACACACACACACACACACACACACACACACACACACACACACACACACACACACACACACACACACACACACACACACACACACACACACACACACACACACACACACACACACACACACACACACACACACACACACACACACACACACACACACACACACACACACAAACACAACAAATCCTCTAGTGTTCCTCTCTGTTTTCCCTCCATCTAAGGCTTCCCACACCATGCACATTAATTTTTCTTCCTTTTCTCACATTTTATTTTATTTTTTTTTATTTTTTACACAGACTTCTGTCTGTGGGAGACTGGCATAATGGTTACAGACACAACATGAAGTGTTTGATTCTAACGTGGGGTAATTGGCTAGGCTTAAAATGACCCACAGAGACAGCTAGCCTGGTACAAACACATGAAACTTTTCATCCAATAATGGCTTGAAAAAATTATGATAACGGAAAGACATTCAGTGTTACTGCCCAGTTTGCTTGCATCCTTTCAACACAACTTTCCTACCAAGACAGCACAGTAATAACCGTTTAGGGAATAACTCAGTTTAGCCAGGGTCCCCAGAAGCCATAGGATTATAGATACTCTGGGATGTATTTAGGTAATTTTTGCAACTTTGTAATCCAATAGTGGTCTGAGTAAACATAATGAGCAAGAAAAGAATTTCAGTCTTTTTTTCCTTTCAGGGAAGACATAGGTCATGTCCATGGCTTAATGATCAAAGCTGCCAAAATAGTAGCTCACAATAAACTAACAAGGCAATTGTTGTGAGGATACACAAATCCTGCCTTCCTCCCTAACCCCCCCCCCAAAAAAAAGACAATCACTGCCTGTTCATCCCCTGATGTTAGATTGGGATGAAAGCAGATGCTCAAATGGCCACAGTCATGTATTTCAAGTAACTACTCTCATACATAAACATAGCATGCCTCCTCATTCCTCATCCCTACCCCACAGAGGTAGACACCTGGATACGTGCCTTATGTACTATCGTAAGGAAAGCGAAAAAAAATAATGATTACAGTAATGTATTCCACTTTGTTGCTCCTATACAGTATTCTGCCTGTATATTAGCTATAGAGCCTTTTTTATACACCTCAGACGTCTGTGAGAAAAGTAAAAGAAACAATGACTATCCCTTCCCTAGTCCTAACACAAGCTATAATGACCTTCAGTGCACACCCCTAAGGTTTGACTGTGATGAAAATTAAGGAAGTAATGACCACACAATCCCTTACGTCCCACACAACCTAGTGCAAAGTTCTGTACACACATCTGAGCAGGACTGGTTTAGAATGAGTTCCGCTGAGAGTGAGACCACCTCTAACTCCATGTCAGAATCCATTTATACCATCTGGGGTCCACCAAACTCCCAGAAGAAGTGTTTAAATGTTCTATAATGTACTTTATGCCTTAGTTTTTGACATATAATTATTTGTTGACAGCTTTTTTTCACTACTCAAGAAGAGTTATGTATGTGCCCAGCATTATTGTGTATCTGCGCAGGTAAAAATCAGTGATATTTTTACACACACACACACACACACACACACACACACACACACACACACACACACACACACACACACACACACACACACACACACACACACACACACACACACTCCACAGCAATACTGTTTTTGCATTTATTTCTGAAAATAACAATACAATGTTGGACACCAGTACTGCCTCGTGAGATCACTGACAGTTGTTTAGCAGTCATCAATCAGCAGCAGGGATAAGTCACTTCTATTTACCTCGCAGAGCAGTGATACATACCTGCCACTTACCCAGAAATCACAGACTTCAGGGTAAGTGACAGGTATGCATCACTTAAATTCTCAGAATGTCCCTTATCTCTCATAAATTTACTCTATCCCTCATAAAAAAAATGTTTGAGTAGCTGGTAAATCTTTCAATATTAAGGACAATAAATCCAGACATGAGAGTTTCATACATCTTATTATCCAAAATACACATGTTGATGCAAAATCTGTTATTCTATTCACTTTTTAAGTGAATTACAGTGATATTTAAAAAGTCTTCCTGATTTTGTGGCTTTTATTGTATTATTTTTGGCTTTGCACAGACTTCTTCAGGAAAGAAGTTGAGAATTATAGCATCTGATGTTCTGTCAGTATTAATAAAACTCTGTGAAAAAGAAAACTACCCCTGAAGATCAGAAGCATCAGCGCTTCTTAAAATCCAAGATACGCACCGAGATCGGTGATTCTGGGCTGCTGATCTCTAGCACTTACCTTGTTCATGTTCATTCACCTATTGTTAGCTTCATCCTAACACAGTTGTAGCACAACCCTGTCTCAGATAAAGTGTGTCATTGTAAAACAAGGTCTTTTTTCCTCTTCATTTTTCCCTAATCAGCAGCAGTTTTTGTGGTGCCCCCACACAGTTAAGGATAATTCAAGAGAGGGACCTGCACCCATTGGTGTTACAGGTGCCTAGAGCTGGCTATAATGTTCATTTTAGTGAGAGAATATTTCTACCAGCAGGATTTAACTAAGTCATGGGCACTAAGTCAGTAGTAAAACATTTAATGAAATTGTCAAGCCAGTTATTTAACAAAAGACTTTTACTATAACCAGAGATATCTTTGAATTGTAAAGTAAATTTAAATAAAAGATTATTACTCATCTGGTTTATTGATTTGACAAACATGATATATAATATAAAAATAAGATAACTTGCTGTGGTTGGGGGAGCCTACAGGACCAGGGGATCCCCCCCCCCCGGGATAATAGTTTGCAAATATCAACACACTTTGAACTACAGTACTTCAAAATTATGATAAAATGTTAGGCAAATTACAACTGCAGTAGTCTCATGAGAAGATAGCAGGAATAAGAGGGGCCTATTACAAGTGGTGGCATATGTTACCTGATATGTGCCACATCTATAAACAGAGGCGGTAGTTGTATGTGTAACTGTTTACTAACTGCACTGTCTGTGATTGTATAGTAAAGTCGTGTGAAGTAAGCAGGTTTAGAAGCAGTAATGCCTGTAAAGGAATATGTAGGCATGTCTTGCCTCATGCACTACACAAGTTACCCCTTCTTTTTTATGCATACATTTATGTGTCTGTCGATAAGCATGTAAGTTCTATGACTCTTATTGGGGGCACCCCAGTGGAATTTCTGCAGAGTGTGTGAGCATACACCAGGAACCAGTGAAGTTACCCTACTCAAGGCACCAGTGATGTCACCCTACTCAGGCCACTGGTGAAGTTACCATACTCAGGGCACCAGTGATATTACCCAATTCGGGCTACCAGTGAAGTTACCCTACTCAGGGAACCAGTGAATTTACCCTACTCAGAGCACTAAAGTTACCCTAGTCAGGACACCAGTAAAGTTACCCTACTCAGTTTCATAACTGCTGAGGAATCATGTAAAACAACTGCAGCTGCCAATAAGTCAGGCAAATGTGTCACAGCTAGGGCAATGTGAAAGGGCACAATCTGCAGACAGCAATGTTTTTTAAGTGCAGTACCAACATTCAGAAATGAATGCTAATACTATTTTTTGCAGTCATGGCTGAAGTGCTTTGTGTGTGTGGTAATGTAACTTCAGCAACCCCCTTGTTAGATTTATAGCAAGTGGTTTGCTACAGTTTCAGAGCAGAAGATCTCTTTTGGGGGGTTCTCTGCTTTGAGAGGTCTTTTTTTGCTCATTAACTTAGAGTTGAGGGTGGGATTAAATCAAAGAAATGCATAGGGCAACAAATAATCTAACTAGATTTCTACACACGTGCTTGGCTGTAGAGTCCATAATTTATATGGAACCAAAGTAGCTGGTCTGTAAATTGAGCCCTCTTCCTTCTGATTATTGAACATGAAAAGCGAATGTGCTAACTCTGGAGCCATTCTGACAGCTAGCTCTACTGTGTCCAAACACTCAGTGAGTCAATATACCAGCAGTATACTGCAGGGTCGACCTGTCTTAAACAGCTGACAAACTGTGTATGCAAACCAAAAGGAGATAACATGTCTTGCACAATTAAACATCATACAGGCTGTGAACACTAACCAAAAGGTGGTAACATATCCCCCACAGTTAAACATCTGACAGGGTATGTACACTAACCAAAAGGTGGTAGGATATCCCCACAGTTAAACATCTGACAGCCTGTGTACACAAACTAAAAAGTAATAGCATATCTCCCATATTTAAACATCTGACAAGCTCTGTATGCAAAACAAAAGGTGATAACATAAGCCCCACAGTTAAACATCTGACAGGCTCTGTACAGTAACCAAAAAGTGATAACATATTCTCCACAGATAAACACCTGACAGGCTGTTTACACTAACAAAAATGTGATAAAATATCATCACAGTTAAACATCTGACAAGTTGTGTATGCAAACCAAAATGTGATAACATAACCCCCACAGTTAAACATCTGACAGGCTGTCTATACTGACCAGAAATGTGATAACATATCCCTGCAGTTAAACACCTGACAGTATGTGTATGCAAACCAAAAGGTGAAAATAAATCCCCCAAGTAAGGTGCCTCGGAAGTCAGGTGAGTGTGTCCAATAGATCTAGTGAGTGATAATATCCCTCTTAAGTATACATTACAAAGCAAGTGTGCTCATCCATCAAGTGTACTCATGTGTCAGGTGCACTCATACCTCAGGTGTGCTCATCCCTCAGGTGTACTTATCCCTCAGGTGTGCTCATCCCTCAGACATGCTCATCCCTGAGCCTGGAACGATGACTAACCCCCCCCCCCCAGTACTGTTGGGCATTCTCTGCTATGATCTCCAGGGGTATATAGCATAAAAAACAAGATAAAAGTAACCCCGAGGAATAAAATACACTCCAAAGTGGTAGGACAAAAAAAATAACATCCACCTCTTATTGAGGATCCTCATAAGGTCACCCAGCAAATGGTCATGGTTGTCTCTGTTTAAAAGGAAGTGAAATATCTTGTTTTCCTGTGAGAAGCATGGTAGCTGCAAGTACTGGTACCACCTGAAGCCATGGTCATTCACTAGGACTCAGACTAGAGAATAGTGAAGCCATGGTCATTCACTAGGTCTCACACATGAGAATAATGAAGCCATGGTCATTCACCAGGTCTCACACTAGAGAATAACGGCTGACATTGTGTGCTCAGACCTGGTTCCTATTGTGAGAATTGCCATGCAACATAGAGCAACTTAGTGGCATGGCCAGTGGCAAAGTTTGAGCTGGTGATGCCATTTTGGACATGTGCAGAAAAGGTATAGAATAGGTGCAATATGGCAGACACAGTTCAGCTTTACAGCATGTGCATCAACTTTTAGAAAGATAGAGCTCTTTAGTGACCCCATGCCTAGCAGGCTTAACCAGGAAAGTGCAAGTCACCTCCTGCTGACAGCACATCTGTGTATATGCAGTCTGCTCAGGGGGTCTTGGGACTGTGCACAGAGCCATGTAGACCTGTCTGCTTGACTCTACTTCTAAGTGTAACATGTAAAATGAACAATTCAGATGCATTCATGAATTGAGCACTCATTTGTAAATCATCAGCCTCAGAAACCCAAATCATTGTAATATAAACCTGGTGGCTACAGACAGATTTGCAACACAATGAAAGAAGACATACAGCTCTTCTGGGGAAAGGAGCTTCATGTTTCATGGATGACATCATTGCTGTGCTATAAAAACTCTGAGCTAGAATTATCTCAGCAGCTAAGTTATACCCATCTTCTTTTAACACATAAAGTTATAAATAATCCTACTTCTTGCCTAGCTATGAGTACAGTTCTCCACCACTACCTCCCAAATCATCACCTTCATCTTCGGAGAAAAATCTGTTTGAGATCTAAAAGCAAAAGTCTGGAATATGATCCCTGCACCAATCAGGGTAATAAATAACATTCATTTATTAAGGGGCAACTAAAAGAATTCCTGTCTGACGTCTGGCTTTGTACTTGCTGCTCTCCTGGCTAGTCATTTCTTCTTCTGCTTCTCTAATACTTATATACACCCTGTCTCTCCCTTTGGTTATACACCCTGTCTCTCCCTTTGGTTATACACCCTGTCTCTCCCTTTGGTTATACACCCTGTCTCTTCACTTTGGTTATACACCCTGTCTCTCCCTTTGGTTATACACCCTGTCTCTCCCTTTGGTTATACACCCTGTCTCTCCCTTTGGTTATACACCCTGTCTCTCCCTTTGGTTATACACCCTGTCTCTCCCTTTGGTTATACACCCTGTCTCTCCCTTTGGTTATACACCCTGTCTCTCCCTTTGGTTATATACCCTGTCTCTCCCTTTGGTTATACACCCTGTCTCTCCCTTTGGTTATACACCCTGTCTCTCCCTTTGGTTATACACCCTGTCTCTCCCTTTGGTTATACACCCTGTCTCTCCCTTTGGTTATACACCCTGTCTCTCCCTTTGGTTATACACCCTGTCTCTCCCTTTGGTTATACACCCTGTCTCTTCCCTTTGGTTATACACCCTGTCTCTTCCCTTTGGTTATACACCCTGTCTCTCCCTTTGGTTATACACCCTGTCTCTTCCCTTTGGTTATACACCCTGTCTCTCCCTTTGGTTATACACCCTGTCTCTCTCTTTGGTTATACACCCTGTCTCTCCCTTTGGTTATACACCCTGTCTCTTCCCTTTGGTTATACACCCTGTCTCTCCCTTTGGTTATACACCCTGTCTCTTCTCTTTGGTTATACACCCTGTCTCTCCCTTTGGTTATACACCCTGTCTCTCCCTTTGGTTATACACCCTGTCTCTTCCCTTTGGTTATACACCCTGTCTCTCCCTTTGGTTATACACCCTGTCTCTTCCCTTTGGTTATACACCCTGTCTCTCCCTTTGGTTATACACCCTGTCTCTCCCTTTGGTTATACACCCTGTCTCTTCCCTTTGGTTATACACCCTGTCTCTCCCTTTGGTTATACACCCTGTCTCTTCCCTTTGGTTATACACCCTGTCTCTCCCTTTGGTTATACACCCTGTCTCTTCCCTTTGGTTATACACCCTGTCTCTCCCTTTGGTTATACACCCTGTCTCTCCCTTTGGTTTTATTTCCCTTGCTCTTAACCTTGCCTTTACTCTTTAGTTCTCCTGTCTCCAATATCTACCCCACTTATTGCCTCTAACAAATATTTATTTCTCACTTACCCCCTCCTTTTCCTCTCACTCATTCGCTGTTTGAATGTTCCACTCTGACATTTGCTTTATGATTGAGTAATAAACTTTCTTACTTATAGCGCCAACACTTTTTAATGCTAAATGATTTATTTCATTTTGTTTTACTAATGGTATATGTGTATTATTCCACGTCATATGTGTAGTTATTTGTATTAGTCTGTGTATTTACCGTATATTGTAATATGATGTCAATTTTCACCCAAGTATATGAAACTTCTGTTTTTAATATTTGTAGAGCTTTTCTCCCCATGCCGCCACTAAAGAGGTATAAAATTATCCAGTTGCACTTTCCCGGTAATCAAATGTTAGTCAATCAATCAATCAATCAATAAATCAATACATAAATAATATGTGTGGAAGCAAATTAGCCCTGAGGAAAGTGTTTTTGTACTTGTAAAGTAATGTTTCTTTGTAGAAATACTTGATATGGTGAACTGTTCAGTAACCGTTGTGTTTTAACAAGGTTAAAGGTTTCACTGAAGCACAGAGAGGTTACACACAATGCTGAGAAAGTTAACAGTGGGTACACCGTAAAGCAATTATGAAATGCAGCTCTTACAACGTCAGGTCAGTGCTGCCCTGTGACATGCTGGGATACATGGACCTTTTAAAAAGCATTACTGTGGGACACACATAGCTCTGTATAAAATTAACTTTGCATTGTATCAGTAACACCAAACCAGTATAGTTACAACATACAGTACATCCTGTTGCACTTGTGAATGGTGCTGTGTCTGTGGATTGGGACCACAGAGAGTGTAAGTGAATGGTGCTGTGTCTCTGTGGACTGGGATCACAGAGAGTGTAAGTGAATGGTGCTGTGTCTGTGGATTGGGACCACAGAAAGTATAAGTGAATGGTGCTGTGTCTGTGGATTGAGACCACAGAGAGTGTAAGTGAATGGTGCTGTGTCTATGGATTGGGATCACAGAGAGTGTAAGTGAATGATGCTGTGTCTGTGGATTGGGACCACAGAGAGTGTAACCTTATGGTGCAGCTGCAGGAGGCCACATCTTGCAAAATGTATTGAGTTTGTAGGGATGGCAAGTGACAGTGTGCTTAACTGCTTGGGTTATATATGTGTGTGTGTGTGTGTGTGTGTGTGTGTGTGTGTGTGTGTGTGTGTGTGTGTGTGTGTGTGTGTGTATTTGGGGGTGTTGTTTGTGGTGGTATTTCTGTGCCTGTTAATGGGGAAGGTTGTGCAGCATATGTCTATATCAGTATAATAGCATTACCAATACAGGAAGGGTGCTACACTGTACATAGTCTTGCAGTCCATATTGGCATTCTCACACAATGTTTTCTTTCTCCAGACAATAATATGTCTGCCAAGGGAAAGTGAGGGAAAAGACAGTCCTTTTATGCAGAGAATGAATGTTACTGCAAGCTCTCCATCTCTGTGGATGATTAGCAGGGTCTGCTAACTGGCCCTGTCATCAACATGCTTGGCAGGATCTTATTGTAGAAGATCTTGTTGTAGACATTAAAGCTGTCAGTGGTTAGGACTGCAACTATAAATGGGTCAGATACAGGGCCTCTGACATTATGTGTGATCTGGAAAACCCACACTTTCTGCCTTTCATGGGAGGGTACTGCAATGGATGACAGGCCATCATTCGAGCCACCATTGACAGAGATGGAGACATTTTTGGCATCTCTGCATGAAAGATCAGACTCATCACAGTCCCAGTGTGGACAGCAAACAGCTAGCATGATCAGGGAGAATAGTGTCTGTGTTTGGCACAGGGAGTGTGCACATAATGTCCCTCACCCAGACCACTGGCACATCACACAGGAGCACAACCTCTGTGCCTGTGGGTATGCTTAGAGATGCACATCACTCAGGAGCACAACCTCTGTGGCTGTGGGTATGCTTTAGAGATGCACATCACTCAGGAGCACAACCTCTGTGGCTGTGGGTATGCTTTAGAGATGCACATCACTCAGGAGCACAACCTCTGTGCCTGTGGGTATGCTTTAGAGATGCACATCACTCAGGAGCACAACCTCTGTGGCTGTGGGTATGCTTTAGAGATGCACATCACTCAGGAGCACAACCTCTGTGGCTGTGGGTATGCTTTAGAGATGCACATCACACAGGAGCACAACCTCTGTGCCTGTAGGTATGCTTTAGAGATGCACATCACACAGGAAGGACACTTTGCTGCAGACACATGCAGTCAGAATATAATTTCACCCCCCAACCATCAATGTCTGCCACAAGCCACATAGGGCAAAGAGTTGACCAAATGGTTGTGTATACTGGTGCATGTAGATAGCATGGGTATTGTCATACCTCTCAACTGTCTGGAATTTCACAAAAATGCTCTGATTTTTACATCATATTTTTGGTCAGTTCCTCATAAAATTTATGGTGTTCTGGCAAACCACTGGGGACTGAAGTACGTAATGCCAGGCATTTGAGTTTCATATTTGATGCCCTTCAGAACATGTCTGTTAATACAAAGCAGGTTATTCCAGTGACTTGCTGTTTATAACAGTGATGTTTAAAATCTTTCCCTGATTTTGGATCTTTGCTCCCCCATTGTTTCTGGCTTTCTACAGGACTGATGCAAGAGGTTGAGAGTTATGGTTACCACCCTCCCAAAATAGCTGTGTCCATAGCTGTAACCCAGCGTATGGAAGTACAGGCCTGCACCAACTTACCCTTTGTAGAGATGATATGGGTATTACAAGATGTGTGGGGTGAACTACAGTAACATCGTGCTGTCTGTCTCCCATCTGTGAAAATTATGATAACTGTGCTCTGCCCTTTCTACTTCATTACTTGGGTAGCCTATGTTTTATGCATATTGTGGTCAGCGTTATGTGTGACATTTGTGACTGAATGGATCGTGTACTGGTGCGTGGCAGGCCCCCCATGCTTGCATGCGATGTGCCAAACATGCGTCATAGGCAATCAAACTCTGTATCTAAGAAAGGTAGCTGTTGTGGACATAGATTGTGCATTGCCAACACTTCCACAGTGACAAAAAGTGTAGAGGTACTTACAGGCAGGTAAAGGCATCCGTAAGGTTGTGGTATTTGTTACCATGAGACACCTACTAATAGACATTGCTCACAGTCACACATCACACCTACATCTGGCTAGGGCTATGATAATACCCATGAAACTTTTGGTAGAGGCAGCTTCCATGGGTGAGGACAATGCATGGGATGCCTGTTTATCTTCCTTGCATGCCCTGGAACTGTCCATTAGTTTAAGCCACAGTGCATCAACTATTGCACACACAACATTCTTGCCATCAGTGGCCCCTAAACCATTCTTCAGTAATCCCTTCCGTACCCATCTCAGACACATGTACATTACACTCCAAAGTTAACATTTTCTACAGCACTGAAACATGTTCATGTGGAAAGCATTGCACATTCGTGCTCTCTCTCCCATCTGTGAAAATTATGATAACTGTGCTCTGCCTTTTGTACTTTTGTACTTTGTTACCTGAGTAGACTTTATTTTATGCAATTGTGACCAGCATATGCATTTGTAAGCCCAGTCTTGTATTGGGTATATATGTATCACTTTTACTGTTGTGTATCTGCTTTATTATTTGCTGAAACTATGTGCCAGCTGCTGCCTTTTTCCCAGTGCCATAGCAGATTGTGCCCACCTCCCATCTAGCATGTCCATCCCTTGCTGCTGTGTCCTCCACCTCCTCCTTATCCTTGGTCAGCCTGTACTGCCCGGTGTGCTGGGACATGGTTATTTCGCAACTGGTATCCCTGGTGGAACTGCTTCCTAATTATCATATGGTGTAATGCTACACACATTGAGAACATCATAGCACAGGTGCCAGAGACAAACTGCAGGTAACCGCCGACTAGATCCATCAGCAACAGTATGTCTTCAGACACCCAAACACATGATCCACAATGACCAGGGTTTGTGAAAGACATAGATGTATCCCTAATTTGTCACAGTCTGAGGATTTTATATGACTGTCATCACCTATGCCTCCAGGCATGCTGCTAGGCATTACCAATAAGATGCCCCTGGAGAAAATCACCCCTTACAAACTGTCGATTAAGGTCACATGTCTGCAATATGTGGGAGTCATAGTAACTACCTGGATGGCCTGTAGACACATTGTACATAATACCCTGTGCATTACAGACCACCTGGCAGTTGAAGGAGTTATGCTCTATGCATTGCATGTATTTTCTTCACAGGTCACAAGGTGTGGCTTTTATTTCAATGTGGGTACAGTCTATGCTCCTAGTACCACAGGGAAATGAGCAGTATCATAAAAATCCCATTTGATGTTGTTTCTCTCTCCTCTGTGGAACATAGAAACCACATATTCCCCAGCCCCACATGCTGCAGAATGGCAATGAGAAACTGATGGGGTATCTCAAGGCCAATGCCTGAGATACCCACACTGTGTCTCCAGCTGGTCTCTAAAAGGTCCCTGCAGCTAGTATATTTAAAGTCACAAATACCCTTGTGTCCACTGGAATAGGTGGTCCATGACTCCACAGACCTGCACATAAAACTAACACATGTCTATGAGATTCTGTGTGCTGTTCTTATGCACATAGCACTGGTCTATCCTGAAAACCATGAAATGTTAAACATGGTTGGAAGACGCGGCATCTCTGATGGTGACAATGTGCACCACCATGGCTCATAGTGGCAACAACAGATTTTTGCATATACACATTCGCTAATGCTGCCTCATTGTGGCAGCAGCCTCACACATATTTCTGTGGCTTCTCTGCATGTGCACCAAGATTTTCCTGTTGTCATTGGCAGTGGCGTTTGCACATCACCCTGTGCTCTGTATGTTTCTTAATGACTCTGTCATCTTGGTTTACCTTGTTTGCATATACAGAGCCTCTCATTTTCATACTGTTTCTTATTCCTGTCTTGTTACACTGCTATTAGCATATTTCCTTAGCTGCCATGCTGCTCGGTCTCCACCAGTTGCACTAATTGCATCTCTGAATCACAGCCCCTTCATGTGGCATCTCTTCAAATAATATTGCTCAGCACAATGAGGCAGAAAATCCCAGCCTGTAATGTTTATTCTTTTTTTTTCTTTTTTGAGAAAATGTATTTCTTATTAACAAGCAACTAGCAAACTGCCAAAATAGGATAATGAAGTCTTACCTTAGTATGTCATCTGGAAGAAAGACTTCCTGATCATGAAAGAAAGAATACTAAAGTCAAGAAATGTATTCGAAGTGATTCACTTGAAAGTGTAAGATGCAACATATGTACTTCTGAATATTCAGATTTCAAAGCAGTGAGACATTTTGGTATTATATGGATACCGCTAACAGTTTTAAAATGCCTATATTCCGTAAAGTATTTCATTTGATCATTGCATTGCTAGCCACTAATCAGGTGCGTAGCATTTACATAATCAGATTACAGTATATCATTTCACATTTCCAGCTGTTGTGACCCAGGTCTATAGTCTATAAATGGTCAAATGCCAGTTCAGCTGGCTTATGGCTCACAGAGTTCATTTCTGAGACAGAAGTTGTCCATGTCATAGGATCATAGGAGATTACTAGGTTACTAGGTCATTTTAAGCCTAGCCATTTCAACCCAATGTAATGCCGTAGAACAGTCAACACCCGTGATTGCATTTACTGATGACTGCCAATGTGTATGAATAAAACATTGTACGTGTTTCAGACATGAAGTTAAGTAATCAAATGGGTGTGAATCTGATGTAAGCATCAGGAAAGTGATTTGTTTAGTGCACTTTGAAAATTCCTCAAAGGGTGGAGGTAGGTTTTGCATTTCTTGTTTGCTTTGCATTAACTAATGAAGATGGGTAACCTGAGGCTGATTAGCTCTGTTGATTTGTTGACAGTGTTGTTAGTACTGAACAAAGTGAACTATACCTTCTCAATATATTTATCAGAGTTGGAGATACGTATCATTAAAAATTACTGATATCACTAAATTTCATATTAGTCTCTACTCTCTGTATGATATAAGATTCAGACATATTTGCATGTAAATGGTTCATAGTCAAACCATTTAATGTACCATTAGTCCTACAGTTTGACAGAGAAGTTTTAGATGACAGAGAAGTTTTAGACTATATGCTGATATACCTAGACACTACAACAGTCATGGGTTCGATTCCCACAGCCTGTGGGTTCCTACTGTATGACTCTAAAGAAGTCACGTAACAAGACATTGATCCCAGGTCCCTCCTGAAACAGAAATGTGTTCCCAGTGAGCCTACTCGATTACTGCATGGATTTCCTTCTTCTGCAATCAACAACTACACAAAAAGTGTAAATCATAGTCTCTGGATCTCTTATCAGTTTGCTGCTGATGTAGGCTGCAGATCGACAATATACTTACATCTCCTTGCTGTAATTACAGGGCAGCGTAATTCGGGAGGGTTGGAATAATGGTTAACATGTTTATCTCACAGACACATGGCACTGGGTTTGCTTGTTATAGGTTCATAGGTTCATAGGTTCATACTAGGTTAGCTGCCCTAGGGCATTTATAAGCCTAGCCAGAGTGTGTTTGGCTTTCACCACCCATTTTAAATTAATTTTGCTATGCCCTTTTTCGAGGTTAGTATACTGTGCCTCTGTCTAACCGTGACACAGAAGTGATACCCGGGGTAAACCTACGATCTCCCATCCACTCATCAAGATTCCTCTTGAAGAGAGTCAATGTGGGACTCTGCCTAACCTGGACTGGGATTTTATTCCAGAGTGAAGGGAGCCTCTGGGTTATGAATCTGTCCCTCCAGCATGTCCTATTTATTTCAGTGCTGAGGTTCAAGTCTCTTGAGCACGTAGCTCGATGGGATTTGGATTTTCTGAGGTGCAGCATGTCCATTAATTCCGGGTTGGACATGGCTTTATCCATCAGGCACAGATCGCCTCTGAGCAGGCAGTATGCCACTGAGTAGAGCTGGAGTTTCTTTAACCGGGCAGCATATGGCATCTGTTTGAGCCCTTTGATCCTCTTGGTGAGGTACTTTTGGGGTCTTTCCAGTTGCTGCAGGTGTCTGGTAAGGTACATCCCAAAAGGGGCATTGTACTTAATTATGGGCCTGATGAGGGATGAGTAAAGAGGCACGATGACCTCCCCTGATCTAGATGTGAATCCCTTCATGATTAGGTGGGCTATATAAAATGTTTTTCTAACCACTTTGGCCATGTGGTTGTCAAATGAGAGATTGCTATCAACTTGGGTCCCCAGGTCCCTAATTACTTCTTCCGTACTTAATGGATTACCACTTATGTGGTAATTTGTGGGCACTTTGTTTTTGCCAAAGGGGATGACTATACACTTTTTGGAGTTTAGCTTGAGGCCCTGACTCTGGCACCAGTTGTCTGTTTCTATGAGGCCCTTTTGGAGGATGCTTGTGTCAGCTGGAGAGTCGATTATGGTGCCCTGTTTGCAGTCATCTGCGAATTTGGTCAGCCACAGTCCTTCCGTGTTGGCCTGTACCTCTGAGAAATATATACCGAACAAGAGAGGTCCCAGGACTGAGCCTTGTGGGACGCCACTTGTAACTGGTTTGGAGTCTGACATGGCTCCAGCAATTCTAACCATGTGGGTTCTGTCCTTGACCCAGTTTGCAACCCATCTAGTGACATAGGGGTTTATATTTAAGCTGGTGAGCTTATCTATAATGCCCGAGTGGGGTATTGTATCAAAGGCTTTTGCGAGGTCCAGGTAGGCTGTGTGGACCACCTTCCCCTCGTCAATGGCCTTGGTGACTGTTTCAAAGAAATCGACCAGGTTTAAGAGGCAGGATCTGCCCTTAACAAAGCCGAACTGGGTAGGATCCAGTGTCTGTAGGTCCCCAATATCTTTATTTATAAGGTCCATGATGATCCTTTCCATAGGTTGGCAGACCAAGCTAGTCAGGCTTATGGGGCGATAGTTTCCAGGATCCATTGAGGCATCACCTTTGTGGAGAGGGACCACCATTGCTGTACGCCCCTCTTTGGGTACATATCCTGTAGTAAGGCTGAGATTGAACAGTAGTTTTATGTTTGAGTTTAGCTGTTCTTGGAGTTCATGTAGGACGCAGCTTGGGACACCGTCTGGTCCCATTGATGCTGTGTTGTTTGCTTTGGAGAGGGCGGCTCTTACCTGAGCATCTGAGATGTCAGGGGGGCAGCACTCTGCTCGGATAGATATTTGCCCTTTTGGTGGGGGGCCTTTTGGTGGGGGGGGGAGTTTGCGCTGAACCTGTCAGCTAGGATGTTGGCAATGTCTGTGGGTTCGGTGTATTTTTTTCATTTTGGACTAATTCTGAGCATATCTGGGAATTCCCACCCAGGTTCCTAACATAACTAAAGAAAGCCTTGTGATTATCCTTAGTGTCCTGTGCAATTTTTCTCTTGAAGCTGGCCTTAGCTTTCTGTGGATTCACTGCATCTCTGTAAATTTTTTCGTATTTCTTCTCATAATAGATATTTCCAGTGATGTCCATTATCTTTAGGAAACTGGCTATACTTAAAATGGTCCTCTTTCCTATGACTGAAACCAAGCACACCGTGCAAGTTAGCATGAGGACATAGCATGAGGGCATTTGTTGCATCTATAATTTGAATGAATACACAGGATAGCAAATGGATACAGTTAACCTCTAAAAGCTTCTTTTCAGTGATCCATACCCATATGAAGCAAGATAATAAAAGAAACCTTGTAGAAATATGTAGAATATCATCTCCTTCTACCATTCAATGTACAATATGAAAGTCATCAACAGGTACCATTTTGTCTAACTGGGATTTTCCAGTCCTGATTTGCTAAAAAGTGATGATTGGATAGATGGACATCATTGGAAATATCTATTATGAGAAGGAATACAAAATAATTTACCGAGATGCAGTGAATCCACAGAAAGCTAATGTAACAATCTATCATATCATGTACCAGAGAGTGTGTGTGTGTGTGTGTGTGTGTGTGTGTGTGTGCGTGCGTGCGTGCGTGCGTGTGTGTGTGTGTGTGTGTGTGCGTGTGTGTGTGTGTGTGTGAGTGTGCATCATATTCCAGTCTACGTGTTCTCCTGCAGTACTTTAACTGTTGGAGGAAGCCACTTTATGACTGAAAAGGTATTTGGCATAATGTCTATCTGTCTCTGCTTTTAATTTGTAACCAGAGTTTCTCTACAACAGCAGTACGCTTATTGAATGGAGAGGAAGATATCTGAGTTAAGATGGCAAAACAAAACAATTATTAACATCTGTTCATTGTTGTGAGAAAGTCCTTCCATTTTAAACAACTTATAAACAAAGAGATTGTGTCTAGATCTAGGGATGTCATTGTCCAACTTCACTCAGCCCTCATTAGGCCAATCATTGAATATAATGCTCCCTTTGGCATGTATCTTTCAAGAAACATGCAACAATTGGAACACCCATAGAGATAACCTACTAAAAAGATGCAAGGCCTAACAAACATGTCTTACATGGATCAACTCTAAGCACTATCCCTATACTCTGTATCCTACAGACTGCTAGGAGATGGCCTGTGTCTGGCATATGAGGCATCCTCTGTCCCATTACTGATCAATTTACTGCACATCAGCAACTCAAATGGCATCAGAAATCAGAAATACTCAGTCTATAGATTTAAACTTCATTTGCAACACCAACAGAATGGTTTGGAGGGCAGGTATATTTTACAGAGGATACCACTACTGTGGAACAGACTCCCCATCCACATAAGACAAAGATCATCCCTGTCCATATTCTAGTGCAACTTGGATCTATAGATGGGAAACAGAAAATTTACCCCAGGACTGCCCCCTGTACTTTATACTTACCCCAGGACTGCCCCCTGTAGTACTAATGGACAAAAGCAGCTCCTATATGCTTTGTTCAACACATGGGTCACTTAAAATTATTTATGAGATGATCCCAGTAACTTTCATTCAGGGTAATATATAATTATCGACCAGAGGATGAGTAAGACCGCTCTCTAACCAAATGAGATGGGTTAATTCAACTGCTCTCTAAACAAATGAGATGGGTTATTTCAACTGCTCTCTAACCAAATGAGATGGATTAATTCAACCGCTCTCTAACCAAATGAGATGGATTAATTCAACCGCTCTCTAACCAAATGAGATGGATTAATTCAACCGCTCTCTAACCATATGAGATGGGTTAGTTCAACCGCTCTCTAACCAAATGAGATGGGTTAATTCAACTGCTCTCTAACCAAATGAGATGGGTTAATTCAACCGCTCTCTAATCAAATGAGATGGGTTAATTCAACCGCTCTCTAACCAAATGACATGAGTTAATTCAACCGCTCTCTAACCAAATGAGATGGGTTAATTCAACTGCTCTCTAACCAAATGAGATGGGGTAATTCAACCGCTCTCTAACCAAATGAGATGGGTTACTAGCCTAGTACATACCTATGAACCTACGGCCTATGTGTTTTTTAAGGTTACAAGAGCACATGTGAATTATGATCTGTTGTTACAATATATGCCCTGCTGATATATATATATATATATATATATATATATATATATATATATATATATATATATATATATATATACTCAAATACTCCTGGTACTACCTGTCTTCCTGCCCGGTCGTATTTTCCAGCCTCCAGGAAGCCCCCCACCCTAATCCTAACAACGCGTGGCCCCTAAGACCAAACGCTCCTACCTTGACAACAACCAAAGCGTCTGCAAAGACCAGTCCTCACCTCCTTGAAAAACTACTACCTAATCTCTTGAAAAGACTAAACGGGAAGCCCCCCACCCTAATCCTAACAACACGTGGCCCCTAAGACCAAACGCTCCTACCTGGACAACAACCAAAGCGTCTGCAAAGACCAGTCCTCACCTCCTTGAAAAACTACTACCTAATCTCTTGAAAAGACTAAATGGGAAGCCCCCCACCCTAATCCTAACAACGCGTGGCTCCTAAGACCAAACGCTCCTACCTGGACAACAACCAAAGCATCTGCAAAGACCAGTCCTCACCTCCTTGAAAAACTACTACCTAATCTCTTGAAAAGACTAAACGGGTAATACTCACAGCCTACTATCTCTTCACTAAACTAAGGTTGTTGTAAACTGGAACCTGGCAGTACCTTTTTATTAACTAAAGTGCAAAATATATCACTGCAAAGTGCTTCTTTCCTGTAAGCATTGGTAGTAACTTCACTACGCTGAATATTGCATTCACCTATTGCTGGCTCTAAGACCCTGAGAACTCCTGGCGGTGTATGCTAACGTCAGAAAGTTTTCAAATAACCCATCTGGCTTACCGCTAAACTTTAAACTCAATTACTCCTGGTACTACCTGTCCTCCTGCCCGGTCGTATTTTCCAGCCTCCAGGTAACTCTGACACAGAGAAAGTAGACTAAATTGTGGTTGCACTGGTCTAAAGTTGAACTTTCTGCTACTATTATTGTCAGTGAATCCTTTCATATTGTTTTGTATTCTAGCAACCATTAAGTGCCTGCATGTGTTGTTAGCGCATATCTGGCATCTTTTTGCTAAAGCCAGATAGCGTCTTTATTATGTTTGTATTGGCCTAAAGTTGAAACTTTCTGCTACTACTATAGCCAGTGAACCTTTTACATTGTTTTTCATTTCACTGCTATATTGTTTTACCGTTAATACCAGAATTTACTGAGGTCTGACTGCTTGCTTGATCGTATATATCTGATACAAACACCAAGTGCCGCACGTGTTGTTAGCACATATCTGGCGTCCTCCTCCTAAAACCAGATAGAGACTTGGTCGATAGATGTTTAAAGGTAACTCCAAGTACTTGCAAGCGTTCTTGATGCAAAACAGGTGCCATATTTTCTAGAGCTAATTAAGCGACTGGCTTAGTGATTTGTTTGTATATGTTTGAATCTTTCTGCTACTATTGTAGATGTTTAAAGGTACTGCTGCTATTGTAGATGTTTAAAGGTAACTCCAAGTACTTGCTAGCGTTCTTGACGAAAACAGATGCCATATTGTTTAGATCTAATTAAATGACTGGGTTAGTAATTTGTTTGCAGCTAACACAAAGTGTCTGCACGTGTTCTTGTTGCAACACTGGCGTCCTTTGTCTAAAACTATTAGGGAATTGCTTTGTACTGCATGTTTTCTCAATATCATCCAGCAAGTAATCTCTAAGCCTTGTTATGCCACGTTTTAAACCATCTAATGCCATATTGTTCCTTACACTGAAGCAATCATGATACTGACTTTCTAGCCAATGTAACACAAACTGCATATCTACTGTTTTGATTACTTTCCCCATGCATTGAGTACAAACTAGACCATATAGTGACACCTCTGAATCAATACTATAAACACGGAGAAACTAATTGTGCTATCTCTCTCCCTTGTATCACAGGAAGCCCCCCACCCTAATCCTAACAACGCGTGGCTCCTAAGACCAAACGCTCCTACCTGGACTTCAACCAAAGCATTTGCAAAGACCAGTCCTCACCTCCTTGAAAAACTACTACCTAATCTCTTGAAAAGACTAAACGGGTAATACTCACAGCCTACTATCTCTTCACTAAACTAAGGTTGTTGTAAACTGGAACCTGGCAGTACCTTTTTATCAACTAAAGTGCAAAATATATCTCTGCAAAGTGCTTCTTTCCTGTAAGCATTGGTAGTAACTTCACTACGCTGAATATTGCACTCACCTATTGCTGGCTCTAAGACCCTGAGAACTCCTGGCGGTGTATGCTAACGTCAGAAAGTTTTCAAATAACCCATCTGGCTTACCGCTAAACTTTAAACTCAATTACTCCTGGTACTACCTGTCCTCCTGCCCGGTCATATTTTCCAGCCTCCAGGTAACTCTGACACAGAGAAAGTAGACTAAATTGTGGTTGCACTGGTCTAAAGTTGAACTTTCTGCTACTATTATTGTCAGTGAATCCTTTCATATTGTTTTGTATTCTAGCAACCATTAAGTGCCTGCATGTGTAGTTAGCGCATATCTGGCGTCTTTTTGCTAAAGCCAGATAGTGTCTTTATTGTGTTTGTATTGGCCTAAAGTTGAAACTTTCTGCTACTACTATAGCCAGTGAACCTTTTACATTGTTTTGCATTTCACTGCTATATTGTTTTACCGTCAATACCAGAATTTACTGAGGTCTGACTGCTTGCTTGATCGTATATATCTGATACAAACACCAAGTGCCGCACATGTTGTTAGCACATATCTGGCGTCCTCCTCCTAAAACCAGATAGAGACTTGGTCGATAGATGTTTAAAGGTAACTCCAAGTACTTGCAAGCGTTCTTGATGCAAAACAGGTGCCATATTTTCTAGAGCTAATTAAGCGACTGGCTTAGTGATTTGTTTGTATATGTTTGAATCTTTCTGCTACTATTGTAGATGTTTAAAGGTACTGCTGCTATTGTAGATGTTTAAAGGTAACTCCAAGTACTTGCTAGCGTTCTTGACGCAAAACAGATGCCATATTGTTTAGATCTAATTAAATGACTGGGTTAGTAATTTGTTTGCAGCTAACACAAAGTGTCTGCACGTGTTCTTGTTGCAACACTGGCGTCCTTTGTCTAAAACTATTAGGGAATTGCTTTGTACTGCATGTTTTCTCAATATCATCCAGCAAGTAATCTCTAAGCCTTGTTATGCCATGTTTTAAACCATCTAATGCCATATTGTTCCTTACACTGAAGCAATCATGATACTGACTTTCTAGCGAATGTAACACAAACTGCATATCTACTGTTTTTGATTACTTTCCCCCATGCATTGAGTACAAACTAGACCATATAGTGACACCTCTGAATCAATACTATAAACACGGAGAAACTAATTGTGCTATCTCTCTCCCTTGTATCACAGGAAGCCCCCCACCCTAATCCTAACAACGCGTGGCCCCTAAGACCAAACGCTCCTACCTGGACAACAACCAAAGCGTCTGCAAAGACCAGTCCTCACCTCCTTGAAAAACTACTACCTAATCTCTTGAAAAGACTAAACGGGTAATACTCACAGCCTACTATCTCTTCACTAAACTAAGGTTGTTGTAAACTGGAACCTGGCAGTACCTTTTTATTAACTAAAGTGCAAAATATATCTCTGCAAAGTGCTTCTTTCCTGTAAGCATTGGTAGTAACTTCACTACGCTGAATATTGCACTCACCTATTGCTGGCTCTAAGACCCTGAGAACTCCTGGCGGTGTATGCTGACGTCAGAAAGTTTTCAAATAACCCATCTGGCTTACCGCTAAACTTTAAACTCAATTACTCCTGGTACTACCTGTCCTCCTGCCCGGTCGTATTTTCCAGCCTCCAGGTAACTCTGACACAGAGAAAGTAGACTAAATTGTGGTTGCACTGGTCTAAAGTTGAACTTTCTGCTACTATTATTGTCAGTGAATCCTTTCATATTGTTTTGTATTCTAGCAACCATTAAGTGCCTGCATGTGTTGTTAGCGCATATCTGGCGTCTTTTTGCTAAAGCCAGATAGAGTCTTTATTATGTTTGTATTGGCCTAAAGTTGAATCTTTCTGCTACTACTATAGCCAGTGAACCTTTTACATTGTTTTGCATTTCACTGCTATATTGTTTTACCGTCAATACCAGAATTTACTGAGGTCTGACTGCTTGCTTGATTGTATATATCTGATACAAACACCAAGTGCCGCACATGTTGTTAGCACATATCTGGCGTCCTCCTCCTAAAACCAGATAGAGACTTGGTCGATAGATGTTTAAAGGTAACTCCAAGTACTTGCAAGCGTTCTTGACGCAAAACAGGTGCCATATTTTCTAGAGCTAATTAAGCGACTGGCTTAGTGATTTGTTTGTATATGTTTGAATCTTTCTGCTACTATTGTAGATGTTTAAAGGTACTGCTGCTATTGTAGATGTTTAAAGGTAACTCCAAGTACTTGCTAGCGTTCTTGACGCAAAACAGATGCCATATTGTTTAGATCTAATTAAACGACTGGGTTAGTAATTTGTTTGCAGCTAACACAAAGTGTCTGCACGTGTTCTTGTTGCAACACTGGCGTCCTTTGTCTAAAACTATTAGGGAATTGCTTTGTACTGCATGTTTTCTCAATATCATCCAGCGAGTAATCTCTAAGCCTTGTTATGCTGTGTTTTAAACCATCTAATGTCATATTGTTCCTTACACTGAAGCAATCATGATACTGACTTTCTAGCGACTGTAACACAAACTGCATATCTACTGTTTTTGATTACTTTCCCCCATGCATTGAGTACAAACTAGACCATATAGTGACACCTCTGAATCAATACTATAAACACGGAGAAACTAATTGTGCTATCTCTCTCCCTTGTATCACAGGAAGCCCCCCACCCTAATCCTAACAACGCGTGGCCCCTAAGACCAAACGCTCCTACCTGGACAACAACCAAAGCGTCTGCAAAGACCAGTCCTCACCTCCTTGAAAAACTACTACCTAATCTCTTGAAAAGACTAAACGGGTAATACTCACAGCCTACTATCTCTTCACTAAACTAAGGTTGTTGTAAACTGGAACCTGGCAGTACCTTTTTATTAACTAAAGTGCAAAATATATCTCTGCAAAGTGCTTCTTTCCTGTAAGCATTGGTAGTAACTTCACTACGCTGAATATTGCACTCACCTATTGCTGGCTCTAAGACCCTGAGAACTCCTGGCGGTGTATGCCCCGCTCCGCTTCGCTCGGGCTCCGCTCCACTCCCCTCCCTGCCCCCATATCCCACCCGCCCCCAGTACCTCTACATTTATATGAATAGATAACCCCTCCCACGTTCCCCTTTGCAAACCCAACGCCCCTTCAATTTCCTCACTACTCCTCCCACTTCTAGGTCCTCCCCCAATTCTAAAGGTAAAACTAAAGTCTCTCCCCTTCCCAGTACACTTTCCCCTCTTACACCATGGCCAAATTCACTTATGCTATCACCCCCCTCTCAACAACACTACTACTCCTTATTGCCTATTTTTTAACAAAGTATGAAAACCAAACTCTCATAGGATTCTCCTCCTAAGCGCTACACCAACTGCCATACTAATCTTTCTGCCATATCTGTCCCACCAACGCCCAACACTGTTAAAACAAAATCCCCCAACATAGTCCAACTCACCCTTCATCACCCTAAAATTTCAAATAATAAAAATAACCTCAAATTACTATTTAAACTACAAAGACTATTAATTTACCTGAAAAATAGTATTACCATTTATGGCAATATCCATCCCAATCCAGGTCCCACTACTGTCCCAGACTCTAACCCCTCTAAATTAGCTCGTAATTCTACTGACTCCCTTCTAGTACTACATCTGAACCTAAGAAGCATTAACAACAAGGTGCACAACCTGCACGCTATGTTAGCTACTCATTCCCCTGACATCATGTGTCTAACTGAAACATGGCTAAAACCCACCACTAAGGATGAAGAGATTCTCCCACCCGGGTATAATATCTTCAGGGCCGACCGTGTAAAGAAACGGGGTGGAGGTATAGCTGTTATGTTCAGGAATACCCTGAATATCATTAGGAACCCAATACAACCTCCCATAATCTCTAATTTAGAACTTATTGCCCTAAAGTTATGCTTAAACACTCAAAAATGCATCAACCTCATTGTAATTTATATCCCACCAGGGAATAACACAGAAAATCTGGAGCAAACCCTGTCCTGGCTAGCCACTAGTTACCCACAAGAAACCATAGTACTTGGGGATGTCAATATAGACTGGTCCCTTTGTTCTACCCATACAACCCCACAACCTATTAACCTACATGGCTTTTCCCAAAATATACTATCCCCAACCAGACTTGGCAATACTCACCAAAAAGAAACCACCATCGACTGGATCCTTACCAATAAAGATTCAATCAACTATACCACTGGGACCCTTCCCAGCGACCTCAGTGACCACCTAATTACCTATATTATTAAACATAAATGCCCAACTACTAACCCACGCTTATATAGACTAATTAGAAACAAAAAGAACTTTGTCCCACAACTATTCCTTGCAGACCTAAAATCCTGCAACTGGTCCATTTTAAAAGCTCTACCCCTAGAAGAGAGTGTTTCCCACTTCAACGATACATTCCTTAGGATACTTGACTCACATGCCCCAAACAGACTAATCAGATCCAAAATACGTATAGCACCTTGGCTAACTAGAGAAACCAAAACCAAAATGAAACTCAGAGACCAGGCCTGGGACAAATGGAGAGCCACTAAAACCCCCCAAGATCGCATTAAATTTCAACAGCTAAGAAACACTACCAAAACAGCCACTCCCCAGGACAAAAAACAATACTTCTGCCACCTCCAGAATAAGCACCAGAACAATCCAAAGAAGTTCTGGGCAGGATTTAACAACCTCCTTCACCCAGGTAAAACTACTACCCCAACCCCTGAGAAGCACATCGGGAAAGATGCAGAGGAAATAGCCAACACCTTTAACTCCTTCTTCACCGATACTATCCAATCACTTGCCAGTCAACTAACCTCCACTGCCCCACCTACCTCTCAACCTCATGAAGCTGCCCACACCTCCTTTAACCTAAACCCTTTCTCTTCCTCCTATATTTGTACCCTCTTAAAAAAACTTAAACCAACCACCCTGGCGGCTGATCACCTCCCAGCGGAATACTTACAAATAGCATCCGAAGGCATCGCCTACCCCATATCCATCCTGATCAATAGAACTATAACTGAAGCCAGCATCCCCTCTTCTTGGAAGATTTCTTATATCATCCCTCTTCATAAAGGAGGTACCTCCACTGAAACATCCAACTACAGGCCAATAGCAATCCTGTCCCCAGTAGCGAAAATTATGGAAAGATGTGTTCACAAACAACTCCTTCACTACTTAACCCTTAATCGTCTCTTATCTAACTCCCAACATGGCTTTCGCCCCCACCACAGTACAACCACCGCCCTCCTTTCCTTTGTAGACTTCATTAATAACAATCGTAACAACAAACTAATATCCTCCGCCCTCTTTCTTGACCTATCGAAAGCGTTCGATATGGTCAATCACCAACTCCTACTTAATACCCTAGAAAGCCTACATCTTAGCACCCCAGCACTAAGCTGGTTTAAGGCGTACCTCACTGGTAGGCAACAAGCTGTCCTGTGGCAAAACAAACTATCAGACCTGCTCCCAAATACCATCGGTGTTCCTCAGGGCTCCATACTTGGTCCTCTTCTGTTTTCCATCTTCATAAACGACCTTCACTCAGTCATCCCCAAATCCACCTGCATACAATATGGTGATGACTCCACCCTGATCTGCTCGATGTCTCCTCTCAAAACTCCAAACAACTACTCAACTCTGTTTTACTTTAGTTGAGAAATGGTTCACTGACTTGAAACTCCTACTCAATCCAACAAAAACTAAATTACTCCTATTTTTCCCCAACGCCAACACACCCTTGGCAATGAACTCCCAAATACTAACATTACAACCTTCCATGTTAAATCCATCAACGGAACCATCATAGCCCCTGTCACCAGTACCAAATTACTAGGTGTTACCATTAACCATAAGCTTAAATTTGACATCCACATTACCCAAACCATCAAATCGGTTAACAAAAAACTTGGATCCATGTACAGAATAAAAAACTTCTTAACCCCCTCTACCAAACTAACTATTGCCCGAACGCATCTCCTCTCCACCCTACTATATGCCTCCCCAGTTCTTTCTTTCCTCAATAAATGTGAACTTAACATGCTCTCTCTTGCTTATAACCATATTGCTAGATTCATAACAGGTTCCCCATATCGCACCCACCACTGCCTTAACCTTAGGAAACTCGGTTGGTTGGAACTACCCAATCTTCTCAAACTTAACCAACTCACAGAAGCCTTTAAAATAATCCACCATCCAGACAGAACTCCCTCACTGTGTAGTATTTTGACCCCCTACTCCAACCTTAACTCCCTTCGATCAGCTAATAACGTCCAGATCTTAACGATTAAAGCTAAGAACGCGGGTGGTGATGCCCTGTATGCCAACTCCATTGGAAAGCCTTGGAACTCCCTGCCAAACACCCTTAGACTCATGACCTCACATAAACAGTTCAAAAACAACCTCAAAAACCATCTTAAGCTACAATGGCTATGCCCATGCACAGAACCCGACTAACCTATCAAATCTCCTGTACTCATAATGTGCCCTGATAAATAGTGACCTAGACCATTATTTCCACTGTGTTTATCCTATACAACTAGTTTGTTTAACTTGTTGCTTTGCTACTTGTGCTTATATAAAATCTATGTTATTCCTATTCTTATATTGTAAATGTAACTTGTTCTCATCATGTATTGCCATTATGCTGGAGCTTTTCTCCCCGGGCCTCTACTGAAAAGGGATATGTATCCAGCTGGACTAGCCCGGTCAACAAATGTAAAATAAAATAAATAAATAATAAATATATAAAGCTCTTCTTTATTCAGGCTTGTAGAGGCTCAGAATTTGATGAGGGGATACATTCAGAATCTGGACCAACAAACAATGAAGTGGAAACTGATGCCAATCCAAGATACAAAATTCCAGTAGAAGCAGATTTCCTGTTTGCATATTCAACTGTTCCTGGTAAGCAAAACACATGGTAGTGTAACTTGTGCAGTTTGTTATAATACTCATTGACATGTAAACATTTACAGACCTAATGTTCATTACTGTGTTACTCCACATTTATATCAGCTTCTACAGTAAAGCTGTTTTTGTCACTCTGTTCATTTTTTTGAAGGGTTATTTTTCTGTGTGCTCTTTAAGTCTTGTAACTAAAGCAAAATAATGTTTGAGGAGCCTCTCATGAAAATGTGATCTGTGTATTATTAGACAGCAAAGTAAACTAAGGAAAAAGCTCTTAAGTTCTTTAGAATTTGAATGCATTGTGGAAGACATTGTGGAAGAAGCAAGAGCCAAATGGAAGTCGGGCAAACATAAATATCATTCGAAGCCATATATACCTCCAGGGTTCCTTGATGTACATTTTTAACTTGCTGTGGTTATAACTGACAGAGAACTCAAAGTAATTCTGATTTGTAAAAGTATTTCCTGATATTGTCACTAGCTAGCTGTCAAGCAGTCAAGACCCGTTCCCTGGCAATTAGGTTCATAGGTTGGTACTAGGCTATTGGCCTTAGGGCCTATACAAGCCTAGCCATAACAATTCCCTGGCTATTTACTTCCCTGGACCCCTGTCTAGTAGGGCGACTGAAATGATCCCGGGGTGAATTTCCTTTCTCCCATCCAATCATCAAGGTTCCTTTTGAAGAGGACCAAAGAGGCGCTCTGCTTGACATGTATGGGCAGTCTTTTTCAGGGTCTGGGGAGTCTCTGTGTCAGGAACCTATCCCTCCAGCATGTTTTGTTTATTGTGATGACAAGATTTAGATCCCTGGAGCGTGTGGCTCTCAGGGATTAGGATTTCTTTAAGTGTAGCATGTCCAACAGCTCTGGGTTTGACATGGCCTTGTATGTTAAGCAGAGATCACCTCGGAGTAGACGATATGTGACAGAGTATAGCTGGAATTTTTTAAGGCGGTCAGCATAGGGCATCTACTTTAGGCCTGTGATTCTTTTAGTGAGGTATTCTTTTAGTGAGGTATTTCTGCGGCCTTTCCAGTTGTTGCAGATGTCTTGAGAGGTACATACCAAACGGGACGTTGTATTCTATAATGGGTCTAATGAGGGATGAGCACAGTGGGACAATGACCTCCTTTTTTCTGGATGAAAAGCCCTTAGTGATGAGGTGTGTCACAAAGAAGGATTTCCCAACTGTTGTGGCAGTGTGGTTATTGAAGGTGAGACCACTGTCCACCTGTGTCCCTAAGTCTGTTATCACACTTTTGGTGTTTAGTTTATTGCCACTTATGTGATAATTCACGGGTACATGTTTTTTCCCCAAAGGGGATAACTGTACATTTCTTGGCATTGAGCTTGAGCCCATGGCTCTGGCACCAAGCATCTGTTTCTGTAAGGCCCTTTTGTAGAGTATCCACATCATTTGGGGATTCAATAATGACTCACAGTTTGCAGTTATTTGCGAACTTTGTTAGCCAGAGTCCCTTAGTGTTGGCCTGTACTTCAGAGAAGTAGATGCCAAACAAGAGAGGTCCCAGGACTGTACCTTGAGGTGCTCCATTTGTCACTTGTCTGGAGCTGGATTTGGAGTCAGCTACTTTTACAGTGTGGGTTCTGTCAGTAAGCCATTTGGCAACCCATCAAGTGATTTTATAGTAAGCACACATTTGTATGTGCTGTATGCCTTTTGTACATATGTCAAGTGTTATATTTCACGTTTTGTATTTTTGCTTTTGAGAGAATTGTATGTATTGATTAGTGATTGGATGAGTGGACATTTGATTGGTTTGTTTGTTAACCAAATTTTGTATTTGAACCTGACTGATTGGTTTGCTGGTCTGTTCTGAAGAGGTTCATTGTGATTAAAATGAAGGAAAGCACTTGACTTTTTATCTGTGTGGACAGTCATTATTTTGTGTCTTTTGTCTCTTTTTCACTTTTTTTTCTGAAGTTTATTCTGGTTTTCGTGAATTTGGTGTTTTTTATATCACTGTGTGTGTATGTGTGTGTGTGTGTGTGTGTGTGTGTGTGTGTGTGTATATATATATATATATATATATATATATATATATATATATAGATATATACACAGTGAATTAGGCATCATGCTCATTTCTATACTGACAGAGAATTGACAGGGAATTGAAAGACTGCCAAAATAGAAGAAATAGATAGATTTTGGAGAAGTACCTATGAAGATCCTGTGGAGCATAACAAAGATGCTAAAAGGATAGAAGAAGTAAAAGAATGAATAAGAAGTTTAAAGGCACAGGATATGAAATGGGATGAAATAACAGCCAAAGAGATTGAAACAAGGATAAAACAAAGCCTGTAATTGGAAAATCCCAGAGCCAGATGCAGTACCTTACTTCTGGGTAAAAGTATTAACATCTTTCCATGAGGATTTAGCCATGAGTAGGAACTATTTATATGTGCACCCTGAACAGACACTAACCTGGCTAACAACAGGCAAAACAATGCTTCTTCTTAGGAGTGAAACTGCAAGCTACCCTAAAAATTATAGACCAATAACTTGCCCTCTGACAATGTATAAACTCTACACGGAAATTGATACTGACCGATTCGATTATGGCAGTAAATGAAAAGGGCAATAACAGAAGGTCCTATGGGACAAGGGGTCATTTGTTGTTAAATAAAGTCAGAGTGGAGAACTGTAAAAAGGGGATCGAAGTATGGCATGGAATGACTACAAAAAACATGTCATAGTATCCCACACTTATGAGTGCTTAAAAATGTATAAGTTGCACCCTACACTGAGCGACTACATTACAGTGACCATGAAACAGTGGCAGACCACTTTGCAATTAAGCCATGATAAAGGACAGATTATTATCCCAGGGATAAAAACTCAAAGGGGGGTAGTTCAGGGTGACCCTCTGTCACAACTGCTGTTATGTCTTGCCCTTAACCCATTAAGCTGTCTACTTAACAGCTTAGGTCATGGCTATAATTTGGCTTCTAGAAAACAACAAAGTGTAAAGACTTCTCATCTTCTCTTTATTGATGATTTGAAACTGTATAGCTCATCAGATGAGGAACTGAAAGCACAACTGCAAGTTGTCAAAACTTTTTCACATGATATAAGAATGTCAATTGATCTTGATAAATGAGCAAAAGCAACCATTAAAGCAGGAAATCAGCAGCACCAAGAAAACATCAGTTTGGGAGAAGAATGTGATATAAAAGAACTTGAACAAGAGGGACTGTATAAATATTTGTGAACTGATGAAGGATCAGTAGTAAACCATGAACAAATGTGAATAAAACTTAGTAAGGAATACTTTAGAAGACTTAAATTAATCCTGAAAACATAGTTGACATTTAGGAACAAAATCCAAGCTATAAACCAATTTGCTCTTCCTGTCCTAACTTACAGTTTTGGAGTGATTGACTAGCCCCAAAACATATTGGATAGATTAGACAGGAAAACAAGAAGGATGTTTTTTGCTCACCAAATGATTTATAAAAATCATTGCATACCAAAATTATATATTCCCCGTTCTGAAGGTGGGATGGGCCTCCTTGAAATTGATTACATGTATAGATCTGCAGTTGTGGGACTCCACACATATTTGCTGACCTCACAAGACCCAAACATAGTGACATTTTTGAAACATAAGAAGAATAAATCTAAGATGACTTCCCTGCTTAATCTAGCAGAAGCATATCGACTTCAAGCAGGAATGGAAATCAAACCATAAATAGATAAAAATCAGGCAGCAACGGAATGTGCCAAAAAAAACAAAAGAAAGAATATAAGACGAAGGACCAGATGAGAAGGCAAGAAATGTGGAAAATACATAAATATAGTTGGAAGTGTCTAAAACGTCTGGAAGAACCTCATTTTGATCAGGAATGAATGCAGGAATGGTTAACGAGAAGAGAATTCAAACCAAGAGATGGAAGGTTAGCATTAGCAGCCCAATACAGCGGCCTGCGTACACACTTTACAAAGTCCAATGAACATGTGGGAGAAACAGACAATTGTAGGTTTGTAAAACCAAATTGGAAACAGTCACACACCTTGTTGCTGGTTGTGACATACTGATGGCAGAAGGACTGTATACTGAAAGGCATAATAATGTGGCAAGATTGTTGCACTGGGAATTGTGCAAGCATTATGGTATTGAAGTGGCTGAAAAACATTGGAAATATCAGCCACAAAGCATCATAGAAAATGATGTAGTTTACATCACATGGGATCACCCATTACCAACAGTTCAAAAGATGGATGCTAGAAAACAGGATATAGTGGTCCAAGAAAAGAAGACAAAAGTAACATCGAGCATTGAAATTGCCACACCCAGTGACTACAGTGTCTTGCGTACAGAGAGACACAAAGGCATAAAATATCAGGATCTGCAAGCAGAAACGAAAGCAACGTGGAAGGAGATACCCCGACTGTCCCAATAGTAGTCGCAGTAATGGGTCTTATAAAAAAGAAAATTTCTTTAGATATGTTATCAATACTTGTAACTTCACACGAATTGCAGGAGTCATTACTGGGCACACTGCGGGTGCTGTGAAGAGTACTTCTGGTTGACATCAAAGACTGAAACAATACTAATTTCATGAACTTTAATTGTACTTTGACTTAACAATGGGGTCCATCCCCGTCATGGTATTAGAAACCCAAAAGACTTGGAGAAATTAAAAAAAAACATCATGTCCACACGGACATAGGCAACAATTAATGGAGGAAAGAAGTGGGGCAAAGAATGTAGTTTACCCGACTAGGAAAGGAGGTGTCAGAGCAGTTCTCACCACAAATATTCCCACGGCATGATGGACCTCTAGTAAAGGAGCCCATTGACATAGGATCAGTGGCTTCTGGTGGCTTGGTGGTTGGAGCTGACTGAGGCAGCACATCTTGTACTTGCTGAAGGAGGTCCTGCATGGCTGAAGGTGCATCTCCACTGGTCACTCAACCACATTCTCCATGACGTCCCAAAGCTCATACCTTTGGCAGCTTTCCAGACTGTACTATACCAAGATGCTTACATGGCTAGATCTACTGTAAGGATGTCCCTGGGTGGGCAGAGGGAGATAGGGAACATTCCCTGACCTGGAAGACAAATGGTCAGGCTGCCCCTGGGATCTCTGGACCCTTGGAAAAGGGAACATAAAAGGGAGGGAGAGAAATAAAACAGGTGGAAAGCAATACATACTTAAATTAAAATGGGGGGAAAGAGAGCGAGAGAGAGAAAGAGACAAAATTAATACAATAAAAATACTCATAATTTGGTGTTACATCAATTTTTATGTTATTCACAGTACTTAGTAAGCATCTTGTAACATGCATATTACAGGAAATGTTACTACACTTTACAATGACTAATAATTCTGCCGAAGGTACTTCTACTGACTGTTGAAACGGTTGCTTATTGTTTGTTAGTTAGTTAATCAGTCAGTCAGTTAGTTAGTTAGTTGCTTTTGTTTACTAGGAAAGTCCATCTGGGAAATGAAATGGCCATTTTCAGTGAAGGCCTAGGAAGGAAAGCTCCAAAGCAGGGATAGAAATATATTTTTGGCAATTCAGAAGAAAATCAGACAACAAACATTATTGAACAGAGTTAGGCTGTAGATGTGGCGCAGTTGCATAGTTTATTAGCTGTAAAGTGACTTTATTAGAGTGGATTTGAATTGTTGCGGGTTATTTAAAAGTCTGATATGGTTTGTAGTTCTTTTTTCCATGACTTGGACATGGTGACAGAGAATAGTGAGTCACAGTAATAAATATTTGATTTATTGGCAAAAGTTGGTTTAGCTTCTGATGATCTTAGGGTTCTATCTGCTATATGTCAGTGGATGAGATTTGACAGTGGGGGTGTTTTAAGTGGATGGTAAGGCATTTTTTTGTGCTGTGAGTAGCTGAGCGGATCTACGTCACATCACCTAAAACCCATTTGACTGACTTTCATTTCACCTAGACCAAATCAACTAATTTCAAAATACTGAAAACTCATTTGACTAAATCTCATTTCACCGAAAGCTTACAATGCTAAATTTGAAACGACTAAACATTAAACCATAAACAAACATACTAACAACACTAATAACTACCTCTTTCCAGACCTTAAAAACTACTTACCCTCTTAACAGAAACCAGACAATATAAAACCAAACTAAGTGGGGGGGCTATGCCCACTACACCCCCCCTAATGAGGGGTGAGAGGCTGCCCCCTAACTATATATACTAAGTCCAGGATCGGGCTACAGTGGGGAAAAGGGCATATACCTTTTACTTGCCTTACAGTACTCTACACGCTGCCACTACTGTTGGGAACGCACAAAACATCCGCCATATTACTTTAGATACTTCCCATAAAAATGTAAAGAGTCAAACCCACATTTAGAAACACTACAACACTATTTTCTGCATGACTATCAAAATTCTGACAGTCAGCACTGTAAGTTACAGAAATTGTTCTTATCACAAATAAGAGATTAATGGAAACCCACACTATGTCCCCACACCATGTCTATTGATTACAATTCAGTGAAATGGGATTCAGTCAAATGGGTTTTCAGTATTTTGAAAGTTAGGTGATTTGGTCTCTGTGAAATAAAAGTCAGTGAAATGAGTTTTAGGTGATGTGAAGTACACTCGCTGGCGAGGTTAAAGTATTGAGGAAGTTCATGCTAGTTTAGGGCACTGACTGCCATACAGTGTGACGGGAGTGGTTTGGGAGGCTGCAGATGAACTTATTGATTTTGCTGTAGGTGTTTTCTAGTTTGTGTTTGGTGGAAGAGGTGAGAGATGTGAACATTGTTGGGGCAGATAGGAAGGAGAAGGGAGAGGACATCTATTTTTTTACTATGTTCATGTAGCAGGCACTTTGTTCTGTAAACAGTGCCAAGTTCCAATGACTCTTTTTCACTGCAGTGTCAATATGCAGACCAAATTTTAACTTATCAATGGTAACTCCTAGTACTGCGGTGGTGGTGCTGCGGTAGCGTTGTCACCTCACCGTAAGATGTTGTCTTGTTCGATACTCAGCTAGAGCATCTTCTGTGTGGAGACATGCGTGAATGGGTGCACCTTCATTGAAGGTTGTGCGTCAGAGCTGGCAACTCTGCAAGTAAAAATCTACTGCCAATCATTAGCGGACCGGAGTTCTGCTGTGGCGACCCCTAACCAGGAAAAGCTGAAAGAGACAACAATTGTAACTCCTAGTAATTTTGTGTTGGTGACATTTTCAATTTTTGTGTTGTCTGAGGAGATAATATATTAAGTTCAGTGTTGTTATGATGTATGTTTATGGGAAGGAATAGGATTAGTTTAATTTTGGGGAGGTCTTGGGACATCTGGATGCACGAATGCTTGAAAACAAAGCATTTGGACTACATGTCACATCCAGAGAAGTACATTTAAAGTACTGTACTTATCTTAACATTTAATTGGGTTTTGTGTGTTGTGTTTGCTCTTTATCTGATGCGAAAGCTATTAATTTAATATATTTTTATAGTCTGCAGTACTTCTGAAATGGTTTATGTGCTAGGCCTACGTATTCTGACTGCTTCCTCGTTTTATTTCATTTTTAATAGCTCTCTTATGATGTGGTCCCCACCCACCATATTCTTGTTGTGCTTTTATACTTTGAAGCTTTTGAGCTGCTTGCCCCTACTGTATACCTGGCCCTAGAAGCTCCTCCCAGTCTCATATTCTGTATACCTGTCCCTAGAAGCTCCTCCCAGTCTCATATTCTGTGTACCTGTGTCCCTAGAAGCTCCTCCCAGTCTCATATTCTGTATACCTGTCCCTAGAAGCTCCTCGCAGTCTCATTTTCTTTATATCTGGCCCTAGGAGCACATCCCAGTCTAATCCCCTCTACTCGTCTTATTGGTTACTGACAGAAGAAGCTGAGAAGGCCCTCCCCATAGACTGTTAGTGTACTTTGAAACTGTCTTAAAGTGCACGTGTTCCTCATTGCTGGCTGCAGTTCTGGTGGGAGTAGAATAGTAGCCTGGTCTGCCTGAGTTGAGATACTCACAGGTAGGCTTAAGTGAGAATTACTTGTTATACACAGTTGTTGTTTGATTTGTTTGTGATACCTTTTCACTTTTTCGGATCATAGGATCATAGGATCATAGATTTGTATTTGTACTAGGCAAACTGCCCCGGTGGGCTATTTAAGCCTAGCCAATTACCCCATGTGAAAATGAAACTCTGCACCTTGTGTCTGTAAGGTAAACACCTTAACCATTATACCAACAAGAAAAGGAAAATTGACAAGAGACTGGTAATGTAAGAAGGGAGAAAACAAAAGGCATGTTTTCAGCTACTCTACCCTGCTTATTCTCCCTACTGCAACAGTGGCTGTTAAATCTCCTAAAAGCCACCCTGTCCCATGGTCTGTTGCAGCATATGGCCCTTTTAATGCTATCTATCCAGTGTGATAATGACTCAAGTTGATAGCTCATGCTAACCAAAGTGCGTTTTCACATTAAGAAGACTGGGTCTGCAATTCTAGTGGCAGAACAAAGGTATCCTGGTCTGTCCGAGTTGGGAAAACACAATGAGGCTTAAAGTGACCCTAGGGTGTTACTGCTCAATGCTACGAAACTTAAACAAAAAACTCCACACTCTACAATCTCTCCTCACTCTGGAGAATATAGACATCTATGTTGTTAGCGAGACTTGGTTTAAAGCAGCAGAAACGACTTCAGCAGTATAAGACTACAGTGCCTTCTACACATTTAGACCAACAGCAGCACAGACATTAGAAACAAATACAGCTCCAGGTTGTTTAAACAGGATAATGCCCTAGAATTCATCCATGTCCAAGTCTCCATAGACAAGGTTATATGATCCATGAAGCTCCCATCTCTTACCTAGACCTACTAGAGGCACTCACCATCCAATCAAATACCCTATTCATGGGAGACCTTAACTACCCCTCTATAGATTGGGAAATGTACACTGCCTCTCACTCACAGGTACAATGTTTCCAGGCATTTATCAACACAAACACCCCAGACCAGATAGAGCACACTCCAAACAGACCTAGTACTCACCAATATAGGAAAGAATTACACCCCCCCCCATGTCACGTCATTGCTGAGGCTGGACGAAAAATCTGTTTCCCCTCAAAAAAAAAAAATCAACTTGGAAAACCAAACTAAACCCATAACAGTTAGGAACTATTCTAAAGTAAACTACATCAAAATTCACAGCTCCTCCAAACCTCAACAACACAGCTACCTATGTAGAATTCCGTGAACCAGGCAGATAACTCAAAAATACAATTACAAAAATGAAAACTATTTATTTAAGATGGTAAGCGCTTTCACACAGAGCTTCATCAGACCATAAAAGAGACAAAGTGGTCACAGTTTTTTTAAATACATTGCAATAGCCAATCAGCTCACATGGACATAATACATCCATTCATTCATTCATTTAAAGTGAGACCACAAATTAATGAAAAGCCTCAATGTCCATACTATAACATTTCATATAAAACATTTTGGTCCATAATAGTATGAACCATATAAATTCAGCATAAAACATATATTAAAATATGTAAAATAAAGGGACACGCAGAAATATATAAAACTACTAATATTACATCAAATTCATAAAAAATGTGCATATCAAAGATAGGTGTATATGTAATGTATAAAAGTCATGTAAATTATATATATATATATATATATATATATATATATATATATATATATATATATATATGTGTGTGTGTGTGTATCAATGTACATATACATATGTATGTGTATCAGTGTGTATCAGTGTGCATATAAATATATATACACTATTTATTTATTTTATTTTTATTTTACATTTGTTGACCGGGCTAGTCCAACTGGATATATGTCCATTTTCAGTAGAGGCTCGGGGAGAAAAGCTCCAAAATTACATAGTTAAAGCATACTTCAATTTCCAATATGTTAAACTGAATCTAAAATAAGCAAAAATAAAACAATATATTAGCAACAAATAGGAGAAAAACAACACCATTACATAGGTGTAGCCAGGTGAGAAAGAATACAAGACATTTCCATTGAGAACAAAGTTGACAATTTGTTTAGCCTAAAAACTTCTTAAATAAGCAGAATTACAACAGGATATCACTGAGAGGTAGAATAAGGAGATACACAGGGGTATGTCTGTTAAGCAGGTTGTTAGCTAAAGCCCTCAGAGAAGGGCATGTGAGATGAGTCAGAGCTGGTAAGGAAAGGGGGAGTAGAAGTATTTAATAGAGACAGAGAGTTTAAATACTTTTTGTTACTAGAGAAAGTCACATACTTGCAGGGTGATACTGAAAAGTACAAAGGAAGTTGGTAAGAATAATAAGGACATGGAGGTGATAGGCAAGAAAGAGACAGCAGGTCAGTCAGGACTTGTACAAGGGCATAGCCACTGGGATAGAAGGAAAGTACTTAGTTGTTTCTTAAAAAGGGGTGTTGATGTAAGTGATGTAAGATTAGATGGAAGTTTGTTCCAGTTAGTTCCAACAAAGTTAGTAAATAGGCAGTCCCCAGATTTATTGTTGGATTTAATGGAGGATGCTAGTAACTTGCTTGCTGAACACAGTGTTGTAAGATTTTTATAAGGTTTGATAATGTTACAGAGTATGGGAGAGTTTATTGGATGATATAAGATCTTATGGGTAATTATAAATTGCTGAAGAAGAAACTGATTGTGTAATTCCAGCCATCCTAGTTGTTTAAGGTTTTGGCAGTGATGGGTACGAAATGTGGAACCAGTAGCAAATCTAGCTATATTATTATATTATTATATGCGGTTGATAGTTTGTTCAGATTGCTTGTGGAAAGGTTAGAGTAGATGGGAGAGGCGTAGAGAAGGGTGGATATAAGGTGTGTCTGGGCAATAGTCGTCCTAGCTGAGGGAGTAAGAAAGGGTTTAAGCCTGTAAAGGGAGCCAAGTTTTCTATTCACTGATTTAATGCTCAAATTAATGTGTGAGTCAAAGTTAAGATTATTGTCAATTGTTACACCCAAAAGTTTGGTGGCTGTGTCTGGTGGTATTATAGTTCCATTTTTGGATGTAACTGTGAAATAGATAGGGGAAGACTTTTGTGTAGGAGTAAACAATAATAACTTAGTTTTGTTAGGGTTGAGGAGGAGACGGCGGTTGTGGAACCAGTTTTCAACTATGGTAAAAGCTTTTTGGGTATTGGTCTGCAGTTCAGTAGTGGAGTCAGCGGCACAGATTAGTGTAGAGTCATCGGCATATTGTAAGGTGGTGGTAAGAGGAAGGGAAGCACTCAGATCATTAATAAAAATGGAAAAAAGGAGAGGCCCCAAGATAGATCCTTGTGGGACTCCCGGAGTGATGGGGAGTTGAGAGGATAAGCTACTTTCCCAGAGAACTACTTGTTGTCTATTCTCTAGGTAGGATTTGAACCATTTGAGTGCTTGAGTATCAAGTGACAGTCATTTCAGTATATCTAACAATAACTGATGGTTAACCATGTCAAAGGCTTTGGAGAGGTCTAAGAAGAGTGCTGAGGAAAGTAGGTTGTTGTTACGATTCTTATTAATACAGTCAGTAAAGTTTAAGAGTGCAGTTGTGGTGCCATGAAAAGGCCTGAAACCATGCTGGCAGTCGGCTAGTAGGTAATTTTTGAGGGAGATGATCAAGTAATTGCCAATGGATACATTTCTCAATAATTTTTGATAATGGAGAGAGTAGGGCTATGGGACGGAAATTTGATAGATCTTTTGAGTTACCTCCCTTATGCAGTGGGATAATATGAGAGACTTTCCAGATGGCTGAGATAGTACCCTCAGTAATGGTTCTGTTTATTAGAATAGAAATAGGATAGGCAAGTGCTTCAGCTGCCATCTGTAAATATGCAGCAGGAATGGCATCTGCTGAAGGAGTACATGGTTTGAGTTTATGAAGTAAGGAAAGGATAAAAGAAGTTGGAACTGGCTGGAGCTGAAATACGGGGGATTTATTGATAAGAGAAAGTGGCTCAGTAGTGTTAGTATGTGAGAGGGACTTTGCTAAAGATTGCACTGTTTCAGAAAATAATTTGCTAAAAGTGTCAGCAATTTGGTTGGGTGAGTTCTGAGTAAAATTAGATTCACAAAGCGTTCAATATACACATATTGTATGACATTAGTTATTTAACTGAGAGTTTCCTCAACTTCAGTGTGGGCTTAATGGAAGCACTCTCATTTAAGCCCTTCCCTCTATTGGCTCTAAGCCTTAGTATCCATTTAACTTCCTTATTTTCTGTCATGTTCCTAATGTCATCCTCACGTATAGTAGGCATCACCTCATCTATAACCATAAACTTAAAACTATGGTTGTTACCTTGTATCATGACATGCTTTGATAGGGCATTGGTCGAAGACCTAACCCTAATGCTGTATATATGTTCCCTCACTCTGTCTCGAAGCAGCCGATCCATCTTAACAACATAAAAGGACCCAAATGTCACACATCTAGCAAGGCAGACCTCATGTGATGTCTTACATTTGGCACTGATCTCAAACGTAAAACGTTGACCCATATCTGGATGTATGAAAACTCCTGTAGTATCAAGATAATTACAAAAATTGCAATTACCATGGGGATGGGTACCAGATATACCATCAGTATGTTCACTACTATCCCTTGGGTAACGTAGTAACCTTTTCAGGTTACATTTGTTCTTAAACAAGAAGGTGGGGTGTTCCCCCACCACCCTTCTCACATCTGGGTCTGTAATCAGGACTTGCCAGTTCTTTCTAATAATATATGTGATGGATTTAACATCCGTAGTAAAAACATGGGTACCTTCAAGGTGGTCTGAGGGGGTACTCTGAGTGGTTATCAGTATCAGTCTTAGGTGAATAATAAGGCCTAGCCCTATCCAGTCTAAGATGACTAAGTCCTTGTAGATTCTCTTCTATTTCAAGTTGACAATAACCCCTGGCAGCTAACCTGCCTTTGAGCCCTTCTAACTCCTGATTGAATCCTTCATCCGATGCATGCAGTCTTGAGACTCTCATCCCCTGTCCTCTGGCTACATTCTTAAAGATGTAGTGGGGATGCATACTGCTCCTATGTAGCAGAGTGTTTATGTAGCAGTATTTTCTATAAACCCTTGTATTAATCAACCCATTACCAAGCCTTTCCACATATACATCGAAATATTCTATCCTGAGCTGGGAAAAGTTCATAGTGAATTTTAGATAATCATATTTCTCATTCAGTTCGATTAAGAATCTTTCCAAATCCATAGGAGTTCCTGCCCATAACAAGAAGACATTAAAAAGACCCCATCATCCTATGCGTACAGTCGAGGAGATTGCCACCCTCATGCCAAATGCCACTGTTTTTCCTGTCTTGGATGTAAAGAGTTCATTTTGGCAGGTAATGCTTGATCGCAGATCTTCACTACTGATTGCATTCAGTACACCATTTGGTAGATACAGATTCCTCAGGATGCCTTTTGGAATAAATTCTGCCAGTGAACTCTTTCAGCATGCAATGGAGCAAATTTTTTCAGGCTACCCATGTGCAGTAATAGTTGATGATTTATTGGTTGGAGCCAGTGGTGAAGCAGAGCATGACAGAGCATGATAGAAATCTCAGGAAAGTTCTGGATAGAGCGTGTGAATGTAAAGCTTAACCCTCTGAGTATATAGGCCTATGACCAGACCCGTCTAAACAAGCAGGCATTCTTGAGATGCCATTTCTATTTTCTTGGTATGGGTAAGTATTTGGGCAAATTTATCCCTGACGTTAGTGAGTTATCAGCACCTTTAAGAGAGCTGACATGTAAAAATGTTTCCTGGTCATGGTTCGAACAACACCAGAGAGGATTTGATAACCTCAAACAGCAAACTGCCAACCCATCTAAAGTAAGGTACTATGATGTCCACAAACCAGTAGTTCTTTCTTGTGATGCTTCAAAGTTCGGATTTGGTGCAGTTATTCTTCAAGAGGGCAGACCTGTTGCCTATGCATCTGGACCGCTTACCGAAACTGAGATGCAATATGCTCAAATTGAAAAGGAACTTTTTGCAATTGTGTTTGCATGTTCGAAGTTCCATGATTATATTTATGGGCGAACTATCCAGACAGAAACTGACCATCAACCTCTAGTTGCTATTTAAGGATGCCTATGCATTCAGCTCCAGCAAGACTACAAAGGATGATGCTCAAATTACAAAAGTATAATTTCAAAATGGTCTATACAAAAGGCAAACATCTTTATCTGTCTGATACCTTATCTAGATCACCCGGATATACCACAGAACAGCTTGATGGAGAGAATTTTGACTTTGATGTCATGGAAGTATGTAATTATTCTGCCACAAGACTTGATGACCTGAGCGATCATACAAAGACTGAACCAATTTTGCAAAAGCTCAATCACTTCATCGATGTAGGATGGTCATCAAAGCAATCCTGTGTACTGCCAGAAGTGCAACCTTATTTTCCATACAGAGATGAGATGCTGATGGAAGATGGTATTTTTAAAGATCCAAAAGTTATTGTTCCTACTTCCTTACAATGCGAATACATTCAGATTTTGTATTGTGGCTGCCCAGGTTTTGATTCTACCAAAAGAAGGGTGAGAGGACTAATACTTTGGCCTTCTCTATCGAAAGACATTGATAAAGTGCTTTTTTCTTGTTCAGTGTGCAAAAGTACTAAGCCGCATTTACATAAACAGCTACTTCAGCTAAGCCAAATTCCTGAACTACCTTGGTCAACAGTAGCCACAGATATATCTGAGTGGAACAATCACCATTACTTAGTCTTGGTAGACTTTTATTCGAACTATTTTGAGATCGATTTGCTACCTAACCTAATGTCCAGTGCTGTTATTACTAAGAGGAAATGTCATTTCTCAGTCCATGGTAGTCCACACAAAGTTATTTCTGACAACGGTTCTCAGTTTACTAGTCAATTGTTTCAGACATTTGCAAAAGAGTGGGACTTTGTCCATGTTACTGGTAATCCTGAATATCCACAGTCAAACAGCCTTGCTGAATGTGCAGCACAAAGTGCAAAGCAATTAATAGGGAGGTCAAAGCATGACAATACCAATATCTTCTTAAATTTACTTAATTTCAAAAATATACCCAGTGACAACCTATTTGGCCCTCCTGCTCAGATACTTCTATCTAGGCAAACCAGAAAAACCTTGTCTAGCAGTTTTAGTTTGTTGGTGCCTAATGCTAAAAACAGCAGAGCAATCAAAGCCCAACTTTTTAAGAAGGGTTCTTCTTAGAAGTCCAGCTATGATAAAATTAGCAGATTTCTTTGTCTGTTAAAGGAAGGAGAGACAGTGAGGATGCAAACAGCAAAAGGCTTTGATCGAGTTGGCCATGTGAGAGGTATATGTGCCAAGCCAAGATCTTACTTAGTGGAATCTGAGGGCATAGAATACAGAAGAAACTGCAGGCATCTTCTTCCTGTATCAGAAACAATATCACAGCATCGTATCTGTGATAGAGACTGTGATGCCCCCACACTGGCCCAGTAATCAAGAAGCCTCAATCCTCACCACTGGCAACAGTGGGAAACATACACACTGGAAGGATGACAAGTATACACACACACAGTAAAGTGCAATTTGCCTTAAGAGCATACAGAGATCACAGTCAGTCTGGGGTTGGTTTCTCTCTTTTTCTCCATATCCCAAATAAGACTCCCCACTGGCACAGCTATAGAGTTGAGATCTCAGCTGAGTGGCCAAGCTAAGACCTCCAGCACCCTCTCTGTCCAACCAGTGCTTCATGTTCCTGCCCAAGTAACTCACACACACACACACACACACACACACACACACACACACACACACACACACACACACACACACACACACACACACACACTTTGAAATTTGATTTAGACACACACTCACATCTGGGAAAAGCTGGCACATGTTTACTAGCTATGCCCCCTTCTGCCAAAACTATAAGGTAGTTCCAACCTCCACCAGCCACTATTTATCAGCTACTTTAAGGCCCTTAACAAAGGGGTGTCCAATCCTACTGTGTAATGTTACTATTAATCCAAATGGTAGTTTGACCAAGAATAAGGCTATTTAGGAGTGGCCTGTACAGTATCACCAAATAGATATCCAAGTAATCTAAGAGCTTAAATATCTCTAAACAGATTGGTCACAATTGAAAGCTTTGAATATATTTAATAATAAATAATAAAATAAGAAGAAAATACTAAATATGTATTCACAGTGACTTCAGAGTTCAAAATCACAGGAGATATTTAAAACAACATTTCAGGACAGTCTCAAATAAATAAAATACCTAAGCTATACTTTACTATATTCCTATCTGAATCTGAAAGAGATACTATGCCCTAAAAACTTACTTACAAAACAACACGCAGGCAGAAGTGATGAGTGGATGTTTCTAGGTCAAAGACAAGATACAAAATGCACAATCTCTCTCTGAGAGAGTTCTTAAATTAATATCAAATATTACTGCTGGGACAGCTTAGATGGCATCACTTCTTGTCACCTGACATCAGTTCCCAAGTAAACACCCTTTGTTGGAAACTAACAGAATTTTAGCATCTCCCTGTAAAAAAAACATATCCTTCAGTTGTTTGCAGATCCTGGAAGTCATAAAACAATAAAATACTACATCTCAAACCTAGTAATTACTTCTTTTTCAAGACAATACAAAAAACTTCCAGCTCTAGGCATTGTGTCTGTTACTGCACTGAAACTGAGAGATAACATCTATTTTATTTCATGGTTATGAATCAATTTAATTTCAAATATTTTCTCTGAATTTTTTCAAGTTAACCCCCTGTGTTCCATTTTCCATTAAACATATACATCTAAACAGTCACAATAGTGCAGGTACATTCTTGTTCTATTCCAATAGGGCATGTTGTGGTTATATTTTAGTTCAGTACTTTACACACACCTCTGCATAAATAATATCAATATTCACAAATGACATAGAATTTTATACAAAATTCCAGATAGCTGGGCTGGCAGTATTTCCCTTTATCACACAGACTCTAGATCTCAGACCAACCCTGACAATGTTCATACAGAAGAACATGTCTCAGTATCTATTCCCATTCTTGATGATGTCGCAGATGTCCCCAAAGTTGAACATTCCTTGAAGACAGTCCCCATTGCTAGATCCAATTCTGACTTTTATGTTACATGATCAGCTCATATTTCTATACCTAGTGTAATACACAGCAACCTGGACATGATTGTTTTATATCTGTCTAATTTTTTTATGATTGCATGTCAAAGAATTAGTTCTGTAACACTGCATGTCAAAAGATCATTTCTGTAAAGTGCATGTCATTGAATCCTGTCATTTAGTATCTGATCCACCCCTCAAAGAGGGAGGATGTAGAATAAATATAAGCACGTGCATATAAATAGTGGCCACATGCAGGCAGCAGTGCCATTTTGAGAGAACAGCCAGAGTGTTAACATTATAACCGTAGAGTCACAACACCACAACAGGAAAAAATATGGATGTTGAAGGAATAATCAGTGAAAAAACAACTGGAACTAAAACTTTATTAATACAGATTTAAAACAGGTTAAGTGCTTTCATCCCAAATGCTGATAAAGACTTCTTCAGAACAACTATTAACAAAACACAGTTACCTTTTATACCCAGAATAAGAAGCAATTTACCAATTAATAAACATTAATCATACCGTTAAAGAACAGCACTAAAAACATCATGTAAAAATGATTGAAATGGAAAAAATTGTTGTAAAAATATATATTATACAATTATGCAATATTATTAAAATTGTAAAATATTATATTAATCAAAACCGCCATAATTTTTAAATTTTAATACACTGTTAATGCTTATATTATCATTCAACCCTTGGGCCATATTAGCATTTAAACGTAATTGCCATCTAAGTTCACATGCCTCTAAATTCTCTGCCACTACCCTTCCCTATGGATTACTATTAACGTGCTGGATGGCTAAAAATTTGAATCTATGATCCTTAAAATTAAAAACATGTCTACTAAATGCATTAGTTAAACCCCTCTTATTAATGTCAGAAATGTGCTCATATATTCTATCCTTAAAACGCCTGGATGTCTTACCAATATAAAACACTGGACAATATTGACACTTAGCTAAATACACCACTTTTTTTGATGAACAATTATAATGAGAATAAATAATGATCTTAACCTTAGCCAAAATAAATGTGTCCTTGGTCTCCAAAATGTGTGGACCTTGATTATACATCCCACATTTAAAATTTCCTATACTTTTGTTGATGTACCCATACCTGTTGTTAGATACTCCCTTCCCAGGATATCTTTAAAACTTTGATCTCTTATATACACAAATGTTGGTCTGTTCCCCTGTTCCTTAACCAGTGTCTCAACCTGTTTTAAATATGTTTTAATAAAGTCCTAGTTCCTGTTGGATTTTCGGTGATTATTCCTTCAACATCCATATTTTTCCTGTCTGAGTGTTAACATGTATGGGGTTGGGAGGGTGGCCTAATGGTTAAGGTGTTTGCCTTACAAACACAAGATACAGGGTTTGAATCTCACAGGGGATAATTGGCTAGGCTTAAAATGACTCGCAAGGGCAGTTAGCCTAGTACTAACCTATGAACCTATGAGTGTGGCAGTCAGTCTGTTTATAAGTTTAATTATGTTTAAGTTACAAAGCCTCATTCCTGATAAGTTTGTGTGTAATAAAGCTGCTTGAACTGAACCCACAACCGCTTGTCTGTTTTATCCCGACCAGGCGAGTGACATTTCTAACAGCAGCAAAAGTACCTATAAGGGAGAGAATTTCTACTTTGAGCAGTATAGCTTGCAAGAACTTGTATGCAGGTAATTCAGTTGCTGTTTTATTCCCCAGCACCCACTCTGCTTAAGGTGTGGTGGCTAGCTCTGGTCAGCTTACTTGTATTCTGGAAGGAATGACAAACTTTCCTAGTACAAGCATTTCTTACAAAAGTAGTGCAGTTGAAAATTATTTCAGGCTTATAATGACACTACAGTCTTTAAAAAAAAAACACCACTGTGCAGTGGTACAGTGGAAGGTGCAGTGGTTACATTGTCACCTCACAGCAAGAGGCTGTCTGGTTTGATTCTCTGCTGGGTTGCCTTCTGTGCAGTCTGCACACCCTCCCTACATCCGTGTAGGTTTCCTGTGGTTGCCCTGGTTTCCTGCAACATTACAAAGACATGCATCTGGAGCATTTCTCCCCAGACCTCTGCTGAAAATTGGCTTTGTTCCAAGTCGGACTTTCACAGTAAACAAATGTTAAATAAATAAATAAATATGTATTTCATAGAATTTCACAGTTTGTGTGCATAAGCATATGTGTGTTTGGTGCAGGGGGCTATTTTTCCTTTTCAGTAAGGTGCTCATTGACAAGTTGTGTTTGATCAGTACCTTTTGATGTGCAGAGTTTTCAATGAATGGCCATATTTTCATTCATATTTGATGATCTGACAAGGGTGAAGGTGCTATCTGTTGTTTTAAGTTAATAAATAATGTCTTAAAAAGCAATACCAGCGGGAATCTTGCTTTCTTATTTTTAATGAGAACACAGCATGATTTTTTGACACAGATTTTACATAAAAAGTCATGACAACCGTGTATTTTAATAATTTGTATGCTGATATCTAGAATAATTGTTCCTATCCAACTAGTTTTCTCCCTTTTTTGTTCTTTCTTAAATTAAGTGTGCACTACACTTAAAGCTGGGAAACTACATTTCGTTGGTACTGTCAATATATACAGATATAATATAGCTATCAGTGTACAGATATATATCTATATAGTTTGATATTTATATCTGCATCTATATCTACATTTTACACAGATATATAGTGGTGCACATGCCTGCATACATAAATTACCAATGTATTTATCCTCACATGTTTAGTACTCTAGGAAAATGAAAATAAAAAAAGAAGAGGAAAAATACTTATTGTAGCAATCTGACTTTCAACCTTCTTCCATTCAGTGCCAGAAGCTATGTGTTCCATCTTCTGCAGGTATGACTCCTGCAAGAGATAGTGAAGGATCTTTGTTGCTTTCTCAGACCAGCTTAGTGTATGGTCCTGATCCTTTAATGTTGCTAACATCCTGTAAAGTGCCAATTGAAAAATAAAGTATTCATAGGTTCATAGGTTCATAGGTGTGTACTAGGCTAATGGCCCTGGAGCCTTTACAAGCCTATCCCATAGGATTACCCTAGCATCATGCCACCCGACCTTAGTTCCCAATGCTTCTGTTGAGTACAGCCACTGGAGAGATCCCTGGGGTGAATTTTCTATTTCCCATCCACTCATCAAGATTTCTCTTGAAGAGGGCCAGTGAGGTGCTCTGCTTGATATGTATGGGAAGTCTATTCCAGAGCGGTCAAGTGCAGGATATTCCATACCATTTAAGTACAGGACAGGGAATAAAATGGTGTGACATTGGCATGTCCAGTCCATGCAACACTATAGGGGTACTACCCAGGGAAGTGATAAGGAAGCAGAACAGTTTGAATTTGAACGATTTGACCCCAGTGCAATTGTATATGTTTTCATGTTTAAATTTACATTTATAATCTGAGGAAGCAGCTAGTGGACAGTTTAACCTTGGACGATTTGACTCCAATTATATATAAAAAAAGTTTTTAAAGTTTTATAAAAGCATTTTATTGCTTAATATTTCAATCAGGATTTTTTTCATAAGAATGTAATATATTTAACTTTTTTATATGTAATTGTTAATTTATTTAACATTTTATTTAATTTGCAAATATAATTAATTTAATTAATACCAGTTTTTTTAATTTAACTTTAAAATCAATATTATTTAACATGGCAAGCATTAATATTATTTTAAATTAATATTAATAATAATATTATCATATGTATTTCAAATGCAAATGTTTTGAACAGTTATACACACACACACACACACACACACACACACACACACACACATATATATATATATATATATATATATATATATATATATATATATATATATATATATATATATTCATGACTTCTGTTTTTCTTTTCTTTTTTTTTTGAGGTATTCTGTGATGTTTTTTTTCAGTAATTGTGTGGATGCATGTGCTGTATATAACTTTTTTATGTCAAAATGTTTGGGGTTTATTTTTTTCTTGTCTTGCCATTTAAATGGGGTCAAACCATTCGGGGTCAAAATGTCCCATACCCAGTGATAACACAATCCATACAACCCTATAGGGATATGAACTTAATTATTTCTTTGCTTGTTTTGAGGTGGCAACAGCAAACACAGTCATGTTTAGGCTCCAGCAGTCTCATGCCATCCATACCCACCCCCTACAACCATACTTACACAGTGCAAGAGCATGATGTGAAGCGTGTGCCCAGAGCAGTCAACCCAAGAAAGGCTGCTGGCCATGATGGAGTGACAAGACGAGTGCTGAAAAAATGTGTGGATCAGCTCTCTGAGGTCTTTGCCAAGATCTTCAACCTGTCCCTAAGTCCAACATTCCATCCTGCCTGAAGTCTGTCATGATCATTCCACTGCCAAAGAACCTGTCATCAGTAGTCTCAATGACTACTGTCCAGTGGCACTTACTCCAGTCATTATGAACAATTAGTCCTGCAACACATCAAAGACAGCCTTCCAGCCACCACTGACCCACACCAGTATGCTTATAGAGCAAAGAGATCTCTAGAAGATGCCATCTCCACTGCCGTACACACTGCACTTTCCCATCTTGAGCAGCCGGGGAGCTATGTGAGGATGATCTTTGTAGATTTTATTTCAGCTTTCAATACAGCCATCTTGAACAGATTGATCACCAAGCTTGCTGGTTTAGGACTTTCACAATTTGCCTGCCACTGAATCAAAGACTGTTTGACTAACCATCCCCAGATGGTGAGATTAGGCCCATACCTCTCCTCCATCCTCAAACTCAACACCGGCATCCAGCAAAGATGTATGTTGAGTCCCCATTTGTATACTCTCTAGACCTATGATTGTGTCCCCTCCCATTCTACCAACACCATAATTAAGCTTGTGGATGACACAACAGTGATTGGACTTATCTCAGGAGGAGATGAGATAGCCTATAGGGATGAAGTACAAAGATTGATAGTATGGTGCAGCGAGAATAATCTCACCCTAAACTCTTTCAAAATAAAAGAACTCATAATACACGTCTGGAGGCACAGCACAGATCACAACCCAATACACACCAATGCAGACTGTGTGGAAAGGGTTCCTGCCTTTATGTTTCTGGGTATACACATTACAGAAGATCTCTCCTGGTCCACAGACCCCACAGTGGCAGTCAAGAAGGCACAGCAGAGATTCCACTTTCTGAGGATTCTCAGGAAAAGCCACTCACAAGGGAAGCTGCTAGTGTCTTTACTGCTGCTGCATTGAGACTGTAATGTTATACTGCATCTCTATGTGGTCTGCCAGCAGCTCAGCAGCAGACAGAAGGACTTTTCAACTCTTGATGCCTCAGCGGGGCAGCTAATACTCTGAAAGATCCTTCCCACCATTGATCTTACCTGTTTGGGTTGTTACCCCTGTGGCAGGCAGTTCAGGTCTGTTCCATCACAGATAAACAGACTTAAGAACAGCTTCTACCCCAGACCCATATGAGAACTGAACAATGTCAAACACTTACACTGACTGACTCTGACCAGCACAAACAGCAGTCACTCTTAGAATCATAGGATCATAGGAAGTTACTAGGCTATTGGCCCTGAGGTCCTTACAAGGCAAGCCGTGTTCCAACAAGTCAGCACCCTATGCCACTGTCCAGGAGGCACACAGGTGGAATCCCAGGTGTGTATTTTCTGTTTCCCATCCAGTTGTCCAGGTTGCACTTAAAAAGGGTTAATGAGGTAATCTGCTTTACGTAGAGAGGGAGTCTATTCCACAAAAGGGGGAGTCTCTGGGACACAAATCTGTCCCACCAATAAGTCCTATTGATGTCACAGATCTGGTTGAGGTCACGCATGCGGTTACTCAAGTGGAGCTTGACTTGCAGATATGGAACAGTCCCATCAGGGCAGGGTCTGAGATTGCTTTGTATGCCAGACATAGGTCAACTCTGAGGAGTCTGTAGGAGACTGAGTAGAAGGACAAGGCTTTTAGCCTACCTGTTTAGGGTAGATGTTTGAGGCCCTGGATTCTCAGAGTGAGGAACTTCTGTGGTCTCTCCAGCTGCTGCATGTGCTTTGTGAGGTACATGCTGAAAGGTGCATTGTACTTAATAATGGGTCTTATAAGGGAAATATACAGGGATTTTATTACCACCCTATCCCTGGATGAGATATCCTTACTAATGAGGTGGGCCATGTAGAAAGCTTTCCAATTAACAGAGGCAATATGGTGGTCAAAAGTCAGTTTGCTATGAAGCTGGCTGGCCAAGTCCCTCATGACTGACTGCATGTTTAGGACCTTATTATCACTGTGATAATTTGTGGGGATGTCACTCTCTCCAAAAGGGATGATGATGCATTTTTTGACATTCAGTTTGAGGCCATGTTTCTGGCAGCAGTCATTTGTTTGGGTGAGACCCTTTTGGAGGATGTCCACACCACTAGGCGAAATGATGACACCACCCAGCTTGCAGTCATCTGCAAACTTGGTCAGTCATAGCCCACTAGATTTGGCTTGCACCTCTGAGAAGTATATCCCAAACAGCAGAGGCCCCAAGATTGATCCCTGGGGTACAACACTTGTTATGGGTCTACTACTTGAGGTGGCTTCCCCTATTTTGACTAGGTGGTTTCTATCAGTGACCCAGTTTGCTACCCATCTGGTAACATACAGATTGATGCCTAGTTGAGAGAGTTTATCTATTATACCTGAGTGGAGAATAATATTGAAGGCTTTGGTCAAGTCAAGGTAGGCAGTGTGCACCATCTTCCCCTCTTCTATGGCCTTGGTGACTGTCTCAAAGAAGTAGACCAAATTTAAAAGGCATGACCTCCCCTTGATGAAAACAAACTGTGTGGACTTCAGTGTTTGGAGGTTGCCAATGTCCTTGTTAATGAGGTCCATGACAATCCGCTCCATGGCCTTGAAGATCAGGCTAGTTAGGCTGATGGGTCTATAATTTCTTGGATTGATGGATGCTCCACCTTTGGGCAAAGGGATGACAGTAGCTGTCCTCCACTTGGCTGGGATGAAGCCAGTACTCAGGCTTTGGTGGAATAGGGTGCCTAATGGTGCTGCAAGTTCCTGCCTGAGTTCATGTAGGATGCAGCCTTGGATGTTATCAGGTCCCATGGAGGCTGTATTTTTTGTCTTTGAGAGGCCAGTAATGACTTGTTCCCTAGAGATAAGGGGAGGTACTGGGGATGTCCTATTTTACTGACGGGGAACAGAGGAGTGAAGATTTTACTAATCCTGTCTGCCAGCAGGTTGGATATATCTACAGCATTTGTGTATGTGGTGTTCTTGACCACCAGTTCTGAGCAAATCTCTGTGCTTCCCTTGAGACTGTGGACATATGTGAAGAAGGCCTTATGATTGTCTTTAGTATATGTGGCCAGTTTGGACTCAAAGTTTGCTTTGGAGGATTTCACTAGTGTTCTTTGCTTGTTCAGGCTAAGGAGAGATTTCTTCCAATTAGGCACCTGCTCCTTCTTGGTCCTGGACAGCAATTATTATCTTTTATTATAGAGATTATTTATTGCAGATGTCCACCAGACAGGTTTACTCTTCCTTGAGGAGAATGATTTTGTCCTGTCTGGTATTTCTGATTCCATGCAGCTATATAAATGCTCATATAGTACTTTGGTGTAGGTTTGGACATATGTACCAGTTCCTAAGGAGGGGTAGGGGGCTGTGAAGCTGTTTATACCTTCCATCAGGAGGTTGTAATCATGTATTTTGTTTGACCCTAACTTGGGGGGGGGGGGCGTCGGGTGAGATGGTACTTCAAAAGTGACTGCTTTGTGGTTGGATCTTACCAGGGATGATGACACAGTAGGGATGCTGCAGTGGTTACTCATGTTGGTCAATACCAAGTACAAGATATTTTTACCTCTCGTGGGGGTGTCAACCAACTTGTCTCAGGCATTTGCATTGACGAAATCAAGGAATCTCTGGGCATTTGTGTTTTGGCATGAGTATTTCTTCCAATCTATGGTTGGATAGTTAAAGTTGCCCAGGATCAGGGTAAAGGGTTGAATGTTGATAGATTTGAAGAGGTCCAGATAGGTGGAGTGGGCATCTTGAGTGAAAGTTGGAGGTTTATTGCTAGTTATGATTTGAATAGGGGTCTTGTCAATTGTTAACTGCACTTGGAGTGTTTCCTGTGCATCATACATTTGACCAGCCTAGAGGTGTGCATGTCTTTTATATATATTGCAACTCCATCTCAGTTTGATTTGTTGTCCACGGTTTGGGGTCTGAAAGAATGATAGGATGAGTAACCAAGTATGGCTGGGGTGCTCTCCACAGCTTTGAACCAGGTTTCTGTGACTGTACATATGTCATCTTCCAGGGTTAAGAATACTTGCAATGCATGCAGTTTCATGTTTAGACTCCTAGCGTTTAGCAGCATGACCTTTGATTTATGTTTTGATGAACTGCAAAGTAAATGTTTACATTCTTTTGCAACTTATTTCATTTTTTAATACTATCAACTGCACTCTCAATTCCACATGTGCAATATCCCCAAGTACAATCATTTAACTGCTCTATTGTATTGTATTGTCCTTTTTTATTTAATTATGTCCATTATATGTGAATGCATTTTTAGGACTGCTATAAATTTTATTGTACTCTGTGCAATGACAATAAAGGAATCTTAAGTCTTAAATCTTAAAGGAAGTGATAACACAATGCATGCAACACTATAGGGGTATTACCCAGGGAAGTGATAACACAGTCCATGCAACCCTGTAGCGGTATTACCCAGGGAAGTGGTAACACAATCCGTGCAACCCTATAGGGGTATTACCCAGGGAAGTGATAACACAATCCATGCAACCCTATAGGGGTATTACCCAGGGAAGTGATAACACAATACATGCAACCCTATAAGGGCATTACACAGGGAAGTGATAACACAATCCATGCAACCCTATAGGGGTATTACCCAGGGAAGTGATAACACAATCCATCCACCCCTATGGGTGTATTACCCAGGGAAGTGATAACACAATCCATCCACCCCTATAGGGGTATTACCCAAGGAAGTGATAACACAATCCATGCAATCCTATAGAGGTATTACCCAGGGAAGTGATAACACAATCCATGCAACCCTATAGGGGTATTACCCAGGGAAGTGATAACACAATCCTTGCATCCCTATAGGTGTATTACCCAGGGAAGTGATAAACAGTTTCAAGGTTGGTTTACTGACTCTGTTGAAGCAGAAACACTGTTTTTCAGACCTGTACTTTCCGTATTTTCTTTGGTTATGTGTAGGGAAATCAATAAGCAGTCCGTCAAGTGGACACGTTTTTCAGTGTTTTTTTTTATAGACAGGAATGGTGTTAATGCAATAAATTATGGCAGTATGACCTTAACATTTGTGCTGTTTTATTATTTTATGGTACTTTCATTGCTATTTTGTTAATCTATTTAATTAATCAAATTTCAGTAAATACATAAATAAATAAAGAGTACATAATAACATTTTAAATTTTATTTCTTGTCTCTTTTAATATAAGTGAGTGATAGGAAGTGCTACGTTGTGGTATGGTTTGATGGATGCATCTGGATTAGGGTACAGTACTCTTGATTAGTAAAGACATCACCTCAAGAGCAAAAGAGGTTATAACCCCTCTATACTCTGCACCAATCAGGCCCATAATTCAGTATAATGCCTCATTCAGTATGTACCATACAAAGCACCTGCAGCAATTGGAGTGAGCTCAGAGGTTTCTAACAAAGAAGATCAAGGGACTCCAGCATGTGCCGTACACAGACAGATTAAAGTCTCTGTCACTTTACTGTGCATCATATAGACTTCTTAGGGGAGACTTATGCCTGCCTTACAGAGCAATCTCAGACTCAGACCTAATGAACTTGCCGCGTATCCATAAATCAAATGGGACTAGGACCACCTGGTCCAGGGACCTAAATATGGCCTGTGGCTTGAATAGGACATGCTGGAGAGACAGATTTATCTCCCAGTGACTGCTGCATCTTTGGAATAGGCTACCTATTAATGTGAAACAAAGCACATGTTCAAAAGAAACCTGGATGAGTGGATGGGGCACCATAAATTCTTACCGGGAATAGCTCCCACAACCCTCCGGGACATAGGCAGTCTTTACTAAATGCAATCTTGGGTATTAACTAACATTTTAATAGCATTACATTGGGATGAAATGGCTAGGCTTGAAACAACGTCCGAGTCGATAGCCTAGTAAGCTTCTATTATCCTGTGATCAACTTAAATGTTAATTTATCGCGAATGTATCTCCCAAGGGTATAGCACAGTTAAGTGTGACTGAGGAATGCTATGCACTGACACAGACTCCCATGCTCAGCACCCCGCTGCACATGTTATCCACAAGATAATCTCATTTTGTGCCAATGAGAACAGATATACCAGCATGTAATACTGTAATTCAGAGAAATCAGCTTTGCTGAGCTTCATTTGGTAAAGAAGTGCATAAACAAGGCACAATTCTTGCTGATAGCCACAGAACCACAATTTTAGCAGTGCTTAGCCAAGTCTGATTGCTAAAGCAGGATATCAAATACTTATAGGTGAAAATTTAATAGAAATTAAGCAGATTTAATTCCGATAACAATAATACTGGTTTTAGATATGCAGTTATTGCATATTGATGTCAAACACAGGACTGGCAAAGAGCTAAGTGCCATTTTTTACTGCCGCATGCATGGCTGTGGAAGACTTATCATCGCTAATGTTTGGAGAGAACATTGTACATTTTGACAGTGTTATGTTCTGTTTCTGATAAGTACATGAACTATCAGTGATAGATGTCTGTATTGATACACTTGTTTACATCTTATGTTTTACAGGCTTTCTTCAGTAATTCATTATGACTGTAGTAGTAAGCAATGTTTACACTGCAGTTAATTGAAATATGAATGGAACTCTGCTTTACTTTAACTTATTCATGTTATCTGCTGTTATAGCGTTGCACTGAAATTAGGTATCATGACTGAACGTGTTTTCTTCATTCCCTAGGTGAAAGCTCATATGCTTTTGCTCTAAAATTAGGTCTCACGTGTCTTTCATTATGTTGTTGATGGAAATATGTACTAATACATTCAGTCTGGATGATAATTTAGCTGCTGTGTTATAAAGTTGTTGAGAAGGTTTCATGTATCTAAATATCATTTCACCAGGGTCATTCCTTTATTTTTCAGGTGAATGCAGGATGCAGCAGCAGAGATCCAGGGAGAGTAGGGACAACTTCAGCCTGAAAAGAAAGCTTTACCTTTGTTTAATTACACCAGTCCATAACCCTTGGGGACCCAGTGAGGAGCTCTTCAACACTGCTTTGTCCCTGATTTGTATTGTCATTGAGTGAATGTTTGATCTGCTGCAGCCTGTTTCCATTGCCTGGTTGAGTCTGGGATGCCCTACAGTATGACTCTGTTACTGCATGTAGGAATTTTATTGCATGTTGCATTAAGCACAACATGATCATGGATTGGTGTGGTGCGCAACTGTCCCATGAAGGCAGTGCAGCTACTGCGGTGTGGTGCACAACTGTCCCATGAGGGCAGTGCAGCTACTGCAGTGTGGTGCACAACTTTTCCATGATGACAGTGCAGCTACTGCAGTGTGGTGCATGACTGTCTCATGATGGCAGTGCAGCTACTGCAGTGTGGTGTGCAATTGTCCCATGATGGCAGTGCAGCTACTGCAGTGTGGTGGGATACTGTCCCATGAGGGCAGTACAACTACTGTTATTGTTTCTTCCACCAGTGATGATACTGAAGGTGGCCACCCAAGGGCATTACCAAAGGACCCCATGCAGCGGACTCATGCACAATATGGCTGTGAAGGCAAAGGGCTGGCATGTAGTACACAATGATAGGCAAGGACATTCAGGACTTTCTCATAGTGGTACCAGTAATAAACAATCATATTGATAATATGTGATGCATGTAGTGTTTCCTGAGGGTTATGTTGCACAGTGCATGCTGTACTGTCATTGTACATCAGACTTTCTTTCTTCGTTAAAGAATTCCTTATTTTAATAGAATTACTTGCTTGCTTTCTGGGTGTTACTTACAGGTAACATAACTCCAGACCGATGGTTAATTGTCAGTTGTAAGCTGTACTGTTAACAGCAGAAGGCACAAAGACTAATGAAATAGATGACATGTTAAGTGGATGTTTAAATACGCTGATCATATGAACTTCTGCAGAATTGGTTATTATGTGTACAACTGCCAAGGGCTATTTATTATTTGACTGTTGATCAGGCAAGATTGCATGCAGCAAGCCAAGTGAAGGTCTACTGCAGCTTATATAGGTGCAGCCTTCCAGCTGACAGATTAGGATGACTTCACTGTAACTTGAAACAAAAGTTGTATGCTAGCATTCTTGTGTATTTTTCTGTCACTTTACTGTTTTTCAGACGTAAAAAAGAAGAAAGTCATTAATTTGAAAAGTCACTATTGAGCGAATGTACGCTTGGTTCACCTTACTGAACATTTAATTCATACTTGGTTAGAACTTGCCCTGCAGGAGTACTGCTGCCTATGTGTGATGCATGGTTGCAAGAGACTACACAATAGTTTAATTACATAATTCATCAACACACACCCTTTTGTGTCATCACAAGTCATATAGTCATCATTTGTGCAGTTCTGAGAGTTACATGGCAACAGTGCTAGTTTAACTGTCAGGATTAGCCAAGTGCAACCTAGTCCAGTGGATGGTGAAGAGGAAATTTACACTGAGCCTGGCACCCATGTCCCTCATGGACAGAGGTAGCTTATAAATGTCTGGCCGTCAATGTCATATTTAGATACAGTTCATTATATGTTTGGAAAACTTGGGTAAGGTTAGAAAAGCCACCTAGGTCCTTATCCCAGTTAATAATCTACAAATTTATGAAGACTTTAGTAATATATGCACTGGGCTAGAACTACATCCACTATACTATCAAATGCATCACCCCTTATGGAGAGAAGGTACTCTTCATCAGGTGTTAATGGCTGGAGTGTGGAACGGCCTTCAACAGTGTTGCTATGGACACTTGTATTCTGGCTACCTTTGGGCTTTGTATGTCCTACTAGGACATTTGATCTTTTCCTACGCTGTGGCAATGTGCAGTTCCTTCCTCTCATTGCATTGATATCAGTCACTATTTGATTCCATGGTCTTAGCTCTCTCTGTCTGCTTTGCCTCTCCCATTTGCCAAATGGATGTTTTTTGTATGGCTTTAGAGTATCCATAAGGATGTGCTTCTTCTCTGGATGGAAGTCGTCTCCCTCTGTTTGCTATCTGATCCCTGCTACTGCAACAAACTGGAACCTGAAAACACATATTTTGCTCCACAATTAAACCAGCATTCCATGAATGTCATCTACAATTTATTAATAGTTTACTAATGCAAATGACATAAGTGTATTGACTGAGGTATTGCTTGTCTTCTGTAAGTCAGTCCAACTCGTAATTATCTGTATAAGTGCCGTATGCTATTTGTGGGGTTCTGGATATTTCTGGGCACATCATCACCATGCTATGCTACTGCCCTACTTTTCTGTAACCATTATTGATATCATTTTCTGCTTCAGCCGACAACATACCCCCCCTTCCTGCAGATAGCTGATGACCCTCTTGCTTTCCCTGTATCTATCTTAATCAATCGTGCCCTCTCTGAATATTACGTCCCCTCTTTATGGAAAAAATTCTACATCCTTCCTATATATAAAGGAGGTCACTCCACCGATATCTCTAATTTTAGGCCAATCACAATCTTGTCACCTCTCTCAAAGATTTTAGAAAAATGTATCCACAAACAAATCAGGCAGTACCTACTTCAGGAAAACCTACTCACACCCAAACAACATGGTTTTCACCCCAAACATAGCACCTCAACTGCACTCATATCTTTCATTAATACCATATCTCTTGATCGTGATAACAATAAACTGGTCTCCTGCCATTTTGCTGGACCTCTCGAAGGCATTTGATACAGTCTCCCATCCTCTTCTTCTGGCCAAACTGTCAAACCTTAATTTCTTTTCTTCAGCTGTCTCCTGGTTTTCAAGCTACCTCTCTGATCGCCTGCAATCTGTCAAATGGCTATCTGCACTATCCTCACCCCTCAAAGTGAAAATGGGTGTCCCCCAAGGATCTATCCATGGACCACTACTCTTTAATATTTTCAATGATTTACTACATACCTCTTGTCCCCAGTCATCACTTACACAATATACCGATGACTCAACTGTCATCGCAGTCACTGACACTCTCTCTGACCTCTCCTCTTCCACACAACAATCCTTTAACTCCATTGAATCCTGGCTCTGTGACAACAATTTAATTTTCAACCCTAAGAAAACTAAGCTCCTATACTTCCTCCCCAAAAACCCTCACTAATCTCAAATCTACTTTTACTATACTCTCCAGCAAAAACACATCTATCACAGCCGAATCTAGCACTAAACTGCTAGGGGTCACAGTCGATGACCAACTTAAGTTTGAGCTTCATGTGTCTAATTGTATTAAAAAGACACACCAAAAACTGGGACTCCTTTACCGCAACAAAAAGTACTTAACTAGCAAGGCAAAAATAACTCTTTGACATGCTTACCTTCTTCCTAGTCTATTGTACAGCTGTCACATTTTTACTAATCTAAGCCCCACACTCCTAACCAAACTCAAATCAACCTACAATAAAGTCACTAAATTTGCTGCTAACCAAACTTATAATTCTCACCTCTGTCTTTCCTTAAAAGAATTAGACTGGATAGAATTACCCCACCAACTCCTCCTCTCTCAACTATTGATTATCCACTCAGTTCTTTATCAGGATTCCTTCTGTCCTAGCCTTACTCCTATCATCTCTAAATATTCTCCTACCAGACCCCTGCATAGCTCTGAACAAGACCTACTACAAATATATAAACCCAAGACCAAAACTGGCTGCATCCTTTACAATTACAACCCTGCCATATCCTGGAACAAAACTTCCCTTAGAAATTAGATGCCTCAAACACCCTATTCAATTCAAAACAGCCACCAGAGAATACCTAAAAACAAAATGGTCTTGCCACTGCAATCATCTGCCCTAAACTACCTGCCCTACCATCAAAGACCCCATTTCACCTCCTCACCTCCCACCTACACTTTCTACCTGTACAACCACTTACCTCCCCTTGTTCCTGTTATAATCTCACTAGCTCCTTTTACCTGACCAACCTACAACCTATTCTTAGCCTTTCTACCTCCATTACTCACCCTCCCCTTTTCACTAATATTGGTTTAATGCTCCACTCGTGGCACAGCCTCAGTTATCATCTACCTGTAAACTATAATCTAATTGAATGTAAATTATGAATGTCTTACTGATTGTGCATATAATTTAATTTCTCTTATGTAATGAAATTTGTATCTCACTATAGAGCTTTTCTCCCCGGATCTCCACTGAAAATGGGCTACTAAGCTCAGTTGGACTAACCCGGTCAACAAATGTAAAATAAATAAATAAATAAACGAAATTTAAGGCCAGACAGCACCTGAACACATTTAGACTGCAGTAAAAATGTCACCTTACACATTCCCAGCACTTTCATTCATAAGGTTGTAAAATATTATTATCTTTCATAGCTTATTACCAGTAAACAAATGCTTCTGGACAGTCTTTCTTTAATTTTGCAAACCCTTGCACTGCTCTGCTAATTTCTTTTAATTTCAACTGCTACTAATTCCATTGTGTTCTTTTATGCTTTACCATAATGACTGCTTATCAGGACAGTTGAATATGGTGCCATAAATTGGGACTGATTTAGAAATCTATTGTGTAAATAGTTTCATAGTTTCATAGTTTAGTACTAGGCTATCTGCCCTGGGGCATTTGTAAGCCTAGCCATAGTGATGTGGCTTTCGCCACTCCATAAAATGGTACAAAATGCACAGAATAGATTTAGAATACTGTGCCTCTGTCTAGTAGTGACACAGTGAAGGTCCCCTTATATCATAGAATTAGTTTACTGTGCCCCTGTCTAGTAGTGACACAGATGTGACCCCTGGGGTAAACTTACGATCTCCCATCCACTCATCAAGATTTCTCTTGAAGAGACTCAGTGAGGGGCTCTGCCTAACATGAACTGGGATCTTGTTCCAGACCATGGGAAGCCTCTGGGTTATGAATCTATCCCTCCAGCATGTCCTATTCATATTTGTGCCGAGCTTTAAGTCTTTAGCTCTCGTGGTTCTGATGGATTTGGATTTTTTGAGGTGGAGCATGTCCATCAGTTCCTGATTGGACATGGCCTTGTACGTCAGGCAGAGATCACCTCTGAGCAGGCGGTATGCTACTGAATAGAGCTGGAGTTTCTTTAGTCTGGCAGAATAAGACATATGTTGGAGACTCTTGATCCTCTTGGTGAGGTACTTTTGTGGTCTCTCCAGCTGTTGCAAATGCCGGGTGAGGTACATACCAAATGGGGCATTGTACTCAATCATGGGTCTGATGAGGGAGGAGTAAAGGGGTACAATGACATCCTTGGATCTGGATGTGAATCCCTTCATGATAAGGTGTGCAAGGTAGAATGTTTTTCTAACCACTTTGGCAACGTGGGTGTCAAATGAGAGGTCGCTGTCGACTTGGGTCCCTAGGTCTCTGATTACTTTTTCCGTACTCAGTGGGTTGCTGTCTATGTGATAATTTGTGGGTACTTTGTTTTTCCCAAAGGGGATGACTATACATTTTTTGGCATTTAGTTTAAGGCCATGACTCCGGCACCAGTTGTCTGTTTCTGTGAGGCCTTTTTGTAGGATGTATGTGTCTGCTGGTGTATCAACTATGGCGCCTAGTTTGCAGTCATCTGCAAACTTTGTCAGCCACAACCCTCCCATGTTTGCTTTAACATCTGAGAAATAAATGCCGAACAAGTGGGGTCCCAGGACAGATCCCTGTGGGACACCACTTGTGACTGGCTTTGAGTCTGACATTGCTCCAGCGATTTTAACTTTATGGGTTCTGTCCTTTAGCCAGTTTGCAACCCATTTAGCGACATAAGGGTTTACATTTAAGCTGTTGAGCTTATCTATGATGCCTGAGTGGGGTATTGTGTCGAAGGCATTAGCCAAGTCCAGGTAGGCTGTATGGACTGCTTTGCCCTCATCAGTGGCTCTAGTGACTGTTTCAAAAAAGTCAACCAGGTTCAAAAGGCAGGATCTGCCCTTTACAAAGCCGAACTGGGTGGGGTCAAGTGTCTGTAGGTCCCCAATGTCTCTGTTTATGAGTTCCATAATGATTCTTTCCATAGCTTTGCAGACCAGGCTGGTTAAGCTTATGGGGCGGTAGTTCCCAGGGTCTGTAGAGGTACCCCCTTTGTGGAGTGGGACCACTGTTGCTGTATGCCAGTGTTCAGGTACATATCCTGTAGTAAGGCTAAGGTTAAATAGCATTTTTATGTGCGGGTTTAGCTCCTCTTTGAGTTCACGTAGCACGCAACCCGGGATACCATCAGGTCCCATTGATGCTGTGTTTTTAGCTTTGCTGAGGGCAGCTCTCACCTGGACATCTGAGATGACAGGGAGATTACATTCAGCTGGGATAAGTATTTCTTCTTTTGGGGGTGAGGGAGGGGAGAAATTTGCACTGAACCTGTCAGCCAGAATGTTGGCAATATCTGTGGGTTCAGTGTATTTTTTGTTGCTGTGAACTAACTCTGAGCATATCTGAGGGTTTCCGCCCAGGTTTCTAACATAGCTGAAGAAGGCTTTGTGGTTATCTTTAGTGTCCTTAGCGATTTTTCTCTCAAAGTTGGCCTTGGATGTTTTATGAGAGAATGTAGTTTTCTGCTAGTGTTGATCAGAGATGTCTTCCCTTTATGGGATTTTGCTCTGTCGTGCAGTAGCTTCCTTCTTTTGTTATACAATTTGTTTATGGCTGAGGTCCACCAGACAGGACGCTTGCCTTTGTTGGAGAGGGACTTGGATTTATTTGGGATTGCATGATCCATGCATTCTTGGAGATGTCCATAGAAAGCATTTGTGAAGGATTCAGCATTGTGGGATGTGGTATCCACTGGCCCAGTGGACTTAAAGGATACCATCTCAGTCTTAAGAAGAGTGAAGTCTGCTTTTGAGAAGTTTTTCACTGTGGTCTTTTGTGCTGGGGGTGGAGGTGGGATATTTATATCCAGGGTGATTAGTTTGTGGTCAGATCTCACTAGTGAGTGGTATACCTCCGGTGTGGAGCATTTTGTCCCCATGTTCGTGATGATCAGGTCTAGTATATAATCTCCCCTAGTGGGAGAGGTGACTAGTTGTTCCAGTGCATTTGAATTTATGAATTCCAGGAACCTTTGGGCTAGGGTGTTAGGGCTAGAATAATGTACCCAATCTATGTTAGGGTAGTTGAAGTCTCCCAGTATGATGTTTTTTTATGATACAATCATATCCTCCAATGTCTGTGCCAAGTTGAACTGTATGACTTGCTCCATCTTGAAAGTGTGCATCCTTTCCAGACAGAGTAAAATTACTTTGGTTACCCCAAAGTGAGCTGCGATTATGGGTGCTGATCATTCGCACGTGCATGTGGCAGTAACATGTCTCAGCCACGCCAATGTGTACTATTATCCTCCGTATACCGATTTAGTGATCGGTTGAGCTTGATTCTGTCATACATCTGCTGCATCATTAATACCGTTACTGTAGTTTACAAAACCTACCAATAGTTTATGTGAAGGCTTGAAAATAAAAAGGAACAAAGTTAAATAATGTACTGCTAAACACCTTCGACTTCCTTAACAATTATTGCAAAATAAAACCACAACAAGCATTAAAAAAACTTCACCGCTTGGTAGTATGAATAGTGTGATAAAAATCATTGTTGAAGTTTATTCACATGTATATTTGTGTATGTTTATGTACATAGGTAGACCCTTTCCATGCCAAAAAATGGAAGGTGACAAATTGTAGAGGCATTACACTGCAGGAAAGTTTCCATTTTACTAAAAAAATAAAACACTGAAAAGAAAAGGTATTAGTCCATGTTAGTGGTGCAGTCCTGTTATTAAACAAACCATCTATGCTTTCTTAGAATGATTGCTAATGGTATATATGGGCTTGTGCAGGGTAGTAGTCACTTACAAAGAAAAATAGCCAAAAGAAATTGTTGCTTTAAACTCATGCAGCTTCCATAGCATATTGCCACACTACTTTTAATGCATTTTATGTTTCACACAGCTGAAAATATATGTGCTTCTGTACAGCACTTCACTTTTCCATACTAACACTGTCCATTGGTGCTTGGTACATTTACCGGAAGGTGCAGTACTGCTTTTTTCTGGTTACTTTGTACATGTGCAAACTGAGGGACAACTGATAGCACCCTTACTTTAAAAAGAATAGCTTAAATTAGAATGTTTATCTTAGAGTTTAATCAGACTAAGCTGCTATCAAGATTCACACAACTTCAGATTATCAACTGGAATGTAACACAGTTAGTACCACCAGCAAACTGATGTTAAAGTAAGTAACTACAGCATTGCAAAGTCAAAAGCAGAGACCTATAACAGCCGAATTAGAAGAGATGAAATGGTAACACCTGAGTGACAGTACAGTAATATTCAGTTCACCAACCGGTGATCTCCTTACAAGAGTAATAACACATGGAGATTAGGTCAGTGTTATACACTTAACACCAGATGAGTAACTCACTGAAACAGGTTACATTCTATAGCAGAACTGGTTACAACTTACTTCCTAGAGGTTTTATTTCCCCAGGTGATTAACTAGCAAGAATGTTAATTAGGGTCACTCTGCTGAGCTGCAGTCTTTGTTTCTGGGAAAGGCAGTCAATAAGAACAAAAAAGCATAGCAAAGCTAGTCTAGTAATCAGTGTTAAGAACAAAGAGGTATATACTTAATCTAAGAGAACACAGACCCTCGCCTATACAGTGCTCACAGCTTTGAAATGAATTGCAAAATAATTCAACAGACAATTAGCTTTGGAAACATATATCAGGTAACAATCTTTTGTGCTCATCTAATGAAACTGAATCCATTGCCAAGCACATAATGTATTTTTTATTTGGTACTTCTGGTTAATGAGCAGAGAATAAACACTGTTTTCATAAAAGCCTACATATTTTCAGATGCAGACATGGATTCTAATACTTGTTCTACTCCTTTGTGTAAACATGTGCTTCTGTTTCTTTTGCGCAAATGCATAGACAAAAACGATGCTAGTGACTCTGCTTGAAAAGCAATAATTACAAGTCTAGAATGCTGGGAAAGATTTCAGATTGAAACTACAGGGAATGCAATGACAGCCCAGTATAAGCCTTAGTTAGAAATTTGTAAAGCAAGATATTCAGGGATTCACTTTATCATCCTCTTCAGCATGTGAGTTTACAGCTGCTATGAAATTTCTGATGCAGGATATGTGGTGATTCACTTTATTACCCCGATCAGTATGTGAATTTACAGCTGCATTATGTATTTTTGCAATTTGTTGCAAAAGTACACTGTAAACCAGAAATTGCAGTCCCACAAGATACCCGTCAGATTACTGCATACTGTTCAGTTACACCAAAGCACGTGTTATCTGATACATTTCAAAACTGTGCCCTGAAAAAGAAGTCTTTCCTTTCAATTCTCAATACTTTGAAGTGAACAGTGTTGATTCAGTTAAGTGTTGGGAAAATATACACACACAAATAAATAAATAAATAAATAAATATATATATATATATATATATATATATATATATATATATATATATATATATATATATATATATATATATATATATATATATTGAATTTACTTAAGATCGAAACACTGCAACATCGACACATAAAATGATGACAAAATGTAATTTAAAAGGAACATTGACAATAGAATATGTATATTCTCAAACATAAACTCAGAGAATGCAAATGGACCAACCTACAAGTTAACATTACTACCCTCCCTAGCCATCTTTTCAAGTCTGCTCTTAAATCGCATCTAAAATCTTCACTGTCTCTGTCCTTGCCAAAACCCCAACTAAATCCAGGTTTTGCCAACAAATTTTTAATTTCTTCTTTGATCATAACTCTACTGTCAGATAAAGTGTTTTCTAGGCGTTCTTTTACCTAGTATTCTTGTATTTTGTTCTGTATATGCATAGACTTAAACCTTAACAAATCTTCCATTGTATTTGACATGCTAACACTTTATAGGTTCATAGGTTCATAGGTAAGTACTAGGCTATCTGCCCAAGGGCATTTATAAGCCTAGCCAGAATGTGTTGGCTTTCGCCATCCCCTTAGATTAGTTCCCTGTGCCTCTGTCCAGCAGAGACATCAGTTCCCTGTGCCATCACTGCAAAATTATACTATCTAGGCTGTATACCATGTTATCTATATGTAACTTTCTGTGAAGCTTTTCTCCCCAGGCCTCCGCTGAAAAAGGACTTGTGTCCAGTCGGACTTTCCCGGTAAACAAATGTAAATAAATAAATAGATTATTTTTTTTGTTGGGATTCAAGCCCTCCTTAACCCACAATAGCCCCTTACACACCTTGCTAATTAGGTATGCCAACTCCAGGGTCATACAATGGGAAAAGGCAAATTTCTAGTCCCTGCTGTATCACAATCTTGCACAAACAGCAGCCGGCAGCTGGCAAAACAAGGGAAAATGAACTTTCACTCTTTTGAATGTTCAGTGTTATGATCTGCAAGCACACACACACACACACACACACACACACACACACACACACACACACACACACACACACACACACACACACACACACACACACACACACACACATATACAGCTTTATAAAATATAATCTACAAAAACAGCCATAACAAAACACACACACACACACACACACACACACACACACACACACACACACACACACACACACACACACACACACACACAAAAACACACACATATACAGCTTTATAAAATATAATCTACAAAAACAGCCATAACAAAACACACACACACACACACACACACACACACACACACACACACACACACACATATACAGCTTTATAAAATATAATCTACAAAACAGCCATAACAAAACACACACACACACACACACACACACACACACACACACACACACACACACACAAAAACACACACATATACAGCTTTATAAAATATAATCTACAAAAACAGCCATAACAAAACACACACACACACACACACACACACACACACACACACACACACACACACACACACACACAGACACACACACACAGCTTTATAAAATATAATCTACAAAAACAGCCATAACAAAACAGATAGAAAGATTTGCATAAAAGTATTTAATAATATTCAGGCTGTACCGCAAGAGCTTGAATCCAAAGTGCTCAGATCCCACCTTCCTGAAGCCAGCCTCTCAAGTGCCTTGTAGCTCAGGTAGGTTAACTCTCCAACTTGAACACAAATATGAGTTGAAGCAAGCAGCTGCCACAGCCATCCCACACACATTATTTAAGTCGATTGAGATAAGTGTGGTAACCATGGTAACCATGATTTGGGAGTAGGAGAGGTGGAGTGTGAATTAGGGCAGTGGTCAGGAAGGGAGGAAGTGGGAAGAGGATTTTGGGAACAGGAAAGGAATCTTAGGGTTATTGAGTGGGGAGTAGGTTTAGGGAGCAGGAAGGAAGTTTTAAGGTTAAGAACAGAAAGGGATTTTTAGGATTAGAGTTCGGGTTGTTGTGGGGCACCATTCGTTTTTCGGGTAGAGTGTTATGAGCTAAGTAAACAAGGGAAATCAAACTAGTAGGAGTTCGAACGCTTGCTTATTTGGCAAAGTTTCAGTGAACACAATGGTCGATAGCATATAGCATGCAAGCACTTGTAGTGGACTCATATTCATTGCTGTAATACTTTAATTTTTGAGAGCACAATTAAACTAGGTATCCCTGTAGCAAGTGAAGTCATTCATCACATTCACAATCACTTTCATATTCACTAAGAAACTTCCCAGCTCTTCAGAACTTGTTGCTAAAAATATGATCTGCGTTTTATTATTTATGATTATCTGCTCATTATGAGATCTGACTGTACCAAATTATCAGGTTAAAATGAGGTGCTACATAATAAATGTTTCTGAAAATCTTTAAAGAGTTTTATTCCTTTTCCTATGCTTGCTTATTTGCTGTTGTTGTTTCTTGAGGAGTGTTTGTGTATTTGTGATGATGCTTCTTAAGCATCAATTTCTGCAAAATATGCCGAGGTAGCATTTGTCTAATAACAGCACTGCCCCAGTTTCATTCAACTTACTTTTCCAATAAAAGACAAATATTCATCTTGCATATTATTATACCTTACATCACTCTTTCATCTTGCTGGAATGACTCTACATGTACCGCTGCTGGAGTGCGATCGTACAGGCATATGATTAGAACATAATATTCCCAGCTCTATGCAAGTGCTTGCATAGAAATAATTAACTATGAAGCAACTCACATTACAGGCCCTGACATGCCTGCTGGATTTGTGCTTGGATATCTGTGGATGTAGGTCTGTTCCATATTCTGAAACTGTGAATTAAATATTTTATGTCAGTGTTTGAGAAGTGTTTTCATGAACACAAATGCTGGGTATGGCAAACTAAATTACTTACTGAATCCCATATGGCAACCAAAGTAATTTAAACAAAGTCCGGTGGTCTAGTTTGATATCCTCTTGTGGATATCTTCTTTAAATCTAATGCAGAATATTTGGCAATGGCTGTTACAAATTACAGGAACTGTTGCAACACTAACCTGACGACATTTATCAAGTACTCTGGTTACTTTTCCTTCTTTGCACAGTTACCCTTATTATGCAATAGCATTTTTTTTAAAGTCTACAGAGGTACTTCTCACTTAAGATTGTAACATTTCCAGATTATACAATTAATTACATCTGTAACTTCCTAAATTGTTGGCTGTTTCTCTACATTGGTTGTATGTCTGTTAATATAAAACAATCATTTTTACCCAGCCTAACTCATTTTATAGAACACGTATTATTTTCTTTGTCTGGTTGTTATTTTATTTAATAAAAAAAATAAGTTAATTAAGTGCTCCCATTGAGAAGTCAGCTAATAATGAAATGCTTTTCCATTTGCATAAACATTTCAAATGTCATAGCTATTAAGTATAGTGAGTGCTAAGTACATCTGTCTCTACTAGCTCAGCACAATGTAATGTACTAGTTTGCATAAATAATACTAGGTTAATGACATAATAATAGGTATTATAACTACTAGTTACTGTGCATATCCAACTCTTGTTACAGGTCATCATGCAATGCAATGTCTAACCTATAAAAAAGTACAAAGAAATTCTGCAGTCCATGTCGCACACTTAACAGTTCATATTCAACATATGCAGGTGGGTCTATATTATAAACATGAAAGCTGTAAACAGTGAATACATCTACATCGACACTTAAAGGTTGATGTACAAAAAGAGTGAAATACGTAATCGGTGAAAATGAAAATGCCGAATGTATTTTGTCAAACAACAGTGGCATACAGGTAAGCTCAAACTAAATAAAATTAAATTAACACACTTTTTCAGGGGGGACAAGCCCCACTGGGCCCCCCACACCCTACCCTGCTTAAATATACCAACTCCGAGATTACACTACAGTGGGGAAAAGGATATATTTCCTCATCCCCACAATCGCCCTGCTGGCCAAGCAAATACATTCTGTGTTTTCATTTTTGCCAATTACGTATTTCTTTTTGTACATCGACCTTTATGTGACGATGTAGATGTATTCGCTATTTTGAGCTTTCGTGTTTATAATACAGACCCATGCGGGTTACATATCTGCCTAAAACCTGACTTTTTTACCATACTATACACACTACATATCGTAATGCTCATCCATATGAGTTACACAACACTCCTTCTATCACTGTGTGCAACTGAATATCCCTGAGGCACTGGTCATTTTTTCCCCTCGATTTACTGTCATGTAAATATAAAAAATTAGCACTGTTCAGCTTTCAAGAAAGCAGAAATAATGATATGCAATGCAGGTATTTTGTTTTAAGTGTTAGTAAAATAGAGCTGAGAGTGCCAAGGTTTGAAAACTGACTTTGGGTACTCTTCTGAAATATATTTTAACTGATGATGGTTACAGCATAGTAGAAATAATTTTCCCTTTCTCTTGCATTGACCTTGGAGGTGAAAAATGAATTAACTACCTTAGTAGCTCTCTATTTAAAGAGCAGTGTTAGATTCAATGTGACCTTCCTGACACTTCTGCCATCTTGGTTTCAGGGCCTCAACAGCATCAAAATATTCTAAAATGTTTTTACTTCAGTAGTCCTTCCATGATATGACATCATTATACCAATAAATCGATACCTTGCCAGTATAAAAAAAAGATTCCCAGAAGCTATTGCACCTTTATTGATTAAAAATAAATAGTAGCTAATACTAGCAATGGCAAAAATCTTTAGTAACTAAACTAATTCAAGCAGAAAGCCGTTCCAAACAAAAAAAGCAATAAGCAGGATCTTTTTCTTGAGTTACAGTCTTAAGACATTCAACAACCTGAGCTTTATTATGTTTATCAATCTTGCATAAATGAGACATGCAATATCTTTAATGGGATAGAACCAGCAATACTTGTTAGTTAAAAAGGTTTAATCCCCTGAAAATGGATAATGTCAGCCTTGGAACTTTGGATTTAATCCAGTGAGAAGGGGTAATGTTGGCCTCGGACCTTCGGGTTTAATCCAGTGAGAAGGGGTATTGTCGGCCTTGGATCTTCGGGTTTAATCCAGTTAGAAGGGGATAATGTTGGCCTTGGAACTTCCATTATATAGCTGAACCATACTTCTCAAAACTCATGGGGTATAAGAACGGTGCAGTCCCAGAGCGTACTAAAATATATTAAGTGATCTGCAAACAGGAATAGTATTAAAAATAATAATGCCAAGTTTATGAGGCACTGCTATAGCACTTACTTCGAGTTAACCAAGGAAAACATACCTGTTCTACTGAGTTTAAGAATGAAACAAACAAAAAAAATGTGTTATGTAACAGTCTAAACTAAGAAAAGATGGGAGGGATCCCTTTGTATTTACTGATAAGACTAGACTCAGTATTTATTCCTACACACCATTTTTTAAAAACATGAGCCGCACTCTCACCCCATCATATGGCTTACTCTGCAGCATAATGCTACCAGGAGCCGCATTCTCACCCCATCACATAACTTACTCTGCAGCATAATGCTACCAGGAGCCGCATTCTCACCCCATCACATAACTTACTCTGCAGCATAATGCTACCAGGAGCCACATTCTCACTCCATCACATAACTTACTCTGCAGCATAATGCTACCGGGAGCCACATTCTCACCCCATCACATAACTTACTCTGCAGCATAATGCTTATCGCTAGGAGTTGACTCCCTGCACACCTGATCTGCCTAGCTTCCTTGCCCCAACAACTCTAAACAAAAATAAAACTGAGCCAGCAGCTGACAGTACAAGAATGCATCTTAATTAAAGTAGATAAACAAACATGTTAGAGATGTAAATTAAATAATGTAGCTGTGCAAAGTGGACTGCTGCTAATTCCCCTACCCCATGTTAACAATGAAAAAAAAAAACACTTCCTACAAGTGCCTGGCAAACAGTTGTCATTCATTTCACAAGTGCTATATTATTCAGTCCTAACCAGCAGCAAAGCTCTGGGTAAAACAGGACATTCATGCCATCAAACTCCCCTTCCCTAATTAAACCACTGTTCTTAATCCCAGACCAGGTACTAGAACAGGCGGTGGCACACGGTTCCTAATCAAAGATGACCTTTAAATACTCAAAAACAAAAGCAAAGCACAACTACTAACATTCAAATGCATACAGGAAAACAGAGCACATCTACTAACATTCAAATAAACAAATAAAAATAAAGTACATGTACTAACATTCAAATAAACAAGCGAAAACAAAGCATATTTACTAATGACTATAATCCAAAGTGAACATTACATTTATAGGTTCATAGGTTCATAGGTTCATAGGTTCATACTAGGCTATCTGCCCAAGGGCATTTATAAGCCTAGCCCATAGTTATGTGGCTTTCGCCACCCCTTTAGTTTGAATAAAAACTATGCCTATCATTTTTCTGTGCCTCTGTCAAGCAGTGACACTGAAGTAATCCCTGGGGTATATCTGCGATCTCCCATCCATTGGTCAAGATTCCTCTTGAACAAGGCCAGCGAGGTGCTCTGCCTCACATGTACCGGGATTTTGTTCCACAGCATAGGGAGTCTCTGGGTGATGAATCTGTCCCTCCAGCACGTTCTATTTATAACCGTGTCAAGGTTTAAGTCTCAGCTTGTGGTTCTGAGGGATCTAGATTTTCGAGGTGAAGCATATTCATCAAATCTGGGTTTGACATGGCCTTATATGTCAGGCACAGGTCACCTCTGAGCAAGCGGTATGAGACTGAATAGAGCTGGAGTTCTTTCAGTCGGGCAGCACAAGACATTTTTGAGACCCTTTATCCTTTTGGTGAGGAACTTTTGGGGCCTTTCAAGCTGCAGCAGGTGTCTGGTCAGATACATTCGAGCGGGGCATTGTACTCAATCATAGGTCTAATGAGTGATGAGTACAGGGGACGATGACCTCCCTTGATCTAGATGTGAATCCCTTCATGATCAGGTGGGCGATATAGAAGGTTTTCCTAACTACTTTAGCAACATGAGTGTCAAACGAAAGGCTACTGTCAACTTGGGTCCCCAGATCCCTGATGACTTTTTCTGTGCTCAGTGGATTGCCACCTATATGGTAGCTAGGGGTAACCTTGTTTTTCCCAAAGGGTATGACTATGCATTTTTGGCGTTTAACTTCAGGCCATGGCTCTGGCACCAGTTATCCATTTCTGTGAGGCCCTTCTGGAGGATATCTGTGTCAGATGTGTTTTCGACTATGGCGTCCAGTTTGCAGTCATCTGCAAACTTTGTCAGCCATAACCCTCCTGTGTTTGCTTGTACTTCAGAAAAGTAGATGCCGAACAAGAGTGGACCCAGGACTGAGCCCTGTGGGACACCACTTGTGACAGGCTTTGAGTCTGACATGGCTCCAGCAACTCTGACCCTGTGGGTTCTGTCACTTAGCCAGTTTGCAACCCATCTTGTGATGTATGGGTTTACATTCAAGCTGATGAGTTTTTCGATGATACCTGAGTGGGGTATTGTGTCGAAGGCCTTTGCCAGGTCGAGGTAGGCTGTATGGACTGCCTTTCCTCATCAATGGCCTTGGTGACTGTCTCGAAAAAGTCAACCAAGTTTAAGAGGCAGGATCTGCCTTTGACAAAGCCAAACTGGGTTGGATCCAAAGTCTGCAAGTTCCCTATGTCTTTATTTATGAGTTCCATTATGATCCTCTCCATGGCTTTGCAGATAAGGCTTGTCAAGCTAATGGGCGGTAATTTCCAGGGTCTGTGGAGGCACCGCCCTTATGAAGTGGGACCACAGTCGCCGTGCGCCACTCCTTGGGTACATATCCTGAGGTGAGGCTAAGATTAAACAGCTGTCCTAACTGTGGGTTTAATTCCTCGTTGAGTTCATGAAGCACACAGCCGGGGACACCATCCGGTCCCATGGATGCTGTTTTTTGCCTTAGTGAGGGCAGTTCTCACCTGGGCGTTGGAGATGTTTGGGGGGCTACAATCCTCTGGAATAGATATCTCTCCTTTTGGGGGGGAGGGGGGGGAGAAGTTTGCACTGAACCTGTCAGCCAGTATGTTAGCAATGTGTGTAGGTTCAGTAATTTTCACATCATTTTGAACTAATTCTGAGCATATCTGGGAGTTTCCTCCTAGGTTTCTAACATAGCTAAAGAAGGCCTTATGATTGTCTTTATTCATCCACTTTCCTCTGCCATTCCCCCTCCACCCATCATACATGAAAAGCTCTAATTAATGGTGTCCTGGACAAGTCAATCTCCACAAAAAAATTGTCATTTTTACAATATTCAGCACCGACCTCTTCCAAACAAAATTCATTGTGCCACATGACTACCTCTCCAACCCAGACTAACTTAACTGATTAATAACTACACTTGACCAAACTTCAAAACAGAGAAGCGCTTGCTAGTTGAGCTTATATTCACCTATGAACCATCCATCATAGGTTCATAGGTAAGTACTAGGCTAGCTGCCCTTGTGAGACATTTTAAACCTGGCCAAGTTCCCTTTTTGTACTTGGAATAACCTATCACATTTGGTTAGAGACTAGCCTTACCTGTCCCATGGTTGATAATTATATATTACCCTTTGCATATACACCAATGTAAATAGATATATAATGGTTTGAAGTTAGTAATGTTTTAGAATTGTAAATATGTTATTTATCTTTATTTCATGTAATGTTTAAGAGATCTTATTTGAAATAATAAAAAAATATTTAGTGAGATAATTATATATTACCCCAATGAGAATAATTTGGATCATACCATATATCAGAAAGCTTTTCATCTTTCTGGCATTAATCAGTGACCACTGCCTCATCACATTCTCTCTTTAGTTAGCCATTACTAGACTAACAACCTAGCTGATCATCTTCAAACTTAAGTCCCACGGTCAAGTAAATAACCTTAAATGTACTTTTCACCCTTCACACATCCACTGCTAGGCACTGCTAAGATGGCAGCCTCTCAGATGTTGCTACCTCACTGTGAGCGACCTCCTTCTTTCACTTAAGATAAATTATTTCCAAAAATCTCATAGCTACTAAAACCCATCAAGAAGAAATGGCTATAAAAATAAATAAAAAGCCTCCACAATCTTAGGGATGAAGCATTGAAGGAAAGGAAAAGGCCCTACCAATGCCCCCCTGCCTAGTTCTAATAACATTATAGTGCATTTGGGAAAAGACAAACCAATTAAGCACCACCCTACCCCTGCCTAGTTATAATCACATTATAGTGCATTTGGAAAAGACAAACCAATTAAGCACCAGAGTGGTGCTAACCCAGTGTTAACAATTGTTAAGCACCTCTGATTATGTTGTTAAGGTCAGGTCTAGCAGGTGGCAGCAACATGTCTGTACTGACCAGCAAATGACAGTGCAGAAACAAACAAACTCAGTTGCTAGAATAGCAGGATGTAAGAGCATCCATTTCCTGAAGGATACGAACTCTAAAACTCATTATTTAGTGATGTCAATCCTTGGTGGTTTGTTGGAAAACCACAGATTTTATGAGAAACAGACAAAAAATATGAAGGAATAATCTGGACATCTTGTGAAAATCTAGACAGTTGAGAGTCATTAAAGTTGAGTGTAAATGTAGTGGATTACGTTACACTACCTCTCTAACAGCACCTGCCAAGTGTCTTATGGCTCTGAAAGGCAAGAAAATGCTTATAAATTTTCCCTGTATCTAGTAGTAATGGTGTAGATAAAGCTCCATGTACTATAAAGAATTATTATTGGTTCACCGATCATAACCTTAAATTATGTGCGCTCGACATGGGAGTCATGATTTATCTCTTGAGCTTCGTTCTCAAGGTGAATTTCTTGTCATCCATGTCTCAAAGACATAATAAGCGAGTTTTGATTGGTAAACTGATTATAATCCTCTATATCTGTTATGCGGCCTAGCTAAAAAAACAAACTAGGCATTGCAAAGCACCCTCCGTAAACACATTTCAGAACACAATAGTGTATAACTAACGGAAATTCGGAAGTAAGTAAATAACATTACTGGATGAACACCCACCCTGACTCTATGCATAAGAAAATCATTAAAACAACCTCAGCTAAACAAATTCTTAAGGAATTCACCTCACTCCCACCTTTCACATCCACTATCTTTGCACATCCTCAGCCTCACAAATGTTCACATCAGACACAGCTCCCTCCTACTTTAAAAAGGTAGACAGCAAACACATTTATATGCTCCTAGTAAACTCGACAAAATCTGAAGAGATGTCCCACCAGGCTCAGATGGAGTCAGCACTTGGCTCTTCTGTCTCTCCCGACAAAGAACACTTATTCCACCCACTAAAACATCTTTTCAGTCTGTGCATCTCCAAAAATGTAATTCCCTCACAATAGAAAATAAACAGAGTGAGCCTGTTCTTGAAAATTCCACTCCAGTATCTTCAGATTGACACCCTCACTCCTCTCCCTTGCAAAGACTGACCTCAGTCCTCTCCCTTGGTAAAAGTTTTGAAAAAACAAATTTATATGCCACTAACTTCTCATCTACAAACACACGATAACCACACCTCAACAACATGGATTCTGCACTATATTCAGCACAAAGACTGCCTGGTACACTTTTAACCTATTACATTCTGTGTAACAGGGATGAGGGCTTCCTAACATATAGAGTATTTGTATGAGACAGTATATCTTCCAATTCATCATCATGTCCCTTAAAAGACACAACACTGCACTACCCACAGCAAAGCTAAATGGCTGCCCATCTCCCAGAGAAATGGCATTTTATTTGGCTGTCTTTTATTCAAACTTATCATTCAACAAACCCTGCCTTGTTTCACACTAAGGATCCCAGAAAGGCTCTTGTCATTATACAACTTCTAATACTTGTCCGACTCCACACCATACTTACAAACTCCTTCACCAGTGTAAAAGGACAGGACACAAATTATTACAACTTGCAACACCAATATGGGAATCTATTCCAGAAGACATAAAGTACAACAATTCTTTCAGACAGGTGGACTGCATAGGCATCCAACAATTTAATTCAACCCTTTTTTGCTGATACATAACAAAAGTCTAATGGTTGGAGACACTTTTGATTTGGAAATATTTGATTAATCATTTTAACATCAACTGTTTAAACAAAATATGTTTTTTGTCATGTTACGTACGTAGATATGTGTTTCTCCTTCTATGTCTTGTAAAGCTTTGTTTAATTTTTCATTTTTTTATGGTCTGGAATTTATTTAAAGATTCTGTGTAAATATTTTTGCTTTGTTGCAGGTTTTATTTATGTTTTTGTAAAAGCCGCGTGGCCCAGGATCTGGCTGAGAAGGGTCTGTAGAGCAGTCCTCTGTAGACCTGTCCACTTCCTCAGCTGGCAAAGTAACTAAATAAATGAAAATCTCCTTCACCAATAAGTCCTTAAAACCTTATTTCCCACTACTGTAACCCCTTTCTTCCTGAAACCTGTGCCCCCCCCAACAGAATATCTCTCAACCCTCCCTTTATTCCTACTTCATCTCAATTCTATACTAAATGTATCTTTCAACTCAACACCAATGAATAACAATTTCAATGACCAAAGCAGACCTCTATGATAAATACTTTATTCCCTCAATTGACTTATACCGCTATATTATCTATCTGTTTTTGTGACAGACACAAACATGCGAAATCTGAGGGTAATGCTACTCAATGCTAGAAGTCTAAGGCACTCCTAAAAATGGAGAACATCGATATCTGTGCAGTAACTGAGACCTGGTTCAAGGCTCTAGAGACAACCCCTGCATTACCAGGCTATAATTCATATCACACCTTTCGGCCACCTAACCTGGACCGAAACACTAAAGGTGGAGGCGTGTCCGTATTCATTAAGGATATCCACACCTCCAGGCTAGTTCCTCAGAATAATGCATCTGAGATTATCTAAGTGCAACTAACTCTGGGCAAGACCACAGTCCAAATTGTAATTTGCTACAGATCCCCCACCTTGCCCCAGGATTCCCACTCCTTATTTCTTGATACACTGGAAAATATTAGGGTACAACCTAACACCCTAATAATGGGCGATTTTAACTACCCCACCATTAACTGGGAAAACTACTCATGTACCAACTCTTTTGCTCAACGTTTTCTGGAATTCATAAATTCCAATGCCTTGGATCAACTTATACACACCCCCACCAGGGGCAGCAATATCCTAGACCTGTTCATTGCAAACATGGGTGACCAGTGTTCCACACCAGAGGTCGATTCCTCGCTGGTCAGATCCGACCAGAAGCTAATCAGCCTAGACATCCACATCCCGCACCCACTCGCCATTAGGGAAACCAGCGTAAAAAATTTCTCCAAAGCCAACTTCACGCTTCTTAAGACAGAAGTGGCAAACTTCACGACACCCATGCAGATGGACAATATAGGTACGACTGCTGAATCCTACACAAATGCACTTTATAAACACTTACATGAGTGCATGGATCATGCTGTCCCTAACAGAACCAAGATGCTATCCTCCAAAAAAAGGAAGCCAATTTGGTGGTCCCCTGCCATAAACAAACTCTACAACAGAAGAAAGAAACTGTTGCAAAAAAAGAGTAAAATCCCATGACTGGAAGAACTCCCTGGCCAGCCTCAGTAAGAATCTGAGATCCCTCATAAAATCCTCCAAAGCTAGTTATGAAAACAAAATCGCCACTGATTCTAAAGACAACCACAAAGCATTCTATAGCTATGTCAAGAATCTCAATGGCAGCACTCAGATCTGCTCTGAGTTACAGCACAATGGCACTAAATATACAGAACCAACTGATATTGCCAACATCCTGGCAGATAGGTTCAGTGCTAACTTTACCCTCCCCTCACCCCCTAAAGGTCTCATCTCTATACTGGAAGAATGCAAAGTTCCTGTAATCACAGCTCCACAAGTAAAAAACACACACTCCAAAGCCAAGAACACAGCATCCATGGGACTTGACAACATCCCAGGCTGCGTTCTACATGAACTACAGAATGAACTGGCATCCCATCTAAGCACCATGTTCAATCATAGCCTCACCTCAGGCTTTGTGCCCACTGAATGGCACACAGCGACAGTTATCCCACTCCACAAAGGGGGAGCAACCACAGACCCTAGGAACTAACGGCCCATTAGCTTAATGAACCTGGTCTGCAAGGCCATGGAAGGAATCATCATGGAACTTATAAACAAAGACATTGGTAATCTCCAAACCCTGGATCCCACCCAGTTCGGGTTTGTAAGGGACAGATCATGTCTCCTAAACCTGATTGACTTCTTTGAAGCAGTCATCAAAGCCGTAGATGAGGGTAAGGTGGTTCACACTACCTATCTAGATCTCACCAAGGCTTTTGACACCATCCCCCACTCTGGAATTATAGATAAACTCACTAAACTACATATAAATCCCTATGTCACAAGATGGGTTGCCAACTGGCTCACTGACAGAACCCACACTGTGAAAATTTCAGACTCCAAATCCGACTTCAGACCAGTGACAAGTGGAGTACCACAGGGTTCAGTCCTGGGTCCTCTCCTGTTTGGTATCTACTTTTCTGAAGTACATGCTAACACAGAAGGTCTTTGGCTAACTAAGCTTGCAGATGACTGCAAACTAGGAGCCATAACTGAAACTCCTAACGATGTGGACATCCTACAAAAGGGCCTCACTGAGACAGATGCCTGGTGTCAAAGCCATGGTCTCAAGTTCAATGCCAAAAAGTGCATTGTCATCCCCTTTGGTAAAAACTCTGTACCCATGAGCTACCACATAGGTTGTATTCTACTTAACACTGAAAGTGTGGTAAGAGACCTTGGGACACAGGTGGACAGTAGTCTCTCCTTTGATAATCACAACGCCACAGTAGTCAGGAAATCCTTTTGCATGGCACACCTCATCACAAAAGGTTTTTCATCCATGAAAAAAGAGGTCATTGTTCCCCTCTACTCATCACTCATTAGACCTATTATAGAGTACTACACCTCTTTTGGTAGGTACCTCACAAGACATCTAAAACAACTGGAAAGGCCACAGAAATACCTCACAAAGAGGATTACTGGCCTCAAACAGATGCTATACGCAGACCGTCTAAAAAAAACTCCAGCTTTACTCTGTTGCATATCGCCTACTCAGAGGTGATCTCTGCCTAACATACAAAGCTATGTCAAACCCAGAGCTGTTGGACATGCTCCACTTAAAGAAATCCCAATCCCACTGAGCTACACACTCTAGGGACCTAAACCTTGTCACCACAATAAACAGAACATGCTGAAGGGACAGATTCCTGTCCCAAAGACTTCCCATACTCTGGAACAAACTATCAAACAAAGCTCCTCGTTAGCACTCTTCAAGAAAAATCTTGATGATTGGATGGGAATTAGGAAATTCTCCCCGGGGATCACCTCTGTGGCTCTTCTTGACAGGGGCACAGGAAAATAATTTTCTTGGGTGGCAAAAGCCAGGGTACCTTTTTAGCTAGGCTTGTATAGGCCCTAGGGCCAATAGCCTAGTACCTACCTTTGAACCTATGAACCTGTATGAATTGTTTTGTGACTGGAGGTACATATAATTCACACCTTTGGTTGTATACTCCTGGCTGAACCTGATAATCATCCATTAAGATCAGTGCTTTATCCTGGTTAATAAATCATCAAACTAAAACAATAAGTGAGAAGGTCACTGAAAACAATCAGTAAAATCAAAATGAAAACTCCAGTAAAGCTAGAACATCCACTGAGTGACATCCCAAACCTCTTGTATCAGAGGCACATGGGATATATGCAAATGACCCTTACGAGCATCAGGTATTTCAGCTAATTGGCGATTCTGAATGCCCATGACTTGTTTTGTCATTTTAATAGACAGTTTCAGGCCAATAAAGCCAAACCCTACTAGCTGTGGATATGCATATTTTGGCCTTGTTATGGCCTCCTCAGCAAAGCACAAGCAGAGTGTTTGACTAAGCATAAGAAACACACCTGATGTTCATAAGGGTCATTTGCATATATCCCATGTGAAGGAGCAGCCTTAGGTCAACTGGTGCCCTAGGCAAAAAGGTTACATGGCTCCCTCCAACACACCACTCGGTGCCCCCATCCTGGTCTGCCTACAGCAAATAAATACTAGAAAAGTGCCCCTGTTACAGTGGAACCCTAGGCGGCCGCCTAGTTAGCCTATGCCTCAGGCTGGCTATGCCCATGTGCCTTTGATACAAGAGGTTTGGGAGGTCACTCAGTGGAAGTTCTAGCTTTACTGGAGTTTTCATTTTGATTTTACTGATTGGTTTTTCAGTGACCTTCTCACTTATTGTTTTAGTTTGTCGTTTGGGATATTTTTGCAGTGACTCTAATGATAATGGACATCAGCTGGGTATAACTGCTCTGTGTTTCTTATGCTTAGTCAAAAACTCTGCTTGTGCTGTGCTGAGGAGGTCATAACAAGGCCAAAATATGCATATCCACAGCTAGTGGGGTTTGGCTTTATTGGCCTGAAACTGTCCATCAAAACGACGAAACAAGTCAAGTCATGGGCATTCAGAATCACCAGTTAGCTGAAACACCTGATGTTCATACGGGTCATTTGCATATCTCCCATGTGCCTCTGATACAAGAGGTTTGGGAGATCACTCAGTGGAAGTTCTAGCTTTACTGGAGTTTTCATTTTGATTTTACTGATTGGTTAATAAATCATTGAATACTCTAAAAGTTTTGCCTAGACTGGAATACCTGTAGTTTACAAAAGGTTTAATCCATTCATTTTTATACTAAAGACCACAGTATGTTTTAAGCAAATGCTCTACCACTGACTACAGTTCTTTTGCTGAATGCCTGAATGCTAATGCCCTATAGACAAAGGAAGGCATTTACTGGCTATCAATATATTTAGGAGCACCATGTTATGTTGCAGCTAGGGATCTTCTTACCAATAAATAATACATTAATTGCTCATGGTTTGAATTAATCCATGCTAATGGATCATGTGTGTCATATTACACATCTCATATACTTCAAAGAAACATGGTTATGAGTCAGACAGTGATTTTGATAAAGTTGTGGAGTCCCTAACACAGGTGGCCAGGGCCAAAGATTAGATGATTGTGGTCACAGGTGCTTCAGGTGTGTGTACTCTTAAAGTACCCTGAATAATTTCTGAAATTGTAAATTTATGCAGAATGAAGATCCATTGTTTCTGGTGGCAGATTATTGTCGCTATCTCCACCTCTCCCTTTTTACATTAACTGTTTGTTCCTTGAGAGGCTTTGTGCTTTACAATCCAATAATTAATACATCACTAACATTTCAACTCCATTTAGTCACAGAAAACTTGCTGAATGAGGAAATACCACAGTTGCAGCAGATTTTCTTACAGTGCATTGTAACATTGCATTATTGTGAACAATTTTATATAAAAAATAAAAGTATGGAATTCCAGGTCTGAAATTCACAACATAAACTTTGTACAACAGGAGAATTGATAACTGTCCTGGAGAATAGCAACACCAGATAAAATAAGACACATGGGAAAATTAGTACCCATATTCCTGCATTAAATGAGTCTAGTTCTGATTTAACACAAATGCTATTAAATTAATTATCATTCTAAAACGTTTTGGTGAGTAATTCCTTCAGGGGAAGGATGTTATGCAACATTGACCAAGTATTAAAAATTCCCTTCAAACAGACTAACGTTATTGGCACAATTTCCTCTTAGCATTTATTTCCCAACAAAATGGATATTGTCATCATTCATTCATGATTCTTTTCAGTATAAAGGAAGGAGAAATAGTTGTAAAGTGTGAAAAGAAAAATCTCACCATAAGAAAGATCAAGAGCACTATGATCCAGTCATAGATGAGAAATACGCATGAACAAACACAAACCTACACAGTCACACTTACATGCACACACACACACACACACACACACACACACACACACACACACACACACACACACACACACACACACACACACACACACAGAGACATACATACATATATATATATATATATATATATATATATATACACACACACACACACACACACACACACACACACACACACACACACACACACACACACACACACACACACACACACACACACACACACACACACACACACACCATCCCTACATTTATTTTTTATTTTTTTATTTATTTTACATTTGTTTATCGGACTAGTCTAGCTGGATATATTTTCATTTTCACTAGAGGTCTGGAGAGAAAAGCTCCAACAAGAAAGAAAAATTAAAAATATCGTTACATGGTAAAAAAAAGCAACAATAAAAATGTAGCACAGTAAGATTCATATGGAATTTTCCACATCAAGTAGAAAGATTTCAGCAGTATGTTGATTAGAGTTTAAACAGTACCAGCCTTGCTTACATGAATAATCATTAAAATGTTTGGAAGTTTGTTTGGAAGAGGAAGAAACAGTGGTGGAAGAGGGTGGTTAGTCAGGGTTAGTACAAGGGCATAACCAGTGCGTTTTGAGGTGTTTTTTGAGTTTTTGTTTAAAGAGAGGCAAGAATGCAATTAGTGTTAGTTCATTGGGTAGCAGGTTCCAGTTTTTTCCTGCTGCGTTAGTAAACAGAGAGTCACCAGCCATGTTGTTAGACTTGGTTATACTAGCGAGGAGTTTGCTAGAAGAACGTAGGGAATTCAGATTTTTATAGGGGATTAAGAGACTGGAGAGTATAGGGGTGGTGTTGGGTTGGTAAAATATCTTGTGGGCAATCGTGAGTTGGGAGATTATCAGATGGTTTTGGAATTCAAGCCAGTCTAGTTGCCAAAGATTCAGACAGTGGTGGGTTCTAAAGGGATTATCAATGGTGAATCTGGCGATGTTATTGTAGGAAGTTGCTAGTTTGTTAAGGTTATTTTTCTTTAGGTTGGTATAAATAGGTGAGGCGTACAGAAGAGTAGAGATTAGATGGGAGTGAGCAATCTTGGTTCTGGCTGCTGGGGTTAGGAAAGGTTTTATTCTATATAAGGAGCCTATTTTTCTGTTGACTGTTTTAATGGTGTTATTTATATGGTAATCAAATGTAAGGTTATTGTCAATGGTTATTCCTAACAGTTTAGTGGTAGAGTCAGGGAATATAATGGTGCCATTATTTGAAGAGACTGAGAAATCTACGGGGGAGGACTTGGTAGTGGGGGTAAAGAGAAGGAGTTTGTTTTTTTGGCATTAAGAAGGAGGCAGTGTTTTGTAAACCATGTTTCTACAATGTTAAAAATGTTTTGAGTAAGAGAATGTAGTACTGATGGGGAGTAAGCTGCGCATACTAGCGTAGAATCATCTGCATATTGAATGCAGTTGGCTTGAGGAATTGCTACATGGAGGTCATTGATAAATAATGAAAAGAAGTGGTCCAAGAACAGAGCCCTGAGGGACTCCGAGGGTGACTGGCAGAAAGGATGACATCTGATTTTCCCAGAGAACTGCCTGTTGCCTGTTGCTAAGGTAGGATCTGAACCATTTAACAGCCTGAGAGTCAAAGGAAAGGGATTCAAGAATATTGATTAAGAGGGTGTGGTTTACCATGTCGAAAGCTTTTGAGAGGTCAATAAAGAGTGCAGATGAGAGGATGTTTTTATTACGGTTTCTATTGATGGTATCTGTAAAGGATAAAAGGGCAGTAGGGGTACTATGTGATGGCCTAAAGCCATGTTGGCAGTTTGCTATTATGTTATGTTGAGATAGATGATGTAAAAGCTATTGGTGAATGCATTTTTCCATACTTTTTGCTAAGGGTGATAAGAGAGCTATTGGCCAATAGTTAGAGTAGTCATTTGAGTTCCCACCTTTATGTAGTGGGATAATGTGGGAGATTTTCCAAATATCTGGAATGGTTCCCTCTTTGATTGTTCTATTTATAAGGATGGATATAGGGTAGGCAATTACTTTGGCTGCTTTTTGGAGATATTGCGACGGAAGCTGGTCAGCAGAAGGAGTAAATGGCTTGAGTTTTTGAATGAATTTATAAATGAGAGTAGTAGAGATGGGTTCAAGTTTGAATGTAGGTAGAGAGCCTGGTGTGGTGGTGGGAAGGCTTATGTTATCTGGGATAAAGTTGACTAGCTACAGATTGTATGATGTCAGTGAAGAAAGAATTAAAGGTATTGGCAGTTTGATGGGGGTATTTGGATCTGCATCAAGTGGGGTGGGTGTTTGAGAGTGCCCTAGGGAAAGGAGTTTATTGATACTAGACCAGAACTTCTGATGATTATTTTGGTGAGTTTGCTGCAGTTTACAGTAGTAGTTCTTTTTATCTGTAAGTATTGCCTTTTTTGTAATATTTCTCAGCTTCCTAAAATTTAGTTGATCAGAGATATTTCTGTTAGCTCTCGACTTAGCCCAAGCTTTGTTCCTAAGCAAAAGTTGATGTCTGGTTTCTTTAGAAAGCCATGGGGCTGGGTTGGACTTCATTCTGATGGACCGTTTTAGGTGCATGCCTATCCAGGATCGATAAGAATTTAGAGTTAAGATAATTTACAGCCTCTTCAAGTGGAAGGGTTTTTAAAGGGTTCCAGTCACAGACACGAAGTTCAGTTTGAAATAATTCTGAGTTAAAGTGTTTAGTAGAGCGTGCTATCCTAAAGGTGGGGAGGTTGGGAAGATCCTTCTTTTCACTTATGATGTAGGTCAAAAAATGATCACTTACATCGTCTGGCAGCGTTCCTACCTTATAAGATTGTTTCTGTTTAGTTATGAGTATCCAGTCTAAGGTACTCTCTTTTTTATTTGGTTTGTTAATTCTGGTTGTAGAGGTTATGATTTGGCTAAAGCCATGGTGGTTAATATGAGAGGTAGTATTTTCAGCACTAACACCTTTCCAGTCAATATTAAAGTTGCCTAGTATTATTGTTTCTTGGGATAAGTAGAAGACACCCAGCTTAGTATAGCCTCTATTGTAGTGATAGGGTGGTAAGTAAATACAGATAATGTATAAAAATGTGTTTGTGTTGATTTGAAGTTTGGTGATGAGGACTTCTGTGTTACTATCCTGGGTTGGATTATATGGCAGGGTGGAGATATGAAGTCCATCTTTAAATAGAACTGCTACTCCACCCCCTTTGCATTTTGTCCGGTCTTGTCTCACTATGTTATAGCCTTGGGGGAATGATTTCATTGTCTTTATCTCACCCAGATGACATTGGTATATAGACTGTATTTTATATAGCATATATCATGGACAGAAGTATGTTAAAAATATAAAAGACAACTGGGTGGACAAGAGCCAGGCTAAAAAAGTACCCAATCCTGGCAGGTGCACTGGTGCCAGGACTGGAAAATATGACAGTGTAGAATCCTCAAGACATGGAAATATTCCTACAATGAGGCTAAGCCAGACCCAGGGGGAGGATGGCCCCCCTGTTGTAGAAGGAAGTACCAGTCCATAACAATCACAAAAAATGATAGGCCAAAAAAGAGCAATAAAGCGGAGAGAGTGGCCTATTAACGATAAGAAATAAATTATGTATTATAACTATTATACAAGAAGCCCAGCATTTCCAGACGGAAGATATACAAAAAGATTAAGAGAGAAATTAGATGAAAGAAAACTACTTTCACAAGAAAAAAACTGTCAGAGGCCTCAACATTAATACAACAGAGTTATGAAAAAAATGTATAGAGATCTAGAAACCTTGGGTTGTTTGGAAAAAGAAGTGACCGCGGAGGTGCAAAAATATAAGGAACAAAATCTATAGACTTTGAAAAGGTATAAAAAAGAAATATGGACATGGGAAAGAAAGAGAGATCTGATATGGTGCAATATTTATGCAAAGGGGAAAGCCAAATTAATCAACACAAAAAAGGCAGCCCCAAAGATATCCAAAGAGAAATACAGGCACGTGCATACAGATATGGAAAATGTCACAATAAAGTATTGGATCACAAAGACAAAATGGAGAACAGAAGATTAGTAAAGCAGAAGTTAAAAAAAATGAAAATTGAAGTTATGGAATATCTGCAAAGTGAAGAATTAACTATAGAAAGCTTAACACAGGTTATATCCCAACATAATGGAACAACGAGTCCCCAAAGTAAGGAGAAACAGGAGGAGCAGGAGACATCGGAAGAAGAAATATGGACATGGGAAAGGAAAAGAGATTTAATACGGTGTAATATTTACACAAAGGAGAAAGCAAAACTAATCAATACAAAAAGAGCAGCACCAAAGATATTTGAAGAGAAATACAGACAAAGGAATCTGGATATGGAAAAATTTACAACACAAAAATAAGAAAACAAAGAGGAAAAGTAGAAAAGATGATTAGTAATGGAGAAGTTAAAGAAATAGAAACTGAAGTTATGGATTACCTGCAAAGTGAAGGATTTAGTATAGAAAATCTAACCCTAATAACATCACAGCAGGATAGAGCAATGGTCGCCAAATTAAGGAGAAACCAGTGGAGAGGGAAACATCCAATCAATTGCCATATGAAGATACTTTGGAGCTTTCTATAGGAAACCAGTACAAATGTTTAGTTGGAGTTGCACAGCAAGGGGAGGAACAGCAAACTGTAGCAACTCTGATGCATTCAATGTTGTGGAGTGATAGTTCCCATAGGAAAGAGCAATGGATGGCACAGGATGAAACTGAAGAGAATGTGGCGCAGGATGATGATGTGGAACTTTCGATAGAATGCCCGGAGAGAATGGAGAACAACAAATGTGCCCTCAGTTTAGAAGAAAATATTAAGAGAAGAGTTGCTTGATTTAATAGAGATGGATAGACATTAAGATCAATAAAGGAATTAGACTACAGAAAGTCAAAAAAACCCAAAAAGTTAGAAGTTTTATAAAACAAATGAACACAGTAATTAGAACTGTCCATAGGGATTCATGCAACACAACAGAAGTAAATATAATATATTACTGTGCAGCAAAATTAATAACAGATAAAGTCTTACCACAAAAACATAGAGCAGTAAGGGAAAGGAAGGGGAGAAATCAAATGTCATCATAGAAGTTCAAGTAGAGAATACCATAAAGCAATTAATACAAGAAGTGTCACTGTTAGACGAGTATAGAAGAGGTTCAGATCAACAAAAATACTCAGAAAGATAGACATGATAAAAGCAATGCACAGTACTATAACAGATCAAGACATATAGGGCACTGCCGCAAATAAACTAAACATTTCAGCACAGGCAGAAAAACTTAAACGATACACAGATAAATATAAAGGAAAAGTACAAAATAAGGAATTTATTGATGACCCCCAAAAGTTTTATAGAGAATTGGGAAACAAGACAAAAAGAACTGAAACACCACCAAAAAGGGAAGAAACAGATACATTTTGGAGAAATATCAATGAAGATCCTGTAGAACATAACAAAGGTGCTAAATGGATAAAAGAAGTAAAAGAAAGAATAAAAAGTTCAAATGTACAGGATATGAAATGGGATGAAGTAACAGAGAGATTGAAACAAAGTTAAGAAAAGCTTCTAACTGGAAAACCCCAGGCCCAGATGCAGTACTTAACTTTTGGCTAAAAAGTATTAACATCTTTGCATGAAGATTTAGTCATGAGGAAGAACTATTTATACGCACACCCCAAACAGACACTGACATGGTTAACAACAGAAAAAAATAATCCTACCTAAGAGCAAATCTGCATGCTATCCTAAAAACTACAGATCAATAACTTGCCTTCCGATGCTGTATAAACTATACACTGGACCTGATGCTGACAGAGTTTATAGTCATTTAGAAGAAAGTTCAATTATGGCAACAGAACAAAAGGGTAATAAAAGAAAGTCTATGGAACAAAGGATCATTTGTTGTTTAATTAAAGTTATAGTGGAGAACTGTAAAAAGGGAAAGAATCTAAGTATGGTATGGTTAGACTACAAAAAAGCATTTGACAGGGTCCCAGATCAGATTCATGCATAAAAGAGTGCTTAAAAATGTATAATATACACCATGCACTGGTTGATTACATTACAGCAACCATGAAACAGTGGCAAACCACTTAGCAGTTCAGCCATGATAAATGTCAAATTATTATTATTCCAAGAATAAAAATTCAAAGGGGGATATACCAGGGTGACTCTCCATCACTGATGCTCTTTTATCTTGCCTTTAACCCATTAAGCTGTCTACCTAACAGCTTAGGTCATGGCTACAATTTGGCTCACAGGAAACAACAAAGTGTAAAGACTTCTCATTTTCTTCTTGTAGATGATTTAAAATTACAGTTTTGGAGTGACTGACTGGCCCCAAAAGGTGTTGGATCGGTTGGGCACGAAAACAAGAAGGATGTTTCATGCTCACCAAATGATTTATAAAAATCACTGCATACCAAGATTATATATTCCTGTCCCGAAGGAGGGATGGGCCTTCTTGAAATTGATTACATGTATAGATCTGCAATCGTGAGACTCCACACATATCTACTGACCTCACAAGATCCAAATGTAGTGAAAGTTTTGAAACATGAGGAGAATAAGTCTAAGATGACTTCCCTGTTTAGTTTCACAGAAGCATATCAGCATAAACTGGGAATGGAAATCAAACCAGAAGTAGATAAAAATCAGGCAGCAACTGAATGTGCCAAAAAAACAAAAGCAAGAATATAAGGTGAAGGATCAAACGAGAAGGCAAGAAATGTGGAAAATGTATAAATATAGTTGCAAGTATAGAAAACTCTTGGAGCAGGAATGGTTAAGTTAAGGCAAAGTTAAACCAAAAAATGAAAGGTTAATACTGGTGGCCCATGACAGTGGACTACATACATATTGGTTTACTAATTCCATTGAAAATGTGGGAGAAACAGGCAAATGTAGGTTTTGTAAAACAGAAATGGACACAGTCTCACATCTTGCTGCTGGTTGTGATATACTAATGGCAGAAGGACTGTGTACTGATAGTCATAATAATGTGGCAAGACTGTTGCACTGGGGATTGTGCAAACATTATAATATAGGAGCAGATGAAAAACACTGGAAACATGAGCCACAAAGCATCATGGGAAATGATGAAGTTTATATCATATGGGCTCGCCCATTACTAACAGTTCAACAATAGATGCTAGAAAACCAAATATGGTAGTCCATGAAAAGAAGACAAAAGTAGCTTTGATCATTGAAATTGCTACACGTAGTGATTACAGTGTCTTACATGCAGAGAGACACAAAGCCTTAAAATACTAGGATTTGTAGGCACAAAATGAGGGCAATGTGGAAGAAACCCAGACAGTTCTAATGGTAGTAGGAGCAATGGATCTTATAAAAAGAATTTACAATTGCATTTAGATATGTTACCAATATGTGTAACTCCGTACATATTACAGAAGGATTAATTACTGGGCACATTGCGGGTTCACTTCTGGCTAACCTCAAAGATTGAAATAATACTGATTTCATGAACTGTAATCATACAGTAATCACTGTAATCATGCAATAAAATATATCTTCTTTCAGTACAATACATGTTGAGAATTCATAAATTAACCATAGTGCAATATGTTAAGGTCCATAGTGCAATACTCTAATGTTCAAGTGCAATACTCAAATGTCTCTTTCTGTGCTGGGATCAATGCAATGTATTAACCAAATACCTGTGCAATACTAAAGTCTCATGAAAGTGAATGTTCACTGTGAAAAGTGTTAAAATGTACTTCTAATTATCTGCAGTATTAGTCTGTCTACCTGCATGTCCATGATGTAATAGCTAGATGTTACATGTGAAAATGCCTGAGAAAATAGCCTATATGTTGTCTGCACATTGAGTCTGGAGACACAGAATTTTATTCAGTTTTTGCACTTGTGTGATTTCTGAGTGAAAACAAAGTTTACTTTGACTTTATACGTCAACTTAAGAATGGAGTCAATTCCCGTCATGGTATTAGAAGCCCAAAAGACTCAGAGAAATTAAAAAAGAGACAGACCAAAGTTTTGTTGTGTTTTTTTTTTTACTATTATTTGGATATGGGGATCAAATTTCCTGTTATCATCTATTGTGACTCCAAGAAGTTTAGTGTGTGGTATAATTTCTACCTTAGTGTTGTCAGATGAGGTGATATTAAACTGGTGTTTGATTAAGGAGTGAAAAGGAGCAGCTTGTTTTTTTGGGGGGTCAGTAATAGTTGGAAGCTGTCTAGCCATTTTCAGTGGATGTGAAGGATTATTGGATCAGTTGTTGTAATCTGGGTAGGGCAAGAGTGGCACCCATTAACATAGAATAATTAGCATATTGAATCAGAGTCGGACATTTGGCTGCTGAGTGTAGATCATTTGTGAATGTGTCAAACAGGAGTGGTCCCAGTATGGCTCCATGTGGCACAGCAGATGTGACAGGTAGAAAGGAGAACAACTCATTTTGCCTTATGTCAGCATGTTATTTCAATTCTAAGTAGTTTTAAGCCCAGAGAGAGGCCTAGAGAATTCAACTTATGTAGTAGTAGATTATGGGAGACTGTCAAAAGCTTTTGACAAATCAAGAAATAGCGATGAAACTAGATTTCTGGAATTTCTGTTTTTATTCATGGGGTGGTGGTGCTTTGGTTGGGTCAGAAGTGGTGTTATATTGATGAAAGAGGGTTTTTTACCCTGAGGTAGTTAGGTAAATGAGTGTGCATGCTTTTTTCAAAGATTTTTGATACTGCAGGTAGTATAATAATTGACTAGAAATTAGCAGAGTTGTTAGATAATCCTCCTTTGTGAAGTGGTACTATATAGGCCTTTCTCCATATAGTGAGGACATGACATTTACGAATAGCTATAGTTATTTGGATGGTTATGAAGTAGTAAAAACCCTCAGCAGTTATTTTCAGATATTCTGAAAGAAGACGGACTACAGACAGTGCTGTGGTTTTCAGCTTTTTTTACTGATAGGATGGATACAGGTCCTGGAGACAAGCTGGCTGAGAGTTCAATTCTAGCAAAGGTTTTGAATCACACGTAGTATTGTTTCTTAGTATTGAGGTGATGGATTGGATAAAGTAATTGTTAAACTTGCCAACTATTTTTACTAGAGGACCTTCAGGTGAAGAGTTTAGTTGTAAATTGAAACATTTGTTTAGTATGCTTGTAATAGATGCCCAAAAGATTTTTCAGTTGTTTTGGTGTGTCTCCTTCATACTACAGAACAGACTTTTTTTGCCCAGTTTTATGCTACGCTTAGTTGTATTTCTGAGGTACCTGAAATACTGCAAACTTTTCTGATGTTTTGAGTTTGCCATGACTTCCAGTCTTTGTCCCTTCATCTTCTTAGTGGTTCAGTTTTGTGTGAGAGCAAGTGAGGAGGTTTAATAACTCTTTTCTTTCTTTCCTAGGGGGTGATGTTCTGTTCGTTTAGTATGGTGAGGAAGAGTTTACTAAATTCAAATGATGCTTCATCTAAAGGTAGTGTTTTTAGAAATGTCCAGTTGTAAGATTTCAGAGTAGAAGTAAAAGCATCTGTACTGACATTAAGTGGGATTCCCACTAAGCTGTAGTGGGGTTGCCTAGGAGAGTGGCTGGGGATTACATTAGTAAAAGTGGATAGATAGTCATTTAGGGCATCAGGCAAGGTAGTTATGGTGGAGTAAATGAACATATCCTGTCTAACAGTGATTCACTATTAATGAGATTATTGTATCTGAATGGAGTCTCTATGAGTTGTTTAAAGATACAGAAATTGATGCTTGCAGTATGGATGCCAGATATAAATTTTAACCAGTCTATATTAAAGTCTCCTAAGAGCAAGGTTTCATGCAATATATTGATGGATATCCAGGATGATATGTTCTCAGTGATGGGGATGTTATTTCCTGTAAGTGATATATTCTGCAATAATACACAAGCTCTTATATGAGTACGTTTAAAAAATGAAATAAGGATTTTTGCATTTTGGTAAATTGGGGCTGACAGTGCTGATAAAAATGATGCTTAAACAGTTAGTATACATATGATAGTAACTCCATATGCTTTTCTGCCTATGCAGCCATCTCTAAGTATTCTATATCCTGGAAGAAGAATTTTGAATCTTTACTAGTGGCTTTAAAAAGGCCGTGATAGTTACCAGTATGTCAGGGATGTGATATGATATGAATGCATGCAAGTCAGTAACTTTGTTTTGGATGTTCCTGAGGTTAATAGTTTAACCTCAGGAACTCCAAAACAAATGCATATCATTGCTGGAGCCTTCCTGTGTCTTGAAAGAGTGCTCTTTAAACTATCTGGAGATATACAGAGCTGAGTATATTTTTCTGGCACTTCAGAGTTGTGGACTGGTAATTGTTGTTTGACTAATTTTATATCATTGCTGGCTGACTTCAGAGTTGTGCACTGTTAGTTTTTCTTCACTGTATAGTTTTTCAGATCTCTGCTGAATGTGTTGGTTTTCCCATACCCACCCTTCCTATTCCTGTGTTGTTGTTTAAATTTGGAGGCTTTTGCAGTTGCCCGCCCCCACTGTAGATTTGATCTGGGACACTCCCCCCAGTCTCATCTCTTTACCTCATTCTACCTAATAGACTCCTTCTGCACTTGTTTTTAGTCATTTTTAATTTAATTGCATTTTTAAACTGTTTGGTCTAACATTGCTACATACTCGTGTGCTAGCTTGCACTGCATTTGAATTGTTGTTTTTTACTGCTGTTTTAGCTACTTTTCTGTATATATATATATATATATATATATATATATATATATATATATATATATATATGTGTATATATAAATTCCTTTCCTGTAACTAGTATAGTCCAGATTCAGATTTGCTGTATCCAGGACTGTATGTAAGCTTCTGAGCCCCCCCCCCCACCACGTTCTCTGTGTTGGAGGGAAGCCTTCTAGCTTATCAGTGGGAGTGGGAAGCACTAGGTAACCTATCTACCACATAAGGAGTGGTTCTGGCCCAGAAATTGTAGTTATTGGCCGTTTGGGCAGTTTTTCCATCTCTCTCAACTTTCTGATTTAAAAGCCCGCATTTGCACTTGTTTCACCCCTTTCCTGTAACTAGTTTAGTCCAGATACAGATTCTTAGTTTTAGCACTTGAATTTGCTTATTCGTGATCAGCACTTGTTCAGAACTTGTAAGCACTAAATAAGCTACTAATTACTACAGCACTCAACCTTCCTCATTACCTAGAGGAAAACAGTTTTGGTACTTACTTTCCTCACTTGCTTAGAGAAAAACAGCTCTTGTACTCACTTTCCTCACTAATCTAGAGGAAAACAGTTTTTTATTCAGGCATGTCCAAGGGTCAGCTCCCAGTGTTCTCTCCTGTCTAGCTGATGAATCTGGGCATCTTGGGGCAATGTAGAAATTACCTCATGTACACAGACAACCCTCTCCTCCTACCACCCAACACTGCAACCTGTGAGAGATGCACTTATCTAGACAAACTGGAGGTAAAGCTCTCTCCAATCAAGACTGAACTTGACAGTCAAGAGGAGAAGGTAAACACTTGCACCACACCACACTCATCACATAGTCTCACTAAATCTACACCACCAAAATTCACACATAGAAACACAAAAACATTCGTGGAGGCTCTCAATAATAATCTGCTCAAGCAACAGAGACCTCCAAAGCAGAACTGCAAGCAACCTCCACCCTTCAACACAACCCAAATGACACATAACCCGCAGACTCAGTGTGCCATTGAACCACAACCAGTAAGGCAAAACAACGTACCCAACACACTAGTCATAGGTGACTCTATAGTCAGGCACACTGATGTCCCACTCACCAGGCTAAACAAGGAGAAGGTTACTGTGAGCTGCCTGTCGGGTGCCAGGAACCGCCACATAACCCACGCACTCAGGTCACTCTACAACAAGTGCAAATATGACTCTGTCATTGTCCATATTGGTGTGAACGACCTGAGACGTACCTCCATGGATTTCATGAAAAGAGACATGGAAGAGCTCTCCGATCTTGTAGCCCAGGCAGGTATGACCCTAGCCCTGAGCAGTATTCTGCTATCACCCAGAATGATGCCACAGTACAAGGACAAAATGATTGACTTTAACAATTGGCTAAGCTTCTGGTGCCATTCTAAAGGAATCCAGTATCTGTCTGCCTGGGATGACATGGTCAACAGACCAAGATGCTTTGCCAGAGATGGCCTGCACCTGTCACCCCTGGGATTCCGGATACTGGCTAAGGTTCTTGCTGCCCCTATAGTGCCTTTTTTAGGCAAGGTTCAAATGACAAATTCACCACCGTAACAGGAACAGGCAAGCAAAAACTGAGGTTGATGCTACTCAATGCTAGAAGTCTAAATCTCAAAATTCACTCACTCGAGGCACTCCTTAAAATAGAGAACATCAATATCTGTGCAGTGACTGAGACCTGGTTCAAAGCTCCAGAGAGCACCCCTGCACTACCAGGCTATAACTCATACCACACTTTTCGGCCATGTGACCTGGACTGGAACACCAAAGGCGGAGGTGTGTCCATATTCATTAAGGATATCCACACCTCCAGGCTAATTGCTCAGCATAATTCAGCCGAGGTTATCCAAGTGCAACTAACTCTGGGCAAAACTGCAATCCAAACTGTAGCTTGCTGCAGATCACCCACCATGCCGCAGGATTCCCACTCCTCTTTTCTTGATGTACTGGAAAATATTAGGGTTCAGCCAAACACCCTAATAATAGGCGATTTCAACTACCCCACCATTAACTGGGAAAACTACTCATGTACCAACTCCTTAGCTCAATGCTATCTGGAATTCATAAACTCCAATGCCCTGGATCAACTTATCCACACCCCCACCAGATCTAGTCATTACCAACATGAGTGACCGGTCTTCCACACATGAAGTGAATACCTCATTGGTCCGATCCGACCATGCTAATTACCCTAGATATCCACATCCTTCCCCCACCTCCCATTAAGGAAACCATGGTAACAAATTTCTCCAAAGCCAACTTCATGCTTCTTAAGACAGAAGTGGTAAACTTCATGACACCCAGGCAGATGGACAATACAGTTATGACTACTGAATCTTACACAATTGCACTTTATAAGCACTTACATGAGTGCATGGATCGTGCTATCCCAAACAGAACCAAGATGCTATCCTCCAAAAAAAGGAAGCCAATCTGGTGGTCCCCTGCCATAAACAAACTGTACAACAGAAGGAAGAAACTGCTGCAAAAGAGAGTAAAATCCCATGAGTGGAGGAGCTCCCTGGTCAGCCTCAGTAAGAAGCTGCGATATCTGATAAAATCCTCCAAAGCTAGTTACGAAAACAAAATTGCCACTGATTCTAAAGACAACCACAAAGCATTCTATAGCTATGTCAAGAATCTCAATGGCAACACTCAGATCTGCTCTGAGTTACAGCACAATGGCACTAAATATACAGACCCAACTGATATTGCCAACATCCTGGCAGATAGGTTCAGTGCTAACTTTACCCCCCCACCCCCTAAAGGGCCCATATCTATACAGGAAGAATGCAGAGTCCCTTTAATCACAGCTATGCAGGTAAAAGCTGCACTCTCTAAAGCCAAAAACACAGCATCCATGGGACCGGACAGCATCCCAGGCTGTGATTTACATGAACTTCAGAACAAACTGTCTCCCCACTTAAGCACCATGTTCAATAATAGCCTTGCATTAGGCTTTGTGCCCACTGAATGGCACACAGCAACAGTTATCCCACTCCACAAAGGCAGAGCCACCACTGATCCCGGGAACTATCAACTTATTAGCCTGACGAGCCTGGTCTGCAAGGCCATGGAACGTATCATCATGGAACTCATAAACAAAGACATTGGTAATCTCCAAACTCTGGATCCCACCCAGTTCGGGTTTGTAAAAGGCAGATCATGTCTCCTAAACCTGATAGACTTCTTTGAGGCAGTCACCAAAGCCGTACATGAGGGTAAGGTGGTTCACACAGCCTATCTTGATCTCACCAAGGCTTTCGACACCATCCCCCATTCTGGAATTATAGCTAAACTCACTAAACTAGGTATAAATCCCTATGTCACAAGATGGGTTGCCAACTGGCTCACTGATAGAACCCACACTGTAAAAGTTGCAGACTCCAAATCTGACCTCAAAGCAGTGACAAGTAGAGTATCACAGGGTTCCATCCTGGGACCTCTCCTGCTTGGTATCTACTTCTCTGAAGTACAGGCTAACACAGAAGGCCTCTGGCTAATGAAGTTCACAGATGACTGCAAACTAGGAGCCATAGTCAAGTCCCCAAATGATGTGGACATCCTACAGACGGGCCTCGCTGAGACAGATGCCTGGTGTCAGAGCCATGGCCTCAAGCTCAATGCCAAAAAGTGCAGTGTCATCCCCTTTGGTAAAAACTCTGTACCCATGAACTATCACATAAGCAGCAATCTACTTAACACCGAATGTGTGATAAGAGACCTTGGGACTCAGATGGACAGTAGTCTCTCCTTTGATAGTCACATCGCCACAGTAGTGAGGAAGTCCTTCTATGTGGCACACCTCATCATGAAACGGTTCTCATCCAGGAAAAAAGAGGTCATTGTTACTCTCTACTCGACACTCATTAGGCCCATTATAGAGTACAACACCCCTTTTGGAATATACCTCACAAGACATCTGCAGCAGCTGGAAAGGCCACAGAAGTACCTCACAAAGAGGATTACTGGCCTTAAACAAATGCCCTACACTGACCATCTCAAAAAACTCCAGCTTTACTTCGTAGCATATTGCCTACTCCGAGGTGATCTCTGCCTAACATATAAAGCTATGTCAAACCCAGAGCTGTTGGACATGCTACACCTAAAAAAATCCCAATCCCTCTAAGCTACATGCTCTAGGGAACTAAACGTTGTCACCACAATAAACAGGACATGCTGGAGGGATAGATTCCTGTCCCAGAGACTTCCCATACTCTTGAACAGGCTTCCCATCTATGTCAAGCAAAGTTCTTCATTAACACTCTTCAAGAAAAATCTTGATGAGTGGATGGGAAATAGGAAATACACCCCAGCAATCACTTCTGTATCTCTGCTCGACAGTGGCACAGGAAAATAACTTTTTTGGGTGGCGTAAGCCAGGGAACCTTGTTGGCTAGGCTTACGTAGGCCCTTGGGCTGATAGCCTAGTACCTACCTATGCACCTATGAATCTATGATACTCTGTTAAACATGTAATTGTTCAATTCAGTAAATTACTCCCATATAAACAGATAGATAAGCTAAACAGAAAAGTGGAAAATATCAAACACTGAAAAGCTAGAGAAAGGATATGTTAATGACCAAATTACCACCATAACAGCTACAAACAAATGCAATCTGAGGGTTGCTGCTCAATGCTAGAAGTCTATTATCTCAAAATGCACTTGCTCGAAGCACTCCTTAAAATGGAGAACATTGACATTTGTGCTGTAACAGAGACCTAGTTCAAGGCAGCAGAAAGCACTCCCACACTACCAGGCTTTAATGCATTCCATGCCTTTTGGCCCCAGAACTTGGCCTGAAGCTCCAAAGGCAGTGGTGTTTCCCATATTCATAAAGGATGTGCACACCTCCAGACTGGTAGCCCAACATAACACATTAGAGATACTTCAGGTGCAGGTAACATTGGGTAAGACAGCGATTCAGGTCATAGCCTGCTATAAGTCCCCAACCACATCCCAAGACTCACACTCCACGTTCCTAAGCACCCTGGAGAATATTAGGGTCCAACCTAACACTCTCTTACAAGGCAACTTCAACTACCTCTCCATTAACTGAGAAAACTACTCATGTACCAATACACTTGCCCAACGTTTCCTGGAGTTCATTAATTCCAACCCCCTGGACTAACTCATTCTTACCCCCAGTAGAGGTAGCAACATCCTTGACCTGGTCATTACTAACATGGGTGACCATTGTTCTACTCCAATAGTCAACTCCTCCCTGGTTAGATGCAACCACAAAGTAATCACCTTGGAAATCCACATCCCTCCCACCTACCTGCAAAGGTAACCACCATGAAAAACTTCTCCAAAAGTAACTTTGGGCTCCTAAAAACAGAGGTGGCTAACTTCATGGCACCCATGCAAATGGAGAATAGTTGTATGACTGCTGAATCATACACCAATGCACTGTACGAACACATACACAAATGCATGGATCTCGCCATACCCAATAGAACCAAGACACTCTCCTCCAAAAAGATGAAGCCAATCCGGTGGTCCCTGCCATAAACAAACTCTACAACAGAAGGAGGAAACTGATAAGGAATAAGGTGAAGTCCCAAGATTGGAAAAACTCCTTTATCAGCCTCAACAAAAAGTTGAGATCCCTCATCAAATTCTCTAAAGCTAGCTATGAAAACTGAATTGCAGCAGATAGTAAAGACAACCACAAGGCTTTCTATAGTTATGTAAAAAATCTCCACGGCAATACCAAGATTTGCTCTGAGCTACTGCACAATGGTACCTCCTATACCAAGCCAACAGATATTGCCAGTATACCTGCCAGCAGATTCAGTGCCAACATTACCTCTCTCCCCCTCCAAAGGACCAATCACAATACCAGTAGATTGCCAGGCACCCAGTATTACTGCTGCATAGGTTAAAACAGCACTGTCCAAGGCCAAGAATACAGCTTCTATGGGACCTGACAATATCCCTGGCTGTATTCTACATGAACTACAGAGCGAACTGGCACCTCACCGGTGTGCCCTGTTCAATCACAGCCTCACCTCAGACTTTGTCCCTACTGAATGGTGCACTGCTACAGTCATCCCTTTCCACAAAGGAGGAGCGTCTACAGACCTTGGGAACTATCACTACATTAGTCTGACAAGCCTGATATGCAAAGCTATGGAACACATCATCATGGACCTAATAAACAAGGATATAGGGAATCTCCAAACTTTGGATCCCACACAGTTTGGTTTTGTGAAGGGTAGATCATGCCTGCTCAACTTAGTTGACTTCTTTGAGTCAGTCACCAGAGCTGTGGATGAAGGCAAGGTGGTTCATACAGCCTACCTTTATCTAGCGAAGGCTTCTGATACCATTCCCCACTCAGGAGTCATAGAAAAACTCACTAAGATAGGCATTAACCCCTATATCACTAGGTGGGTTGCAAACTGGCTCACAGATAGAACCCACAGTGTGAAACTAGCTGAGTCCAAGTCAGACTGCTGACTAGTCATGAGTGGAGTCCCACATGGTTCAGTCCTGAGTCCTCTCCTGTTTAGTATCTACTTCTCAGAAGTTCAGGCCAACACGAAGGGACTCTGGTGACAAAGTTCACAGATGATTGCAAGCTGGGAGCTATTATTAACTCACTGAGACCAACGACTGGTGTCAGAACCATGGCCTTAAGCTCAATGGCAAAAAATGTGTCGTCATCCCCTTTCGGAAAAACCCAGTTCCCATGAATTACCACACTGATGATAGTCCACTGAACACTGAAGATGTTATAAGAGATCTGGGAACACAGGCTGATAGCAACCTCTCTTTTGATCACCACATTGCCACTATGGTCAGAAAGTCCTTGTGGCGCATCACATTACTAAGGGTTTTGCATCCAGGAAGAAAGAGGTCATTGTCTCCCTCTACTTTTCCCGCTTTAGGCCATTCATTGAGTACAATGCCCCATTTGGCATGTACCTCACTAGACACCTGCAACAACTGGAGAAGCCGCAAAAATACCTAACAAAGAGGATCCTAGGCCCTAAACACTTGTCCTACATGGACAGACTCAAAAAACTCCAACTATTCTTTGTCTCATATCGCCTACTTAGAGGCAATCTCTGCTTGACTTATAAAGCCATGTCTGACCTAGCTCTGTTAGAAATGCTACATCTAAAGAAATCCCAATCCCTCCACACCACACACTCCCAAGACCTCAACCTCATTACCCCAATTAACAGAACATGCTGGAGGGACAGGTTCATAACCCAGAGACTGCCCATGCTTTGGAATAGACTTCCCATACATGTCAAGCAGAGCACCTCGCTGACCCTCTTCAAGAGAAATCTTGATGAGTGGATGGGAAACAGAAAATTCACCCTAGGGATAACTCCAGTGGGTCTACTCGACAGAGGCACTGAGAACTAAGGTCAAGTGGCCCTATGCCAGGGCAATCCTATGGCTAAGCTTGTAAAGGCCCCAGGGCCATTAGCCTAATACACATTTATGATCCTATGAACCTATGAAGGCACACGACCATAAAACTGCAGCAGATTGCAGCTTTGCTCAGTGATCCTCTTCAGTACTGCTTTTCTGTTTGAACTGCATTGCTGGTGCATTTCAAGCTTTCTATGCACTTTTTTTAGCTTAAACACACACACACACACACACACACACACACACACACACACACACACACATTATATATATATATATATATATATATATATATATATATATATATATATATATATATATATATTTACACACACACATACAACACACCCCCTTCTAATTAAATATACCAACTCCGAGAACACACTACAATGAAGAATATGGTAAATATACCATTCAGCTCTATACAGCAATCTCCATTTAAATGGTTCAAACTTTCACAAATTCAATCTTATGTTCTTGACCATAAGCAATTTGAACTTGTGAAAGTTCAACATTTAAGAGAAGACTCAGAGAGATATATCTATATCTATATCTATATCTATATATGTATAGGTTTACTATTGAAACCTTGAAACTGCATAGGTCGACTGGTCACATGGTCGACCCAAAATCCTGAATCTGGAACAGAGAAATTGCAGCCAGGTCGAAACCTGAGTACATTGTCACCCATTGTTTGAAGTATTCGACATAGCAGGAGGTGATGTCAGTCACCCATGCTATGCAGCATACCATACTATGACATTCAGTAGTCAACAGTACGTGTATTTTACTACTTTGCAGGGTGGCAAGCCCCCCTGCACCCCCCACAATGCCTACAAATTATAAATACCAACTCTGAGATCACACTGCAGTGAGGAAATAGGTTAATTCCTTGTTCCTCACTGAACCGCAATCTCCACTCAAAATTCCAAACTCAAATACTTGACGTACACTACCCATTTGATGTGGTGTAGTCGATGTATTTGGGTTCACAAAACTGCCCATTGGAAAACTGCATTTCGACAGTGTCACTCTCAGTCGAATGCAGTTTGCAATAGTGATTGTAAACTATATATATATATATATATATATATATATATATATATATATATATATATATATATATATATATATGGGTCTACTTCACATAATCGAACATCCAAATGTTCAACTTTCATATGGCCGAGACCATATGATCGAACATCTGAATGTTCAACAATGTGAAAAAAAATAAATAAACAAACAAAAAAAAAAACTAAACAGTGCTAGCCCCCCACACCCCCAGCTATTTAAATATACCAACTCCGAGATCGCACTGCATTAAAGTAAAGGGAAATCTTCCCGTTTTTTATATATATATATATATATATATATATATATATATATATATATATATATACTGAGATACTCTGCAATTTTGCAGTTTTGCAGACAGAGTCTATGATGGGAATCTTTAAGTGGATGTTTACTTGAGTGGATGTATTTTCATGTCTGTGTTTTTCTAAAAAGAGTAAGAACAACTGGACAAGATAAGTGTATGATTGTTGGGTTTACTATGGGAAGCGAGTGTGTGTGTTCAGTGTCTGCAGGTTAAGGATAGTGTAAGGACTGAGGTAGGTGTTACACTGTCTGATATTTATGTGTGGGAAGTAAATGCTTTTGCCAGTGTTACTAATTAGGATTAAGGGTTAGTTAAGACATAGATTTAGTGTAGTGGATATATGTGTGTTTGTTGTGAGTGACCGTGGCTGTCACTTGTAGTGGTAGGAAAGGTACTTGTAAGGTAAGGTGTCAGGTTATGGTTAGAGGCAAGGTTATCACTAGCAGGCATTAATAAGGGGGTACAGGAGAGACCCCTTCCCCCTGCACAGCACCTTACTAATGCATGCTAACTCTAGCTTTACCCCTGCTGCTGTCAGCAACCCTTTCAGTTTAACATTACAGTGCAATAATTATATTTGTGAAATTTGACAGAACAAGAATATTGTGGATCCTTGTAGTTATATTTAGATATAGATATATGCATATGCATCATACACACACACATATGGCATGTGTATATGTTTCATATGTATGTATGCATATAAGTGTGGTTATGTGTGTGTATATATATATATATATATATATATATATATATATATATATATATATATATATATATATATATATATATATATATATGTATATGTATATCTAAATATATATATGGATCTAGGACTTATGCACGAATGTGCAAAGTCCCAAATCCATAATCACCGAACATATATTAACGAAAGCACTTTCACCGAAAAAGCACTTTTGTTAATACATGTTAAAAAAAAATAAAAGAAAGAAATCTACTTTTATGCAGGTGGGCTTTGCCCCCCTGCACCCCCCACACCATCCCTACTTTAATATTCTCACTCCGAGACCGCTCTACAGTGAGGAAAAGGGAATGTTCCCTTATCCACACCATAGTGCAGTCTCACAAACAGGCATACTTACGCGAAAGTGCTTCTTCTGTGAAAAGCACTTTCGCGCAAGTATGCCAAACCGAAATTAGTTTCGGTGATTTTGTCTTCGGGGATCTGTACGGATCCCATATGTATATATCTATATATATATATCTATATATCTATATATATATATATATATATATATATATATATATATATTTATATATATATATATATATATATATATATATATATATCTATATATATATATATATATATATATATACTGTGTATATATATATATATATATATATATATATATATATATATATATATATATATATATATATATACTGTATATATATATATATATATATATATATATATATATATATATATGGATATATATGGGTCTACTTCAAAATATCGAAATACCAGAATATTGAATCCCATTTTACTGAGATAAAAACAGTGAAACGTCACTTAATTGAACAGTTACATCATAAAAAAGACACCTGGGAAAGGAGCTACTTGGCTACCATGGAGGTATTTGGACTTTTCCCCACTATAGTGCGATCTCAGAGGCGGTATATTTAGTTAGGGGGTGTGTAGAGGCAAAGCTCTCCACTTTGGTGAGTTTGGATATTCAACAGCTAACTGACTACAAGACCAAGTCAGCTCAGTGCAATGATGGCACTGAATTTCTGGACAATCTAAACACATTTTATGGCAGGTTTGAAGAGAAAAACAACCTGGAGGCTGTAAAGCTTCTCAATGACCAAAAGGAAGCAGTACTTAACTTCAGTGCAGTGGATGTCAGGAACCAACTGAGAAAAGTGAACCCCAGGAAGGCTGCTGGCCCTGATAACATTCTGGGGAAAGTATTGAAAGGTTGTGCAGACCAACTGAGCACAGTCCTGATGGACATCTTCAATATCTCATTTGTCCAGGAAAAGTACCAGCATGCTTCAAAGTTACCAGCATAATCCCTCTGCCCAAAAAAGCCAACCCCACCTGCCTAAATGATTACAGGCCAGTGGCCCTTACATCAAATGTAATGAAATGCTTCAAAAGACTGGTTAAAAGGCATTTGCCTACAGTACTAACCGATCCTTTGACCAGCTGCAGTTTATGTACTGGACAAATAGATTAATTGCTGATGCCATTTTGGTGGCACTTCACCTCACATTGGAGCATCTTGAAGAGAGGAACAACTGTGTTATGCTGTTGTTCATATATTTTAGCTTGACTTTCAATACAGTGATTCCTATGCAACTTATAGAAATGCTAATCAACCTTGGCATAAACAAAGGGCTGTGCAACTGGATCCTTGATTTCCTGACTAGAAGACCACAAAGGACCTGTGCTGGTAACAAGACTTCAGAGAGTATTACAATCAACACTGGAGTAACCCATGGCTGTGTGCTGAGTCCTCTACTGTTCACAATCCTTACCTATGACTGCTCTGCAAAAGCTAGCAACAACTGCAAAATCAAATTTGCAGATGACATCACAGTGCTGGGATTCATAAGTGGTGATGACATGAGTGGTTATAGGAATGAGTTAAATTCCCTGACTGAATGGTGCAATAACAACAATTTGGACCTGAATATCAAAAAAACAAAAGAAATCATCATTGACTTCAGAAAAAGCTCTGAAATGCACCTGCCCCTCAAGATCAATGGTGAAGAAGTGGAGAGAGTCTAAACTACAACGTTCCTGGGGGGTACATATATCAGCAGATCTTTCTTGAGTACAAACACAGGCCAGCTAATTAAAAAAGCCCACCAGTGACTACACTTCCCAAGAAGGCTAAGAAAAGCAAAGTTCTCTGTGAATGCTATAAATACCTTCTATATAGCAGCCATCAAGAGCATTATCACCAGCAACTGCGCTGTATGGTTTGGTAACAGCACAATGGCTGAAAGGAAGAAGCTGCAAAGAATAATAAGAACAGCAGAAAACATCATGGGCACGAGTCTTCCTACCTTACAGGAGCTCTAAGATCGTGGGCACGAGTCTTCCTACCTTACAGGAGCTCTAAGATCGTGGGCACTAGTCTTCCTACCTTACAGGTGCTATAAGATCGTGGGCACTAGTCTTCCTACCTTACAGGAGCTCTAAGATCGTGGGCACTAGTGTTCCTACCTTACAGGAGCTCTAAGATCAGGGGCACTAGTCTTCATACCTTACAGCAGCTCTAAGATCATGGGCACTAGTCCTCCTACCTTACAGGAGCTCCAAGATTGGGGGCACTAGTCTTCCTACATTACAGGAGTTCTAAGATCATGGGCACTAGTCTTCCTACCTTACAGGAGCTCTAAGATCGTGGGCACTAGTCTTCCTACCTTACAGGAGCTCTAAGATCGTGGGCACTAGTCCTCCTACCTTACAGGAGCTCTAAGATCATGGACACTAGTCCTCCTACCTTACAGGAGCTCTAAGATCGTGGGCACTAGTCTTCCTACCTTAAAGGAGCTCTAAGATCAGGAGCACTAGTCTTCATACCTTACAGCAGCTCTAAGATCATGGGCACTAGTCCTCCTACCTTACAGGAGCTCTACGATCATGGGCACTAGTCTTCCTAACTTACAGGAGCTCTAAGATCGTGGGCACTAGTCTTCCTACCTTACAGGAGCTCTTAGATCATGAGCACTAGTCTTCCTACCTTACAGCAGCTCTAAGATCGTGGGCACTAGTCTTCCTACCTTACAGCAGCTCTAAGATCGTGGGCACTAGTCTTCCTACCTGACAGGAGCTCTAAGATCGTGGGCACTAGTCTTCCTACCTTACAGGACCTCTAAGATCGTGGTCACTAGTCTTCCTACCTTACAGGAGCTCTAAGATCGTGGGCACTAGTCTTCCTACCTTACAGGAGATCTAAGATCGTGGCACTAGTCTTCCTACCTGACAGGAGCTCTAAGATCGTGGGCACTAGTCTTCCTACCTTACAGGAGCTCTAAGATCGTGGTCACTAGTCTTCCTACCTTACAGGAGCTCTAAGATCAGGGGCACTAGTCTTCCTACCTTACAGCAGCTCTAAGATCGTGGGCACTAGACTTCCTACCTGACAGGAGCTCTAAGATCGTGGGCACTAGTCTTCCTACCTTACAGGAGCTCTAAGATCGTGGTCACTAGTCTTCCTACCTTACAGGAGCTCTAAGATCGTGGGCACTAGTCTTCCTACCTTACAGGAGCTCTAAGATCGTGGGCACGAGTCTTCCTACCTTACAGGAGCTCTAAGATCATGGGCACTAGTCTTCCTACCTTACAGGTGCTATAAGATCGTGGGCACTAGTCTTCCTACCTTACAGGAGCTCTAAGATCAGGAGCACTAGTCTTCATACCTTACAGCAGCTCTAAGATCATGGGCACTAGTCCTCCTACCTTACAGGAGCTCTAAGATCGGGGGCACTAGTCTTCCTACCTTACAGGAGCTCTAAGATCATGGGCACTAGTCTTCCTACCTTACAGGAGCTCTAAGATCGTGGGCACTAGTCTTCCTACCTTACAGGAGCTCTAAGATCATGGACACTAGTCCTCCTACCTTACAGGAGCTCTAAGATCGTGGGCACTAGTCTTATTACCTTAAAGGAGCTCTAAGATCAGGGACACTAGTCTTCATACCTTACAGCAGCTCTAAGATCATGGGCACTAGTCCTCCTACCTTACAGGAGGTCTATGATCGTGGGCACTAGTCTTCCTACCTTACAGGAGCTCTAAGATCGTGGGCACTAGTCTTCCTACCTTACAGGAGCTCTAAGATCGTGGGCACTAGTCTTCCTACCTTACAGGAGCTCTTAGATCATGAGCACTAGTCTTCCTACCTTACAGCAGCTCTAAGATCGTAGGCACTAGTCTTCCTACCTTACAGGAGCTCTAAGATCGTGGGCACTAGTCTTCCTACCTTACAGCAGCTCTAAGATTGTGGGCACTAGTCTTCCTACCTGACAGGAGCTCTAAGATCGTGGGCACTAGTATTCCTACCTTACAGGAGCTCTAAGATCGTGGTCACTAGTCTTCCTACCTTACAGGAGCTCTAAGATCGTGGGCACTAGTCTTCCTACCTTACAGGAGCTCTAAGATGGTGGGCACTAGTCTTCCTACCTGACAGGAGCTCTAAGATCGTGGGCACTAGTCTTCCTACCTTACAGGAGCTCTAAGATCGTGGTCACTAGTCTTCCTACCTTACAGGAGCTCTAAGATCAGGGGCACTAGTCTTCCTACCTTACAGCAGCTCTAAGATCGTGGGCACTAGTCTTCCTACCTGACAGGAGCTGTAAGATCGTGGGCACTAGTCTTCCTACCTTACAGGAGCTCTAAGATCGTGGTCACTAGTCTTCCTACCTTACAGGAGCTCTAAGATCGTGGGCACTAGTCTTCCTACCTTACAGGAGCTCTAAGATCGTGGCACTAGTCTTCCTACCTGACAGGAGCTCTAAGATCGTGGTCACTAGTCTTCCTACCTGACAGGAGCTCTAAGATCGTGGGTACTAGTCTTCCTACCTTACAGGAGCTCTTAGATCATGGGCACTAGTCTTCCTACCTTACAGGAGCTCTAAGATTGTGGGTACTAGTCTTACTACCTTACAGGCGCTCCAAGATCATGGGCACTAGTCTTCCTACCTTACAGCAGCTCTAAGGTCGTGGGCACTAGTCTTCCTACCTTACAGGAGCTCTAAGATCATGGGCACTAGTCTTCCTACCTTACAGGAGCTCTAAGATCCTGGGTACTAGTCTTCCTACCTTACAGGCACTCTAAGATCATGGGCACTAGTCTTCCTACCTTACAGGAGCTCTAAGATCGGGGGCACTAGTCTTCTTACCTTACAGGAGCTCTAAGATCATGGGCACTAGTCTTCCTACCTTACAGGAGCTCTAAGATCGTGGCACTAGTCTTCCTACCTGACAGGAGCTCTAAGATCGTGGTCACTAGTCTTCCTACCTTACAGCAGCTCTAAGATCGTGGGCACTAGTCTTCCTACCTTACAGGATGTCATAGATCGTGGTCACTAGTCTTCCTACCTTACAGCAGCTCTAAGGTTGTGGGCACTAGTCTTCCTACCTTACAGGAGCTCTAAGATCGTGGGCACTAGTCTTCCTACCTTACAGGAGCTCTAAGATCGTGGGTACTAGTCTTCCTACCTTACAGGCGCTCTAAGATCATGGGCACTAGTCTTCCTACCTTACAGGAGCTCTAAGATCAGGGGCACTAGTCTTCCTACCTTACAGGAGCTCTAAGATCATGGGCACTAGTCTTCCTACCTTACAGCAGCTCTAAGATCGTGGGCACTAGTCTTCCTACCCTACAGGATGTCTTAGATTGTGGTCACTAGTCTTCCTACATTACAGCAGCTGTAAGATCGTGGTCACTAGTCTTCCTACCTTACAGGAGCTCTAAGATCGTGGGTACTAGTCTTCCTACCTTACAGCAGCTCTAAGATCATGGGCACTAGTCTTCATACCTTACAGGAGCTCTAAGATCATGGGCACTAGATTTCCTACCTTACAGGAGCTGTAAGATCATGGGCACTATTCTTCCTACCTTACAGGAGCTCTAAGATCATGGGCACTAGTCTTCCTACCTTACAGGAGCTCTAAGATCGTGGGTACTAGTCTTCCTACCTTACAGCAGCTCTAAGATCGTGGGCACTAGTCTTCATACCTTACAGGAGCTCTAAGATCATGGGAACTAGATTTCCTACCTTACAGGAGCTGTAAGATCATGGGCACTAGTCTTCCTACCTTACAGGAGCTCTAAGATCATGGGCACTAGTCTTCCTACCTTACAGGAGCTCTAAGATCATGGGCACTAGTCTTCCTACCTAACAGCAGCTCTAAGATCGTGGGCACTAGTCTTCCTACCTTACAGGAGCTCTAAGATCATGGGCACTAGTCTTCCTACCTTACAGGAGCTCTAAGATCATAGGTACTAGTCTTCCTACCTTACAGGCACTCTAAGATCATGGGCACTAGTCTTCCTACCTTACAGGAGCTCTAAGATCATGGGCACTAGTCTTCCTACCTTACAGGAGCTCTAAGATCATGGGCACTAGTCTTCCTACCTTACAGGAGCTCTAAGATCATGGGTACTAGTCTTCTTACCTTACAGGCGCTCTAAGATCATGGGCACTAGTCTTCCTACCTGACAGGAGCTCTAAGATCGTGGGCACTAGTCTTCCTACCTTACAGGAGATCTAAGATCGTGGGCACTAGTCTTCCTACCTTACAGCAGCTCTAAGATCATGGGCACTAGTCTTCCTACCTTACAGGAGCTCTAAGATCGTGGGCACTAGTCTTCCTACCTGACAGGAGCTCTAAGATCATGGGCACTAGTCTTCCTAACTTACAGGAGCTCTAAGATCGTGGGCACTAGTCTTCCTACCTGACAGGAGCTCTAAGATCATGGGCACTAGTCTTCCTACCTTACAGGAGCTCTAAGATCATGGGCACTAGTCTTCCTACCTTACAGGAGCTCTAAGATCATGGGCACTAGTCTTCCTACCTGACAGGAGCTCTAAGATCGTGGGCACTAGTCTTCCCACCTTACAGGAGCTCTAAGATCATGGGCACTAGTCTTACTACCTTACAGGAGCTCTCTTACTACCTACAGGAGCTCTAAGATTGTATAGGAGCTGTAAGATCATGGGCACTATTCTTCCTACCTTACAGGAGCTCTAAGATCGTGGGCACTAGTCTTCCTACCTTACAGGAGCTCTAAGATCGTGGGTACTAGTCTTCCTACCTTACAGCAGCTCTAAGATCGTGGGCACTAGTCTTCATACCTTACAGGAGCTCTAAGATCATGGGCACTAGATTTCCTACCATACAGGAGCTGTAAGATCATGGGCACTAGTCTTCCAACCTTACAGGAGCTCTAAGATCGTGGGCACTAGTCTTCCTACCTTACAGGAGCTCTAAGATCGTGGGCACTAGTCTTCCTACCTTACAGCAGCTCTAAGATCGTGGGCACTAGTCTTCCTACCTTACAGGAGCTCTAAGATCATGGGCACTAGTCTTCCTACCTTACAGGAGCTCTAAGATCGTAGGTACTAGTTTTCCTACCTTACAGGCACTCTAAGATCATGGGCACTAGTCTTCCTACCTTACAGGAGCTCTAAGATCATGGGCACTAGTCTTCCTACCTTACAGGAGCTCTAAGATCATGGGCACTAGTCTTCCTACCTTACAGGAGCTCTAAGATCATGGGTACTAGTCTTCCTACCTTACAGGTGCTCTAAGATCATGGGCACTAGTCTTCCTACCTGACAGGAGCTCTAAGATCGTGGGCACTAGTCTTCCTACCTTACAGGAGCTCTAAGATCGTGGGCACTAGTCTTCCTACCTTACAGCAGCTCTAAGATCGTGGCACTAGTCTTCCTACCTGACAGGAGCTCTAAAATCGTGGTCACTAGTCTTCCTACCTGACAGGAGCTCTAAGATCATGGGTACTAGTCTTCCTAACTTACAGGAGCTCTTAGATCATGGGCACTAGTCTTCCTACCTTACAGGAGCTCTAAGATCGTGGGTACTAGTCTTCCTACCTTACAGGCGCTCCAAGATCATGGGCACTAGTCTTCCTACCTTACAGCAGCTCTAAGGGTCACTAGTCTTCCTACCTTACAGCAGCTCTAAGGTCGTGGGCACTAGTCTTCCTACCTTACAGGAGCTCTAAGATCGTGGGCACTAGTCTTCCTACCTTACAGGAGCTCTAAGATCGTGGGTACTAGTCTTCCTACCTTACAGGCGCTCTAAGATCATGGGCACTAGTCTTCCTACCTTACAGGAGCTCTAAGATCGGGGGCACTAGTCTTCCTACCTTACAGGAGCTCTAAGATCATGGTCACTAGTCTTCCTACCTTACAGCAGCTCTAAGATCGTGGGCACTAGTCTTCCTACCTTACAGGATGTCTTAGATCGTGGTCACTAGTCTTCCTACATTACAGCAGCTCTATGATCGTTGTCACTAGTCTTCCTACCTTACAGGAGCTCTAAGATCGTGGGTACTAGTCTTCCTACCTTACAGCAGCTCTAAGATCATGGGCACTAGTCTTCATACCTTACAGGAGCTCTAAGATCATGGGCACTAGATTTCCTACCTTACAGGAGCTGTAAGATCATGGGCACTATTCTTCCTACCATTTCAGGAGCTCTAAGATCGTGGGCACTAGTCTTCCTACCTTACAGGAGCTCTAAGATCGTGGGTACTAGTCTTCCTACCTTACAGCAGCTCTAAGATCGTGGGCACTAGTCTTCATACCTTACAGGAGCTCTAAGATCATGGGCACTAGATTTCCTACCTTACAGGAGCTGTAAGATCATGGGCACTAGTCTTCCTACCTTACAGGAGCTCTAAGATCGTGGGCACTAGTCTTCCTACCTTACAGGAGCTCTAAGATCGTGGGCACTAGTCTTCCTACCTAACAGCAGCTCTAAGATCGTGGGCACTAGTCTTCCTACCTTACAGGAGCTCTAAGATCATGGGCACTAGTCTTCCTACCTTACAGGAGCTCTAAGATCATAGGTACTAGTCTTCCTACCTTACAGGCACGCTAAGATCATGGGCACTTGTCTTCCTACCTTACAGGAGCTCTAAGATCATGGGCACTAGTCTTCCTACCTTACAGGAGCTCTAAGATCATGGGCACTAGTCTTCCTACCTTACAAGAGCTCTAAGATCATGGGTACTAGTCTTCTTACCTTACAGGCGCTCTAAGATCATGGGCACTAGTCTTCCTACCTGACAGGAGCTCTAAGATCGTGGGCACTAGTCTTCCTACCTTACAGGAGATCTAAGATCGTGGGCACTAGTCTTCCTACCTTACAGCAGCTCTAAGATCATGGGCACTAGTCTTCCTACCTTACAGCAGCTCTAAGATCGTGGGCACTAGTCTTCCTACCTTACAGGAGCTCTATGATCATGGGCACTAGTCTTCCTACCTTACAGGAGCTCTAAGATCATGGGCACTAGTCTTCCTACCTGACAGGAGCTCTAAGATCGTGGGCACTAGTCTTCCTACCTTACAGGAGCTCTAAGATCGTGGGCACTAGTCTTCCTACCTGACAGGAGCTCTAAGATCATGGGCACTAGTCTTCCTACCTTACAGGAGCTCTAAGATCATGGGCACTAGTCTTCCTACCTTACAGGAGCTCTAAGATCATGGGCACTAGTCTTCCTACCTGTCAGGAGCTCTAAGATCGTGGGCACTAGTCTTCCCACCTTACAGGAGCTCTAAGATCATGGGCACTAGATTTCCTACCTTACAGCAGCTCTAAGATCATGGGCACTAGTCTTCCTACCTTACAGGAGCTCTAAGATTGTGGGCACTAGTCTTCCTACCTTACAGGAGCTCTAAGATCATGGGCACTAGTCTTCCTACCTTACAGGAGCTCTAAGATCATGGGTACTAGTCTTCCTACCTTACAGGAGCTCTAAGATCATGGGCACTAGATTTCCTACCTTACAGGAGCTCTAAGATCATGGGCACTAGATTTCCTACCTTACAGGAGCTGTAAGATCATGGGCACTATTCTTCCTACCTTACAGGAGCTCTAAGATCGTGGGCACTAGTCTTCCTACCTTACAGGAGCTCTAAGATCGTGGGTACTAGTCTTCCTACCTTACAGCAGCTCTAAGATCATGGGCACTAGTCTTCATACCTTACAGGAGCTCTAAGATCATGGACACTAGATTTCCTACCTTACAGGAGCTGTAAGATCATGGGCACTAGTCTTCCAACCTTACAGGAGCTCTAAGATCGTGGGCACTAGTCTTCCTACCTTACAGGAGCTCTAAGATCGTGGGCACTAGTCTTCCTACCTTACAGCAGCTCTAAGATCGTGGGCACTAGTCTTCCTACCTTACAGGAGCTCTAAGATCATGGGAACTAGTCTTCCTACCTTACAGGATCTCTAAGATCGTAGGTACTAGTCTTCCTACCTTAAGGCACTCTAAGATCATGGGCACTAGTCTTCCTACCTTACAGGAGCTCTAAGATCATGGGCACTAGTCTTCCTACCTTACAGGAGCTCTAAGATCATGGGCACTAGTCTTCCTACCTTACAGGAGCTCTAAGATCATGGGTACTAGTCTTCCTACCTTACAGGTGCTCTAAGATCATGGGCACTAGTCTTCCTACCTGACAGGAGCTCTAAGATCGTGGGCACTAGTCTTCCTACCTTACAGGAGCTCTAAGATCATGGGCACTAGTCTTCCTACCTTACAGGAGCTCTAAGATCGTGGGTACTAGTCTTCCTACCTTACAGGAGCTCTAAGATCATGGGCACTAGATTTCCTACCTTACAGGAGCTCTAAGATCATGGGCACTAGATTTCCTACCTTACAGGAGCTGTAAGATCATGGGCACTATTCTTCCTACCTTACAGGAGCTCTAAGATCGTGGGCACTAGTCTTCCTACCTTACAGGAGCTCTAAGATCGTGGGTACTAGTCTTCCTACCTTACAGCAGCTCTAAGATCGTGGGCACTAGTCTTCATACCTTACAGGAGCTCTAAGATCATGGGCACTAGATTTCCTACCTTACAGGAGCTGTAAGATCATGGGCACTAGTCTTCCAACCTTACAGGAGCTCTAAGATCGTGGGCACTAGTCTTCCTACCTTACAGGAGCTCTAAGATCGTGGGCACTAGTCTTCCTACCTTACAGCAGCTCTAAGATCATGGGCACTAGTCTTCCTACCTTACAGGAGCTCTAAGATCATGGGCACTAGTCTTCCTACCTTACAGTAGCTCTAAGATCGTAGGTACTAGTCTTCCTACCTTACAGGCACTCTAAGATCATGGGCACTAGTCTTCCTACCTTACAGGAGCTCTAAGATCATGGGCACTAGTCTTCCTACCTTACAGGAGCTCTAAGATCATGGGCACTAGTCTTCTTACCTTACAGGAGCTCTAAGATCATGGGTACTAGTCTTCCTACCTTACAGGTGCTCTAAGATCATGGGCACTAGTCTTCCTACCTGACAGGAGCTCTAAGATCATGGGCACTAGTCTTCCTACCTTACAGGAGCTCTAAGATCGTGGGCACTAGTCTTCCTACCTTACAGCAGCTCTAAGATCGTGGGCACTAGTCTTCCTACCTTACAGCAGCTCTAAGATCGTGGGCACTAGTCTTCCTACCTTACAGGAGCTCTAAGATCATGGGCACTAGTCTTCCTACCTTACAGGAGCTCTAAGATCGTGGGCACTAGTCTTCCTACCTGACAGGAGCTCTAAGATCGTGGGCACTAGTCTTCCTACCTTACAGGAGCTCTAAGATCGTGGGCACTAGTCTTCCTACCTGACAGGAGCTCTAAGATCATGGGCACTAGTCTTCCTACCTTACAGGAGCTCTAAGATCGTGGGCACTAGTCCTCCTACCTTACAGGAGCTCTAAGATCATGGGCACTAGTCTTCCTACCTGACAGGAGCTCTAAGATCGTGGGCACTAGTCTTCCTACCTTACAGGAGCTCTAAGATCATGGGCACTAGATTTCCTACCTTACAGCAGCTCTAAGATCATGGGCACTAATCTTCCTACCTTACAGGAGCTCTAAGATCATGGGCACTAGTCTTCCTACCTTACAGGAGCTCTAAGATCGTGGGCACTAGTCTTCCTACCTTACAGGAGCTCTAAGATCATGGTCACTAGTCTTCCTACCTTACAGGAGCTCTTAGATCATGAGCACTAGTCTTCCTACCTTACAGGAGCTCTAAGATCGTGGGCACTAGTCTTCCTACCTTACAGGAGCTCTATGATCATGGGCACTAGTCTTCCTACCTTACAGGAGCTCTAAGATCGTGGTCACTAGTCTTCCTACCTTAGAGGAGCTCTAAGATCGTGGGCACTAGTCTTCCTACCTTACAGGAGCTCTAAGATCATGGGCACTAGATTTCCTACCTTACAGCAGCTCTAAGATCATGGGCACTAGTCTTCCTACCTTACAGGAGCTCTAAGATCGTGGGCACTAGTCTTCCTACGTTACAGGAGCTCTAAGATCATTGTCACTAGTCTTCCTATGTTACAGGAGCTCTTTGAAATGAGATGTAAAAACAGGTTCTGCAGTATACTGACACTTGTCATCCAGCTTATGGTTGGTTCACTAAACTTGCTTCTGGTAGAAGGTTATGGAGTATCCGCTGCAGGAGCTCCAGATTGATGAACAGGTTTTATCCAGCTGCAGTAAGACTCATTAATGCGGATGTAAGTCTGGACATATCAAACTGTAACAGGTTGTTACATTCTCATTCTTTTCCTTTTTTCATACGGTAATTCTATTTATTTATTACCGACTAAAATTAATATCTTCTCATTCAAGTGCAATTCCAGTCAGTTCCTTATGTGCAGTATCACCCAAGCTCACCTGTGTGTACAGAGTACTTTTCATGTGTTAATTATCTAGTAGTCAGTGTTGTCCGGTGTATATAAGTAGTGTACAAGCACGCCTGGCAGCTACCTAGACTTTTATTGTTTGTAATAGGTTCATAGGTAGGTACTAGGCGATTGGCCCTAGGGGCCAATCATGTCTTGTCTTTTGTCCATGTTTCCTGTAAAAGAACTGACACTCAAAATTTGATTTAGGTAGCACTTGTGTTTCTTAAATGACAATAAAGTTCCTTTGAGTCTTTGATTTACTTTGTTACGTATAGTTTGTCCGTCGTGGCCAAGTAGTTCCTTTCCCGGTATGACGTAACCATTCGATTAAGTGAAGTTTTGCTATTTTCGTCTTGATTAAATGGCATTTGATATTCTAGTATTTTGATATTTTGAAGTAGACCTATTAATATAAATATATATATATATATGGCTCTACTTCATTTGATTGAAAAACCATTTGACTGAAACCAAATCTGGGATTTGTCCCCCTCCCCAATGTCGTATGACCCTGTTGTTGGTATATATAGTTAAGGGGGGTGTGGGGGTTGCAGCCCCCCACCTAGTTTCCTTTAAAAGAAGAAAATAACACAAAAAGTACAAATTTTAAATGCCCCCACACCCCCTATCTATATATACCAACTCCAGGGTCATACGACATTGGGGAAGGGGACAAATCCCTTTTATTTGCCTTCAGTACTGGTTTTCGGTCAAATGAAATTTCAATCAAATGGGTTTCAATCAAATGGTCTTTCGATCAAATGAAGTAGACCCATATATATATATATATATATATATATATATATATATATATATATATATATATATATGTATATGCACACACACACACACATATATAAAACTTTTGATTACATAAAAATCTTTTCATATCTGCAACTTAGAAAACTAACTCTGTTGAAAATGATTACCCATACTTTGAAATATTACCATGGTATAAAATGTACATTTCATCCAAAATTCTGTCACATGTGACAGTGACAGCTCCACTCTTTTAATTCCAATATGTCGAGTCTTCTTTTGAGATCTCTTTATAGCCTTTTACTGTCATTCGTTATCAGAAGTAATAAAAGAAAATAGCTTGACAGTTCAAGGTTAAAGGAGCAGTTAGCAAACTTGATGTGGACACTACACCTGTCCAGTCTCATTATATGCTATGCTCTAGGATGCAGTTACAGTTTCTAATAGGAAGATAGATTCTGTTATGCCAACCCCGTGGCAGTCAGGTTTATCCCTGGCGGACATAAATCTCATACATCTGCCATACAAGTTCCCAGCTCAATAGCTGTGAACTTTTTGCTAGCGATGCTGCAAGGATGCTGTTATTTTCTTCAGCTTCTGCTTTTGGGCATGTCTTTGAAACTTAGTTTTAGCATTCAGTATTCTGTGTTATCTTTTCAGTAAAAATATATTTTCAGTATTCATTCTCTTTCTTTTATTTTTCACATTTGCAGTTTTTGTCTGTCTAGTGATTTGAGAAATTAACTTTCCTTTGTTGAAGATATCATGAGATGTACTGGACATTTGTAATCAAAGTAAGTTGAATAATTATCTGAATAAAACTTTAGTAAATTTATTAGCATAATTATGATTCTGTGCATACATTGAGAAGGGAGACTTATGAATATATGCAAGTCTGCTTTTTATTACAGTTTTGGGGTGCTAGGTGGATGAATAAATGTATAGAAGGAGTGAACACATGGCTTAATATATACAGGATGAATAAAAGAAACACATTTACTAGTTATTTCAATGGGCCTACAATATAGCAGCAAATCCAGTAGCTAACCTGCAGAGAGGAAGAGAAAGTGCAACAGTGGCTGTGTAATACAATGATCACAAGTGTTGCACCTGCAACAGTGGCTGTGTAATACAATGATCACAAGTGTTGCACCTGCAACAGTGGCTGTGTAATACAATGATCACAAGTGTTGCACCTGCAACAGTGGCTGTGTAATACAATGATCACAAGTGTTGCACCTGCAACAGTGGCTGTGTAATACAATGATCACAAGTGTTGCACCTGCAACAGTGGCTGCGTAATACAGTGATCAAAAGTGTTGCACCTGCAACAGTGGCTGTGTAATACAATGATCACAAGTGTTGCACCTGCAACAGTGGCTGTGTAATACAATGATCACAAGTGTTGCACCTGCAACAGTGGCTGTGTAATACAATGATCACAAGTGTTGCACCTGCAACAGTGGCTGTGTGATTCAGTGATCACAAGTGTTGCACCTGCAACAGTGGCTGCGTAATACAGTGATCAAAAGTGTTTCACCTGCAACAGTGGCTGTGTAATACAATGATCACAAGTGTTGCACCTCAGCACATTCACAACTGCGGAGAAGCAACACGACAAGAAAAGCAAACAGCGCCCTTAAAGGGCCCACTGCACACTTTAAATCTACTTTCTTGACCAGATGAATGGGTGGCCATGGGATTATAGGACAGTAGGAAATGTTAAGGAATGAATATGATGGGGTAGAGGAAGGAAGGGTCATTATTTTGTGGAACAGGTGCCCATGTTTTCCTTTTGAAAATGAAAAAGATGGGAAAGAATGTAAGTAGAGATCCAGATATGGTAAGATGATGAGGGTAGGCAGCAGGGGCAAACATGCAAGCACATAGCAGAGACAAGTCTGACAGGAGAGGTCTCTCAAGCATTATAGTTCAGAGGGGCAAAGTCCTGAGTGTGCACCAGCTGACTCATATTCACCTAGCAGCAATGCTGGAAGTTCAGGTAGGAGAGGATGGCAGCAAGTGACTGCTGTCGGCTCAACCATCAGGAGGACAGAAGCAGGCTAAGCTCACTACAATTGTGGCATTAAGAGCCTGGAGAGCTACATATTGTATTGGTGTGGTATCACGAGGATGCACATGCATGGAAACATGAATGCATATCCTAAGACATTGATTACATGGAGCTCACAAGGCTGCAGTGGGGTAGTGTTAGGTTAGAACCAACTCCCTGCCACAGTATGATACTGAACCAGCATCCCTGATCCCCTTGCTGCCCCAAGATATAGCTCAGGTAGTTGCTGAGTGAAGCTGTTGGGGTCCCGTAGACCCAGTGAATAAGAAGAGATGTTGGAGGCAGCAAAATATCAGCAATGAGGTGTAAAAAACATTGAGAGGGGGGACATGGAGTCATGGGGATGTGGGACACGTTGAGGGAAGTGCAGGGCAGTGACTTCAGAGACATCAGACAAGTAAGGAACAGCACTACTGGTAGAGAGGGTGGGGCCGTAAATGAGAGGGCAGGACACGAAGGCAGCGATATGCCACGATGGGCTATAGTGTATAGAGAGGGTCGGGCAGTAAATGAGAGGGCGAGGACACGAAGGCAGCGATATGCCACGATGGGGTATAGTGTATAGAGAGGGTCGGGCTGTAAATGAGAGTGCAGGACACGAAGGCAGCGATATGCCACGATGGGGTACAGTGTGCATAGCTCTCCCAAACTTCCCTGCCAGTGTCATCACCAGTGGGGGATCAGACACCACCACCATCGGCTCCTGGAGCCACCAGAGATGGACAGGGATGTGGCCCTACCAGCTACAAGAGGGGTCTTTTCAGGTGGGTAATGTGGGCATGCATGTACCAGTCTACCAGTTCCGCACTATATCCACTAGGTACCTGTGGGTATGACCTATGACAGGGAAAAAAATCTGAGGGTGTCCTACCTATACAACCTATGGCTGATAGGTTTATCACACCTATTATACCTACAAAAAGGCAATAACGTATCATTCTGTTAGTGCATGCCACACTGGTTGCATTTATCTGTCAGTTACTGTACCCATGGCTTACATGCAGAGGTATGAACAGAAGTGATTATTCTGCAGTTTAATTCTTGTATCTTGTAGCGTAAACAACATACACATCATTAACAATACAGAAACAGAAACAGTTGTTAAAGAACACTTTACAGGTATGCAGGGAGTGTTATGAGAAGTTAAACATTTTAACAATAGTACAGAAGGAATATCATTACGGTTTATAAACTGAAGGGTGTACTTAATTCTGCACCTCCAGAATAGGAGCCTATTCCCTGCTATAGCCTCCTGAGCTGTGCAGAAAGGTGACACATCATTACCTTAATTCCATCCATGTGATATGCAATAAACAAAACTTCTGTAACAATTGCAAAGAGATCCTCACAATACATCTCAGGTGGCCTCACTTTGATCTTTTCTTCCCATTGGGCGAGAAGGTCTCCATCATATCCCAGCAGGTCACTACAGATGTGCCAACACTCCTCACCTGAGCAAGGTAAGCTGGTAGCATTACTAATATCCCAGGTAAGACAGAACTCAGCTTCCTTCTTATACTGGGGACCTAGTAGGAGTCCTGAAAGAGGAACTTCAGTCATCCTCCTGCAGGAAGTCACCCATATTGGGGTAATTGTCAGTAAACAGTCTTTATAAAGCTGGAACTCAGTTAATTTATTTTCTTCCTATATATTAAGTATTTTCCACAGTTTTAAGGGTTTTTTCTCAATATTTGTAGGGTGAACTTCATTGATGAATGAACAAAAATGTTTTCCTGCAAAGTTAATTGTTCTCTGTTCTCACCCATTCTGCTTAATACAAAAAAGCTATAAGATTGTTGTACTGTGGGGGGATCACATGGACAACTGAAATTATTTCATGTCACACACTAAAAACATACACTACTTGAGAAAAGAGAATATGAACATTTTCCTTATCGACAACTGCTCTTGTACACAGTTTCATTATGTCATACCAAGATTCAACATGTCGGACTTTAAAATGAACCGTGAATTTGGTGTGGGGGGTAGACATGCATTGAAGGTTGTTACCTCCTTGTGTTACTTCAGTTACTGAGACATGGCAATAACTTTAAACTTAAATTAATTTATTTAATACAGTCTTGGGTGAGTGTATTGTGTGTTGGAACTGGCATATTATGAAGGAAAGTTGACAGTAACTCAGAACGGGATAACTGTGATGGACAGTTTTCCCCTAGCAGAGAGCCAAAAAAAGTTTTGAGACTGAATGCTGTTGAAGTAATCAGTAGCTTGCAGGCCATACAAACTGAATTAACAAGTTAAATTGGCTTGCTTGATGAATGTGTAAAGCATCTAAATGTGGACATTCCTGATGAAATAGTGTGTCTCCATGTTCAGCTGGAAGGCACTGAACCAGTCAAAAAGCAATGTGTTCCTTCTTGTGTATACTCATATTGCAAATTGCTCTATCAAATTAAAACAAAGAGTTAGAAGGTCACACTGAAAAACCAATCAGAAAAAACAGAGAACTCCAGCCAAGCTAGAACTTCCAATGAGTGACTTTTCAAACCTCCTGTAACAGAGGCACATGGGATATATGCAAATGACCCTTATGAACATCAGGTGTTTTAGCTATATGGCAATTCTGATTGCCCATGATTTTTACATTTGAAGTAGTTTTAATGGACAATTTCAGGCCAATAAAGCCAAACCCCACTAGCTATGGGTATGAATATTTTGGCCTTGTTATGACCTCATCAGCATAGCATAAGCAGAGTGTTTGACTAAGCATTAGAAACACAGGGTTGTTATATCCAGCTGATGTCCATTATCATTAGGGTGACTGCAAAATATCCCAACTAACAAAGTAAGACAAAGAGTTAGAAGGTCACACTGAAAAACCAATCAGAAAAAAACTAAATGAAAACTCCAGCCAAGCTAGAACTTCCAATGAGTGACCTCCCAAACCTCCTGTAGCAGAACCACATGGGATATATGCAAATGACCCTTATGAACATCAGGTGTTTCAGCTATATGGCTACAACCCTGTGCTTCTTATGCTTAGTCAAACACTCTGCTTATGCTATGCTGGCGAGGTCATAACAAGGCCAAAATATGCATATCCATAGCTAGTGGTGTTTGGCTTTATTGGTCTGAAATTGTCCATTAAAATGAATTCAAATGTAAAAGTCATGGGCAATCAGAATCGATACATAGCTGAAACACCTGATGTTCATAAGGGTCATTGGCATATATCCCATGTGCCTCTGTTACAGGAGGTTTGGGAGGTCACTCACTGAAAGTTCTAAATTACTCTATCAAGTAAGTCTCTGTAAATGCCATAATTACTACCACAATACACCCATTTTCACTCTTCATTTAACTTCTGTGTATCCCTAAGGTTGCATTTATTCTGCTCGCACAAAATGCTTATGTCTGCCTTGCAGTTATTACCATGTAAATGTAGTTCAATTTTCTGTAAAATGTCATATTTTGTGTAATGCTCCTTAAGCTACCAGGTAATGTCTGCCTTTGTATATACTTTTCATGTAAATTCTATACAGTTAATGTTTGTAAAATGTTATTTGTGTAAAGTTTCTTATTGTTAATTCTTCTTTTTTGGAGCTTTTCTCCCCCCCCCCCGGCTTCCACTGAAAATGGACACATAATGGCCCAGTGGTCTGTCCTGGTAAACAAATGTCAATAAATAAATAAATAAAATAAGTAAATAATGTTCTTGATAAGGCAGCTAAGCTGGTGAAACACCTGGGATGAGTAGGACACAAATTAAATGAAATGGAAGACAACAAAATAAATGCCAGTTTATATGATGCTTTGGATATGAAGAAACAATCGATAAACTGAAAAAAAAAAGATAACAGAGTAAAGTGGTTTTACAGATGATTACCCAGGGATACCACACAAAAGGCATTTGCCGCTAATGGGATCTGATATCAGATATGGAACACCAAGAACAAGACTGGTAGAATTCTTGATTTTATGCAAAAAAAACTACAAATACTGTAGAAGTTGTGGCAGCCAGGGAAAATGTTATTTGTGGGGGAGAGACCTGTGTCTTTGGAACACAGTATTGTTAGGTGACATTAAAACATGTTTGCATTTGTGAATGCAATATGGGAATAGATCCTTCATATGAATCAATCTGAAGAGATTCACACAGCATTGTGCAATAAACAAGACTCTACATTATCCATATTCTACTGAAAATTAAACAACAGCAATATTATTTTAGTATTTTTAATATTAACTCATTATTTTCAGTACTCTGTTACCCACCAAATCATAACATTGCTAAACTGGTTATTTGTTATAATCCCTACAAATAACACATCTGGCTATATTCATATGATCAACAATTCGAAAAAGAAAGAAAATGCAGACTTAGTGGACATTTTATTGTAATTATTTTTAAAAATCAGTAGTATATTCAGTTTAGAAAATATGTTAGTAAAATGTAAGATTGGTAAAGAAGATTGGTAAAGAAGATTGGCTAAACCTAAGAGTACTATGTTTATACATTACTTAATACAAATTCATATAAATATACTTAATAAAACAAATGTATATAAATATTATTCAGTTTACATGGTTATTTTTGGCTCTAAGCTTTACTTCCAGATTAATATTATAGCTTTGTGATCAACTCTTCTTTTTTCAAATTAAACTCTTATTTTCCAAATGTAAACTCTAATTGGTTAAAAACACAAAAAGAAAAATCTAGGAAAGCTAGAATCTCCACTGGGTGATACCTTAAACCTCTTGAATCAGAGACAATATGGGATATATGTAAATTAGGGTCTATATTAGAACATCGATGTTTCAGAACATCGAATGTTCTAATATTGAACCCCATTCAGCGAACGTCGAAAATAGCGAAGCTGCAGAAAACCAAATTTTTTCCCAGGGAAAGAATTTGGTTGTCCAGTTCTGTCGCTTCGCTATTTTCAGCTCTGTGGTGGAACATTACGGGTCGGTTCAGGTAAGTGTGCGATTGTGAGGACGTGAGGGTTAGGGCAGGGTAGGTGAGTTAGGGTTAGGGCGTGGGAGAGGTGAGTGTGCGATAGTGACGGACCTTAGGGTTAGGGTTTGGATTAAGGTAAGTGGATAGTTAGTGGTGTATGTACAGTTTAGTGTAGGGTTAGATGTAAGATTTTAGGTGTATTTGTGTGGATTGCTGTTTGTTTGGTGTGCTCGTGTTGTGTGTATGTGTTTCGGAACAGCAATTTTTTTCCCTAGGAAAAAATTTGCTGTTCTGAATGTTCGATGTTGTCAGAGTTCGCTGAATTGGGTTCGATATTAGAACATTCGAAGTTCTGACACTTTGATGTTCTGATATAGACCCGTAAATTACCCTTTAAGGATATCAGGTGTTTCAGGTAAGTGGCAATACTGAATGTCCATGAGTTTTTTCTTGCACTTTTATGTCTTTTTATGGACAGTTTCAGCCCAATAAAGCCAAACCCTTCTAGCTGTGGACGTGCATATTTCTCCCTTCTTATGACATCATCAGTACAGCATAAGAGAAATGTTTGATTTTTGGAAACAAAGGGTAGTCATACCCAACTTATATTCATAAATCTAAGGGTGTCTACAAAATATCCCAACTAACAAAAATGTTTAAAAAGGTCACACAGAAAAACTAATTGGTTAAAAACACAAAAAGAAAAATCTAGCAAAGCTAGAATTTCCACTGTGTGATACCTTAAGCCTCTTGAATCAGAGGCAACATGGAATATATATGTAAATTACCCTTTAAGGATATCAGGTGTTTCAGCTAAATGGCAATGCTGAAGAAAAAAAAAAAAACAGTTTTACCAAAACTCCCCTTTTAAAGTGCATGTTCCTTATTTCGGCTAATTTACACCTAGAAATGTATGCACTCTTCAAAATATCAATAAAAATATAAATATAATAATACTGCCTGTTGCTTCTGTATTAACTTTAAAAGCAGAGTTAGGACATAGATTTTAATATGATGAATTAAAACTTTTGCCAATACTTTCAACGTTTTATTCAAGCATTATGGATGGATAAGTTTAAATTAGAAAAATATTTGTTTTTGCATAATGTGCTTGCTCCTGACTGTTAAACTTGATTATGTCTATTAACAACTGAGAAAAATGTTGAAAGAATGAAAAAAAATCTGGGCCGTCTCTCAATCTGATTTTCAATTCTTTATTGATCTATTGATGTATGTACATGAAAAAAGTTAACATTACAGAAGAAGCTCTAAATGTGATAATATTAGTAATAAATATTAAACTAAGTTATACTAGTTTTTTCAATAAGTATAACTATGACATTCTAAACATTTATTCTAACATTATTGAAAAGATCAGGGAAGCGACCTTCATTTATAATGATACATCTTGACAGAGTCAATTAATATGTAATTATTACAGAGCAGTATCACTTTTTCAGTCTACATACATATGGTTCACATCTTGTAAGTGGATATGGGGGCACAGATTTTTTTTTTACCTTTCTATCATTTTTTTTATTTTCTTGTTTATCTTTTTCTATCTTTGCAATTTGGTTATTGGGTTAGAAACCAAATTTAGGGAGTTTTGTTTCATAATTTCAAGATTTTAAAATGTGAATTACAATTTCTTGAATATTGTTTATTGTTGTATTCATCTTTAAGCTTGTTCAAAAATAGTCGGTCAAAATAAGAAAAAAAAAGGATTTTCAAACGTTGTATTGTAAAGTCAGAATCTGTTTGAAACCAGTAGATAGACTGTTAAAATGGTATGGCTCCATCGTCTTTTGACCGATATTCAATGAGTTACCAGGATATAGTCTGAACTTAGAGTTCCAGAAATGGAATGGAAATGCCATAATATATAGTGATAGCAGGACTTATTACTTGAAAAAGCATTTGATACTACAGTATCTTCTCTTTCATCCCCTCATCACACCCCTCCATTTCTGTCCTCTTCTCTCACCATTGTCTTACCCCCTGATTTATATACTTGCAAATGGTTTAACACTTTGCAGAGCAGCATTGCCTAATACTTTTGTACTTTTATTTATTTGTTCATAGGTGTGTACTAGGCTAATGGCCCTGGAGCCTTTACAAGCCTAGCCCATAGAACTGCCCTGGCATCGTGCTGCCCGATGTTAGTTCCCAGTGCCTCTATCAAGTAGAGACACTGGAGTGATCCCCAGAGTGAACTTTTTATTTCCCATCCACTCATCAAAATTTCTCTTGAAGAGGTCCAGTGAGGTGCTCTGCTTGATATGTATGGGAAGTCTATTCCATAGTATGGGCAGTCTCTGGGTTATGAACCTGTCCCACCAGCATGTTCTGTTGATTGTGCTAATGAGGGTGAGGTCTCTGGAGCATGTGGTATGGAGGGATATGATTTCTTTAGATATAGCATATCTAACAGAGCTGGGTTAGACATGGCTTTGTAAGTCAAACAGTGATCACCTCTTAGTAGATGGTATGAGACAGAGAATAGCTGGAGTTTTTTGAGTTTGTCCATGTAGGACATGTTTAAGGCCTAGGATCCTCTTTTTGAGGTACTTTTGTGGCCTCTCCAGCTGTTGCAGGTGTCTAGCGAGGTTCATGCCAAATGGGGCATTATACTCGATGATTGGTCTAATGAGGGAAAGGTAGAGAGAGATGATGACCTCTTTCTCCCTGGATGCAAATCCCTTGGTAATGAGATGTGCCACATAGAAGGACTTTCTGACCATAGTGGCAATGTGGTGGTCGAAGGACAGGTTGCTGTCAACCTGTCTCCCCATTTCTCTTATAATGCCTTCAGTGTTCAGTGGGCTCCCATTAATGTGGTAATTAGTGAGAACTGAGTTTTTCCCCAAACGGGATGATGACACATTTTTTGCTATTAAGCTTAAGGCCATGGTTTTGACAGCAGTTATTGGTCTCAGTGAGGCCTTTCTGTAGGATGTCTGCATCACTTGGGGAGTTAATAATGGCTCCCAGTTTGCAGTCATCTATGAATTGGGTCAGCCAGAGTCCCTCCTTGTTGGCCTAGACTTCTGAGAAGTACAGGAGAGGACCCAGGACCGATCTATGTGGGACTCCACTCATGACTGGTATGCAGTCTGACTTGGAGTCTGCTACTTTCACACTGTGGGTTTATCTGTGAGCCAGTTTGCAACCTACCTGGTGATATAGGGGTTGATGCCTAGATTGGTGAGTTTATCAATAATTCCTGAGTGAGGAATGGTATCAAAGGCCTTAGCCAAATCGAGGTAGGCTGTATGAACTACCTTAGCCTCATCCACAGCTCTGGTGGCTGACTCAAAGAAGTCGGCCAGGTTGAGCACGCATGATCTCCCTTTCACAAAACAAAATTGCGTGGGATCTAGAGTTTGGAGATTCCCTATATCCTTGTTAATCAGGTCCATGATGATGTGCTACATAGTCTTACATATCAGACTAATCCGGGTAATGGGGTAATAATTCCCAGAGTCTGTAGTCGCTCCCCCTTTATGGAGAGGGATGACTGTAGCAGTGCGCCATTCGGGCATACAGATGTGGTGCCAGTTCACTTTGTAGTTCATGTAGAACACAGCCAGGGATATTACAGAGCCCCATGGAAGCTGTATTCTTGGCCTTAGGCAATGCAGCTTCAACCCGTGCTGCAGTAATGCTGGGTGCCTGGCATTCTTCCAGTATTGTGATTGGTCCTTTAGTGGGGGAGAGAGGTGTAAAGTTGGCACTGAATCTGTCAGCCAGTATGTTGGTAATATCTGTTGGCTCAGTATAGGAGGTACCATTGTGCAGTAACTCAGAGCAAATCTGGGTATTTCTGTGGAAGTTCTTGATATAACTATAGAATGGTCTGTGGATGTTTTTAGTGTCTGCTGCAATTCTGACTTCATAGGTGGTTTTAGAGGATTTGATGAGGGATCTCAACTTTTTGTTGAGATTAATAAGGAGTTTTTCCAGTCTTGGGCCTTTACCTTTTTCCTGCAACAGTTTCTTCCTTCTGTTGTAGAGTTTATTAATGGCAGTGGACCACCAGATTGGCTTCTTTTTTTTTGGAGGAGAGCATCTTGGTTTGTTGGGTATGGCTAGTTCTATGCATTTATGTATGTGTTCATACAGTGCATTGGTGTATGATTTGGCAGTCCTGCATCTAGTTTCCATTGGCATTGGTGCTGTGAAGTTAGCCATCTCTGTTTGTAGGAGCCCAAAGTAGCTTTGGAGAAGTTTTTTATGGTGGTTATGGTTGCAGGGGTGTGGGTGAGATGTGGATTTCAATGGTAATTAGTTTGTGGTCGGATCTAACCAGGGAAGAATTGACTATTGGTGTAGAACAATGGTCACCCATGTTAGTAATAACCAGGTCAAGGATGTTTCTTCTTCTGCTGAAGGTGAGAATGAGCTGGTCCAAGGGATTGGAATTGATGTATTCCAGGAAGCTTTGGGCCAGTGTATTGGTGCATGAATAGTTTTCCTTGTTGATGGAGGGGTAGATGAAGTCGCCTAGTATGAGGGTGTTGGATTGGACCCTAATAGATTCCAGGGTGCTTAGGAATGTGGAGTGAGAGTCTTGGGACATGGTTGGGGACCTATAGCAGGCTATGACCTGAATCGCCATCTTACCCAATGTTAGTTGTACCTGAAGTATCTCAGATGCGTTATGCTGGGCTACTAGTCTGGAGGTGTGCAAATCCTTTATGAATATGGAGACGCCACCATCTTTGGAGCTTTGGTCCATGTTCTGGGACCAAAAGGTGTGAAATAAATTATAGCCTGGTAGCGCAGGGGTGCTTTCTGGCACATTAAACCAGGTCTCCGTTACAACACAAATGTCGATGTTCTCCATTTTGAGGAGTGCTTTGAGTGAGTGCATCTTGAGATTTAGACTTCTGCCATTAACTTGATATGTTGGTTAGTACAAAGGTACTTTTCAGTTATGACTCAGGCAAGGGCATAAGGAAATATGTGTACACAACACCTAAGAGATAATATTTCAGATGTCCACACTTCCAGATATATACAAACCTCAGAAATTAAATAGTGATAAAAAAATTATTGAGACTGTCTTTTACTATAAAATTACTTGCTATGCAGTTTATAATCATGCATAACTTGGTTAAGCTTCCAAGGTCCATTGCAAACTATATGTGAGCAGTTAGACATCTTCATTCATCACTTCACTTTGCTTCTAATTTGCCCAGTGCTGGTTGCAGTGGAGGCAGACCAAGGGGAAAGCCTCCACAACCCACGTCACTGCTATGAACAGAAAACTGTAAGATTTATAAGTGCATTCAAAAGAACACACCATGATTGAGTGCAGTATCACCTTCTTCCAGTATAGTACAGGCTTTAGATCTGTATGTGCTGACTGTTGTCCTGGGAACATCATATCCAACAGCAACTCACTAATCTGCACGTCAGAGATCATATTCACATGTGAACACAAAGGATGATATCATGTGACACCACAGAGAGATTTCTGTCTCTACAGGGTAGATGTTACTTGTACACAAAAGTGAAGGGTAAACCTTACCATGGCAATGTAAAGCTAGGTTTCTTAAGATTCACACAGATCAATAACCTAGTAAGAACTTGTGTTGTCCCAATGTAAGGCTAGGTTTCTTAAGAGTCACACAGATCAATAACCTAGTAAGAACTTGTGTTGTCCCATTCTGAGCTATATTGTGGTATATAAACTGTAAAAATTATGAACATAAACTAGTGACACCACGCATCCTTGGTGAACCACTCATGTACTTTCAATGAATTTTATTTAATGCTAAGAATGCTGATAAAAATATTATCACATTCATATAATGAGTGATAACAATCCGCAGTAAAAGCTCACCAAACCATGGGCCTGTATGGCTGCCCACAGCACATGCTGAGGCATATAAGATCAACCTACAGGATTGCTCACAGCACTTGCTGAGACATATGAGATAGACCTACAGGATCGCTCACAACACGTGCTGAGAAATATGGAATCAGTCTGCAGGACCACTCATAGCACATGCTGAGACATATGTGATTGGTCTGCAGGGCTGCTCACAGCACATGCTGAGACATATGGGATCAGCCTGAAGGACTGTTCACAACACATGCTGAGACATATGGGATTGGCCTGCAGGACTGCTCACAACAAATGCTGAGAAATATGGGATCGGCCTGTAGGGCCACTTATAACAAATGCTGAGACATATGGGATCAGCTTGCAGGACTTCTCACAGCACATGCTGAGACATTTGAGATCGACCTACAGGATCGCTCACAACACGTACTGGGAAATATGGAATCAGTCTGCAGGACCACTCATAGCACATGCTGAGACATATGTGTTTGGCCTGCAGGACTGCTCACAGCACATACTGAGACATATGTGATTGGCCTGCAGGACTGCTCACAGCACATGCTGAGACATATGGGATCAGCCTGAAGGACTGTTTACAACACATGCTGAGACATATGGGATTGGCCTGCAGAACTGCTAACAACAAATGCTGAGAAATATGGGATCGCCCTGCAGGGCCACTCACAGCACATGCTTTGAATATGGGATTGACCTGCAGGACTGCTCACAGCACATACTGACACATATGGGATTGGCCTGCAGGACTGCTCACAACAAATGCTGAGAAATATGGGATCGGCCTGCAGGGCCACTTATAACAAATGCTGAGACGTATGGGATCAGCTTGCAGGACTTCTCACAGCACATACTGAGACATATGAGATCTGCCTGCAGGACTTCTCACAGCACATGCTGAGACATTTGAGATCGACCTACAGGATCGCTCACAGCACATGATGAGGCATATGGGACCAGCCTGAAGGACTACTCACAACATGTGCTGAGAAATATGGAATCAGCCTGCAGGACAACTCATAACAAATGCTGAGACATATGTGATTAGCCTACAGGACTGCTCACAGCACATGCTGAGACATATGAGATCAACCTACAGGACTGCTCGCAGCATGTGCTGAGACATATGAGATCAACCTGCCGGACTTCTCAAAGCACATGCTGAGACATATGAGATCTGCTTGCAGGACTTCTCACAGTACATGCTGAGACATATGAGATCTAATTGCAGGACTTCTCACAGCACATGCTGAAACATATGTGACTGGCATGCAGGACTGCTCACAGCACATGCTGAGACATATGTGATTGACCTGCAGGACTGCTCACAGCACATGCTGAGACATATGGGATCAGCCTGCAGGACTGCTCACAACACATGCTGAGAAATATGGGATCAGCTTGCAGAACCACTCATAGCACATGCTGAGACATATGAGATCAGCCTGAAGGACTGTTCACAACACATGCTGAGACGTATGGAATCAGCCTGCAGGACCACTCATAGCACATGCTGAGACATATATGATCAGCCCGCAGGACAGCTCACAGCATGTGCTGAGACATAAGAGATCGGCCTAAAGGACCACTCACAGCACATGCTTAGAAATATGGGATTGACCTGCAGGACTCCTCACAGCACATACTGACACATATGGGACTGACCTGCAGGACTGCTCACAGCAAATGCTGAGAAATATGGGAATGGCCTGCAGGGCCACTCATAACAAATGCTGAGACATATGGGATTGGCTTGCAGCACTGCTCACAGTACATGCTGAGACATATCAGATAAGCCAGCAAGACCACTCACATTACATATTGAGACATATAGAATCAACCTGCAGGACCGTTCACAGCACATGCTGAGACATATGGGATCGGTCTATAGGATTGCTATTAGCACATGCTGAGACATATGAGATCGACCTGCAGGATTGCTCACAGCACATGCTGAGAAATATGGAACCAGCCCACAGGACTGATCACAACACATGTTGAGAAGTGTGGAATCAGCTTGCAGGACCACTCATAGCACATGCTGAGACATATGGGATCAGCCTGAAGGACTGCTCACAACACATGTTGAGAAGTATGGAATCAGCCTGCAGGACCACTCATAGCACATGCTGAGATATATGGGATCAGCCAGCAGGACTGCTCACAACATGTGCTGAGACATAAGAGATTGGCCTAAAGGACCACTCACAGCACATGCTTAGAAATATGGGATTGACCTGCAGGACTGCTCATAGCACATACTGACACATATGGGATTGGCCTGCAGGACTGCTCACAACAAATGCTGAGAAATATGGGATCAGCCTGCAGGATCACTCATAAATGCTGAAACATATGGGATCGGCTTGCAGGACCACTCACAGCACATGCTGAGACATATGAGATTGGCCTAAAGGACTGCTTGCAACAAATGCTGAGAAATATGGGATTGACCTGCAGGGCTACTCATAACAAATGCTGAGACATATTGGATCGGCTTGCAGGACAGCTCACAGTACATGCTGAGACATATGAGATCAGCCTTCAGCACCACTCACAACACATGCTGAGAAATATGGGATCAGCCTGCAGGACCATTCACAGTACATGCTGAGGCATATGAGATAAGGCCCACAGGACCACTCACAGCACATGCTGAGTCATATGGGATCAGCCTGCAGGACAAGTCACATGCTGAGACATATGAGATCAGCCCGCAGGGCCACTCACAGCACATGCTGAGACATATGAGATCAGCCTGCAGGACCACTCACATGCTGAGACATATGGGATCAGCCTGCAGGACTGCTCACAGCAAATGAGAAGACATATGGGACTGACCTGTAGAACCACTCACACCACATGGTGAGAGATATGGGATTGGCCTGCAATACCGAGACATATGTTTGAAAGGTATTAACTGGAAATTTTCTCCATTTGTTAAGCATCTGTTTGTCTGTTCTGATTTTCCTGCTAAGGAGTGCATCACACAACTGATTTGTTTGCAATTAAAAGCATTCTCTGGTGGCGTCTCCTTGTCCTTTATTTGTTTAAAACTTTTATTTAGTGTCTCACTGCTGTTTTTCTGCTGTGGTAAACATTTATGTAGTGTTTTCTGCCTAAAATAGTGTAGCTAGTAGCTGTAACATAGTCCAGACTCAGGGTTGTTGTTTCTGGGCCTGGTTGTTTGTTTGTAGTGACTGTTTATTCTGATCACATTGCCCAGGCCATCTTGGATTAGAAAGGGGCCTTCTGCACTCTAGAGAGAGTATTGTGCTGACTGGTCCCTGGCTGGTAAAGGTTGGCTTGTCTAGAGCTTGGAGTAAGCACCTCATTGGTTCTTTTGAGCTTTTTTAAAAAGTTGTTTTAGGATTTAACCTTCTAGTAGTTAACCCCCACCCTTGAGTGGGTTTCTGCTTGTTTGCTCATCGTGCAGCACCGTGGACTCCTGTGCAATTGTGTGCCATAGCCAGACAGATAATTTCGATGATTTTTCCCTTAGATACAGTTGTATCCCAACAGTGTAGTTCCTCATCTTTAGCACATTTCCAGACAAAGAGGCAGTACTAGTGAAGCTGTGTAAGCACCACATTGTAATAACAGCCTCAAGAGTTTTTTTCTGAGGCCCACTGTACCTACCAGTGTAGCATTAAGCCTAGCCTCTGAGGTATTAACACAACTCACCCTCAAGTTATTCCTACGTGTACTCCTTCCCATCATATTCCTGTTTCTGACCATATAAATTCACCTAGCAGTATGAATGGGCAATGTCCCACAGTTTCTCCAGCTAGCTTGGTCGACATAGACATCCTGAGGCAGTGTAGCAACTGCCTCATGTACACAGACAACCATCTACTCCTAGTCCACACTAACTCAACATGTGAGAGATGCAACTATATTAAAAACCTTGAATCAATGCTCTTTCACACACCAGTCAATACATCTGACAAAGAGCAGGTTGTCAGCATGCACACCTCACCACCTGCTCCACCCAAACCCACATCACACATACCTACATACACAGAAGTCCTCCCCACAAACTTAACTAAACACCAGAGACCTCCCTAACACAAACACAAGCACGCTGCACATAATACTTCCTCTGCAGAACACAATTCACACAATAGCTCATGCAACAGTGTCTCACCTGTCAATCCCATAAGACTAAACACTAAACCTAGCATATTAGTCACAGGAGACTCCATCATGAGACACACAGATGTCCCTCACACATGTCTGGATAAGGAGAAGGTCATGGTCAGCTGTCTGTCAGGTGCCAGGATCCACCATATCAAACATGCAGTCAAGTCTCTCAACAACAGGTACTGTTATGACTCTATCATAGTCCATATTGGTTTGAAATACTTGAGACATACCTCTCTGGACTATATGAAGAGAGATATGACTGAGCTCTTAGACTATGTGTCTCAGACAGGTATATCTTTATCCTTAAACACCATTTTACCTTCACCTAGAATGATTCCTCAATATATACAGAAAATGATTGACTTCAATAACTGGCTTAGATTTTGGTGTCATTCTGAGGAGATCCAGGATCTGTCAGTCTGGGATGACATGAGTGACAGACCTCAATGCTTTGCCAGAGATGGTCTTCATCTGTCAACCCTAGGATTTTGGCTACTGGCTAAAGCTCTTGCCACCCCTGTAGTGCCTTTTTTAGGCAGTATTACAAGGACAAAACTCCTGAGATAAAAATAGCAACCAAAAACAACCTTAAGGTCATGTTGCTAAATGCTAGGAGTTTTAACATGAAACTGCACTCACTGGAAGCAGTCCTCACCCTGGAGAATGCAGAAATTATTGCAGTCATGAAGACCTGGTTCAAGGCTGTGGAGAGCACCTCAGCCATACCCAGTTACACCTTCTTCCACATGTTCAGACTACAAACCGAAGGCAAGAAAACTAAAGGAGGTGGTGAATATTCATCAGGGATAAATACACCTCCAGACTGGTCAAACAGTATGACGCCCTAGAGATACTTCAGGTTGGTAGCACACCTATTCAAGTCATTGTCAGCTACAGAACCCTCCATGAATTAGGACACCCACTCTGCCTATTTGGATCAACTTGAGTCTATCAAGATACACCCTAACACCATAGTTTGGGAAACATCAACTACCCTAACATTGACTGGGTGAATTAATTGTGCTCAAACTCACCTGCCCAAAGGTTCCTCGACTTTGTCAACTCCAATGCCCTGGACCAGCTGGTTGACAACTTCACCAGGGGCGCCAACATCCTGGATCTGGTGCTTGCAAATATGGGAGACCACTGTAGCTCCCCCACTGTGAGTTCATACCTGATGAGATCCAACCACAAATCAGTCTTATTTAAGGTAACTATCATACCTGACCCTCCTCTAGCAGCAACTAGACTAAAAAACTTCTCCAAAGCAGATTATAATCTCTTATGGGATGGTATAAATAGCTTCACTGCACCTCTCCCCTCAGACAGAACCAGTGACTATGCCGAGTTCTACTCCAATGCCCTATACAAGTACCTGTATAACTGCACTGACTCGGCAGTACCTGTTAGGACCAAACCAAGCTTTTCAGGGAAAAGCAAACCTGCCTGGTGGGCAATCACCATTAACAGGTTTTACAATAAGAGGAAGAAACTGCTGTCCAAGAGTAAGAAGGAGCGGGCTCGAAAATAGAGACACTCCCTCCTCAGATTAAATAAGCAAATAAGACTTCTTGTGAAATCCTCCAAGACAAATTATGAATCCAAGTTAACTTCCTCAATCAAGAACAATCATAAAGCATTCTTTAGTTACATCTGTAACCTAAACAGTAAGGCTCAGACTTGCTCCAAACTGGTAGTTAATGATAACACATACACTGAGACGGTGGACATAGCTAATCTGCTAGCCAAAAGGTTCGGTGAAGACTTCACTCCTCTGGCTCTACCACACGTACTTCATGACATCCCTACCTGTCCTCTACCTTGTATCTATAAAGTGCAGGTTGTAAATGCCCTCTCTAAGGTCAATGGGACCTGATAACATCCCAGGTTCCATCCTACATGGGCTCAAACAAGAACTAGCATCAGCACTGGCTGTTCTTTTCAATCACAGTCTAAGTACCGGCTTCATCCCAGCTGAAAGGAAAACAGCCACTGTTATCCCCTGCACAAAAGTGGTGCTTCTACTGACCCCAGGAACTACAGACCTATTAGCCTGACCAGCCTTACTTGCAAGGCCATGGAGAGAATCATCTTGGACCTTATCAACAAAGACATAGGTAATCTCCAAACACTAGATCTTACCCAGTTCGGATTTGTCAAGGGGAGATCATGCTTGTTAAACCTGGTAGACTTCTTCGAGACAGTCACAAGGGCACTGGATGAGGGGAAATCTGTGCATACAACTGACCTAGACCTGGTCAAGGCTTTTAACACTACCCCTCAGTCAGGCATCATTGACAAATTTCCCAGTTAGACATCAACCCTTATATCATAAGGTGGGTTGCAAACTGGCTCTCTAATAGAACCCATACAGTCAAAATAGGGGAATCCACCTCCTACAGCAGACCCATTACCAGTGGTGTTCCATAAGGATCAGTCCTGGGACCTCTACTGTTCGGAATCTATTTCTCTGAAGTACAAGCTAAAACCAAGGGACTGTGGCTGACAAAGTTTGCTGATGACTGCAAACTGGGTGCGGTCATAGAATCTCCGAATGATGTCATCATCCTTCAAGAAGGTCTTATGCAAACAAATGATTGGCGGCAAAGTCTTGGCTTCAAACTCAATGCAAAAAAATATATTATCATCCCTTTCAGCAAGAGGGATGTTCCTGCAAATTACAACATCAATGGCAATACCCTAAATACACACTCAGTGATGAGAGATCTGGGCACTCAGGTTGACAGCAGCCTTGCCTTTGATCACTATGTCTCCAGAATGCTAAGAAGAATGTTACATATGGTTCACTTCATAAGTAAGGGCATTGCCTCTAGAAAAAGTGAAGTTATCACTTCCCTGTTCTCCTTACTCATTAGGCCAATAACTGAGTACAATCTCCCCCCTTTTGGCATGTACCTTTCAAAGGACCTGCACCAACTGAAGAGACCCCAAAGGTTCCTCACAAAGAAAATTCAGGGTCTTCAGCAGCTGTCCAAGTGGATCAGCTAAAATCACTGTCACTTTATCCGGTTTCATACAGACTTCTCAGAGGCAATCTCTGCCTTGCATATAAGGTAATCTTTGACCCTTCTTTATTGGAAATGCTGCATATACATAAGTCAAATGGTACATGGGTTACTCACTCTAAAGACTTTAACCTGGTATGTGACATTAATATAACCTGCTGGAGGGAGCAGATTTACTTCCCAGAGGTTACCACACTTTTGGAAAAGACTCCCATTTCATGTCAAACAGAACACTTCATTGGCCCTCTTCAAATGCAATCTGGATGATTGCATGGGTAACCGTAAATTCACCCTGGGGGGTTCTCCTGTGTCCCTCTTGGACAGGGGCAATAGGTGTTGATCAGGGTAAGAAGGGTAACATTTGGCTAGGCTTGTTAGTTTTGTGACCTATAACCTGTACAATTCAATTGAAAAACAAACAAATCTATTAGGGGAAAATATAAAAAATAAAAAATGTACAATATGTTGGATGTGTAAGTGTGCACACCTTATACTAATATTTTGTTGAAGCACCTTTTGATAGAAAAGGAAGACATGGACTCCAGGAGCAACTGGCAACCTGCGGAGAAACCAAGCACAAACCAGAACAAGGCAAATCATATCTGTGGGCTCATATACTATCACTGTAAGCAAAAAAAGTGTATGATTAAAGTATGATGAATGCAAGTGTAAATGTCAGGACTGTGGCACTAAAAGTATGATTTAGGAGTATGCGTGTAAAAAGCTCTTGGCGAATCTCACATTCTCTCAGTTGCAGTGGAATGAATCCTCCCTTAAAAACGCATGAAAATGGTAAGAAGTTTCACAATTTGCTGTTTTTCTGCTTGAATCATTTTGTTTGTTTTCCAAAGATGGCCTTTTATCCAAGACTAGGAGAGGTGTGGAACTGTGAGTAGCTATTTTTTTATCAAAGAGGAAAGAAAATTAAATTATCTTAATTATTTTAATTCTGCTTAAATATTTATGTACACTTATAGTGACCTGTGTGGTGATACTAACTTGTACGTTTGTGCTCTGGTTCATCTGTTTGCATGTTTTAGTTTGTTCTGGGACCTTAATCTTTTATTTTAATTAGCAGTTGTGGAAAGATTATGTTTCTGCATTATTCTGCACTTCTATTTCGACAAGAAGAATTACTTGTAAAAGCTGTCTGTTTGCCTTTAATCCTGCTAGGCTCTAGTCTTGCAGTTTAATTCACAGTTGTGACTGAACTAATTACTACTACCAAATGTGTGCCTTAATCATTTATTACATAGCGTTACTGGTAAATTTCTACATCGTCTGATGCCTTAAACTGTAATAGAAGTTTAATAGTGAGAAAATTATCTCTGCTCCACTTTGTGCTTCAGGACGTTTATCATCTGCTTATCATTTACCTGCATTCTGTGTCTGCCTATCCCCCACTAACACATTAAGCTAAAGCTTCTGAAACAGCTCCAATATTTCCTTTATTTGATTGGCTTGCTCTCTAGCTAATCAGTTTGCAGCAAAGAGCTACCCTAACCCAATGTCTTTTATCCAGTCTTGGAGAGGTAGGGGACTATGATTAAGTAGATGTTCATCAAAAAGGACAGATAATTAAATTATTTTAAGTATTTAAATTCTTCTTAAATATTTAAGTGCACTTATAGTGACCTGTGTGGTGATACTACCTTGTACTTTTGTGCTCTGCTCCACCTGATTGCATTTTTTTAGTTTGTTCTGAGACCTTGGTCTTGTATTTTAATTAGCAGCTTTGAAAAGTCATAAAAGCTATCTGTTTGTATTTTAAACCCTGATGGGCCATAGTCTTGTAGTGTAATTCACAGTTGAGCAGAACTGCATACTACTACTACCAGATGTGTGCCTTAATCATTTATTCATTTACAGTTAATGCAATTTCCTAACTTCGCTGTAGCCAGCTTGATGGATATGTACATCCTGAGAGAATGTAATGATTGTCTCATGTTTACTAACAACCACTTAATCCTTAAAGAATCAGACACAGTATGTCAGAGGTGTACTTACGCAATGACACTGGAGGCTAAATTCTCACATACAAGTCCACATCAAGTTGTGGAAGCCACACACACAACACCCACCTCACATAGCATACAACACACACGCTCACATAGACTAATATATACTGATGCACTTAAAAGCACTCTTCTTAAACAACAAAGATCACCTAAACTACCCACTGAACCTCAGCAAGCCCAAAGACACTCAGAAAAAAACAACACCACACTTAAATGCACACATACTGTCACTCTCAGTGGAACCCCAAACACTAAACCCCAAGACAAGCAAACATACTTCCCAGGACTCTCATCATAACGGGCTCCATAATCATCATATATAGTAAGATATACTGATGCCACTCTATAAACAGGCTGAACAAAGAGGAGATATAACTGTTAGTTCCTTATCTGGAGCCAGGATCCACCAAATCATGCATGCACTCATGTCATCACACCACAGGTATCAGTATGAGCACATCATAATCAATGTAGGTGTAAATGACTGAAGATATACCTCCCCAGACTATATGAATAGTAACATTATGGAGCTTGCAAACTATGTGTCTCAGGCTGATATCAGCCTGGCACTGAACAGTATATTACCATCACTGAGGATGATGCCACAGTAGCAGCAAAAAATGATTGATTTCAATAACTGGCTGTCTTTCTAATGTCTTCCTAAGGGGATGGAATACCTGTCAACAGATCACATTGCTTTGCCAAGGATGGTTTGCACCTTTCCCCTCTAGGCTTTTAAATATAGGTTAAGGCTTTGTCCTTTAGTCCTTTTTTAGGCACTACCAAACTGACAAACCACAAACTTAGCAAAACCAATTCAAAAAAACTCAAGGTGTTACTGCTGAATGCCAAGAGCCTAAATAAAAAAAAACTACCCTCTTTTCACTTGAGAATGTAGATATCTGTGCAGTGACCACGCCATAGTTTAAAGTGGCAGAGAGTACCTTGGCAGTGCAAGGTTTCAGTGCCTTCCACACTTTTAGACCAGTAGCTGCACAGGCAGGGACTAAAGGTAGAGGTGTTCCAATATACATCAATAACAAGCATACCTCTATGGTGGTCAAACAGGATGACGTGCTGGAGTTCCTGCATGTACAGATCACCATCGGCCAAATCCATACCATATCCTAGCCAGCTATAGGTCATCCTTCTGTCCCAAGCAGCTCACAGTGCATAGTTGGATCTACTGAAGAACCTTACCATCCAAGCTAACACCCCTGTATTGACTGGGAATCCTACATGGCCTCACATCTAAAGGCACAGTGATTCTTGGACTTCATAACTGCAAACACCCTTGAACAAACAGTGAATACACCCATTAGAGGCTCCAACATACTGGATCTCATGCTCACATATTTGGCAGAATGCTGCACCCCCTGCAATGTCTTGTCTTACCTGGTAAGATCCAACCATAAAGCTGCCTCTTTCAAAACCAAATCAACTCCATAATCCCATTAAAACAAGTAACAGTTAGGAATTATTCCAAGGCAAATTACCTGTTACAAAGTGGTGGTTTGTCAAAACTCAATGTACCCCCAAACCCCGAGAATATACTAGCCTATGCTGAATTGCTCTCAAATACTCTATAAAACCATGTCAATAGCTGCGCAGAGGCTGCTGTACCTACCAGAAGTAAGCCTAGAAATAGCCCCAAAAACAAACCACCCTGGTGATATCCCAAATCAGACAGAATATACAACAAAAGGAAAAAGGTATGCCAAAAATCAGGAATGGTAATTCTCATTAAGATAAAAACTCTATCATCAAAATAAATAGGCACATAAGAGTGGGTAATTAGGTCAAGCAAAGCCAGCTTTGAGGTTAAGCCATGCTCCCAGGTGAAAGATAACCATAAGGCCTTCTACAGCTGTGTCAGAAACCTCAAGGGCAGCACTCAGCAATGTGCTGAACTGGTGGGTAATGGTGCCACACTCACCAAGCCCCCAAACATCACCTCATTATTACCCTTCAAACATAACCCCTCCAGCTATAACTAAGGAGCATGTATTGGCTGCACTCACTAAAGCCAAAAACACATCCTCATTGGCCCCGATAACATCCCAGAATGCATCCTGAATAGTCTAAAATACCATGTATCAGGACCCCTGGTGTCATTATTTAACTATAGTCTTAAAACATATTTTGTGCCACATGAATGGAGGACTGTGACAGACATCCCATTTCATAAAGGTGGACCTTCAACTGATCCTGGAAACTACAGACCCATTAATATGTCTAGTCTTATTTGCAAAGCCATGAAAAAAATTATCATGGAAAATATCAGCAAGGACATAGGAGACTTCCAGACACTGAATCCATCCCAGTTTGGCCTTGTCAAAGAAAGGTCATGCCGAATGAATCTGGTGGACTTCTTTTACAAGGTTACTAAGGCAATGGATGAGGGGAAAATGGCGCATACTGCCTATCTAGATCTAGCTAAGACATTTGATGCAATACCCCACTCAGCATTATCAGCAAACTTACAGAATTATGCATAATCCCCAACCCTTTTACAACATGCTGAATAGCTAGCTGTCTCACTGACAGGACCCAGGAATTTAGAATCAGTGAAGCCACCTCCACAAAAAGGTTGGTCACTAGTGGAGTCCCCCAGGGCTCAGTGCTTGGCCCTCTCCTCTTTGGCATCTATTTTTCGGATGTCAAAGCTAATGTCAAAGGTCTCTGGCTAACCACGTTTTCAGATGACTGCAAACTGGGAGCAGTCACTGAATCCTCCCAAGGCAAGAACATCCTTCAGGAAGGTTTAATACAGACAAATGCTTGGAGCCAAAGCCATGGCTTAAAACTCAATACCAAGAAATGCATTATAGTACCTTTTGGTAAGTCTGCATCTCAGGTAACTACATCATCAGGATGGGAGGGTGGTGTAATGGTTATGGTGTTTACCTTACAGGCATGAGGTGCAAGGTTGGAGTAACTGGCTAGGCTTGAAATGGACCACAAGGGTAGTTAGCCTAGTACTAACCTATGAACCTATGAATCAATAAAACATCTCTAAAAGCTGATTCGTTAGTCATTGATGTTGTAACTCATATATATAGTAACCTAGCCTTCAACCAACGTGTTCAAAGTGTTAGAATATCCTTCTACAGTGCTCAAATTATAAGCAAGGTCATGGCATCTAGGTCCAGAGAGGTCATCATATCACTGTACTTGGCCGTCATCAGGCCCATCATAGGGTATAATGCACCCTTCATTATGTACCTGACCAGACACATGCAGCAACTGGAATATCCACAAAGAGTCCTTACAAAAAGAATACAGGGAGTAAACACAATGCCCTACACTGACTGTCTCAAAGTCCGGTCTCTTTACACAGTATCATACAGACTTCTGAGAGGTGATCTTTGCCTGACATACCAGGCATCCCTAGACCTTGTTTTGATGAATCTTTTGCACATCAGCAAAACAAACAGCATCAGAACTACTACATTTTTGCTTGCAACATAAATAGGACATGCTGGATAGATAGATATGTTTCTCAGAGAATTCCTATTCTCTGAAACAGGCTCTTCATCCATGTGAAGGAGAGTTTCTTCCCATCCCTGTTTAAGCGTAGCTTAGACCACTGGATGGGTAACTGGAAATTCTTCCTTGTCTGGCTCCTATGTCTCTGATGGATAGAGGCAGTTAGTAAATCACCCTCTATAAATCAAATGTAAATTAAATTTGTAAGTCACATTTGGGTTGCACAGATAGGCTTTTAAGGGTCGTAGCGGTCATTAGCCTCATATACACCTACAATCTATGATACTGGTCCTAGCGGTCATTAGCCTCATACACATCTATCAATCTATGAAAGCCTCAGGACTCACACTAGTGGTTTCACACTTTGTATTATCATCTGTAAGTTCTTATTAAACCCAGATTATCATCTGTAAGTTCTTGTTAAACCCGCATGTACAACATCTTTGTTAGTTGTCTGAGATTTCAGGTGTCTTCCTTCAATACGTCTAATATTATTACTTCACACTGTTTACTATAATACTTTAGTTATGCCTTAAAATGTGTAAAAATATATTAAAAAAAAGTTCATGCAAAAATGTGTCTAGCATCTTCTTTGCTATTAATTGCCATGTAACATTTCCTTTATTTGAGCTCCTATTTGCCTGCTTTATTTTGCTCTTTCTCCATCACATTGCCCTTACGCACCTTAATCTCTTGCCTTTTCCTATCTGTGTGATATCACCAGTCTCTCTCCTTTCATACTGCTCCCTTCTTGCATGTTATTTTTAGATGTCTTATATCCCTCATATGTGCACTGATGCAGGCAATGCATATAGATACTGACTTTCACAAAGCACATCCAAACCTATGCACTGCAGTCTTACTGCTCTACTGTGCTATCAGATGTGACCTGTACTCCTGTAGTGAGCCCTACCACACTATTGTGGATAGGCTTGTGTCAAGAAGCTTTCATTTAGTACAACAACCTCATATCTAAAAATGGGCAGATCTACAAGAATCCCACTTTATTTATTGTTGTCTTTGTTGCTATAGTTAGTGCCACTAGGCTAGTGTTCTCTTTTCATGGGAGACCCAAGGTAGTGTGAATACTGACAAGGGGAAATTTGGCCAGGAACAGGAACCTGGGAATTTCCCCATCTCTTATTTTTGATAAGTGCCATAGGATATTTTACAGCCACCTGAACTACCACCAACTCAGGCAATTGAGATCTTGGTTTAATGTCTGATCTGAAGGATGACACACTTAGAAGTGCAGCACCCCTTTCTGCTGTAGCACAGTGTCACTATTAAAAAGTGCATCCAAGGATAGATTCCTGTCCCAGAGTCTTCCCATGCATTGGAACAAGATTCCAATCTACATTAGGCAGAGCTCCTCACTAACACTCTTCAAGAGAAACCTTGATGAGTGGATGGGAAACAGAACGTTTACCCCAGGGATCACTTCAGTGGCTTTGTTGGACAGAGGCACAGGGAACTAATCTAAGGGGGTGGTGAAAGCCAACACATTTTGGCTAGGCTTATAAATATGCCTTTGGGCAGATAGCCTAGTACCTACCTATGAACCTATGAACCTATATGACTTTCATACCAAACGAACAAACAAAATTACTTAATAGTCTTTGTCTTTGTGTACTTGTGGAATACACAGTGCATCAGCAGGAACTTTAAGGTCATACTGTTTCCTGCTGTCTTACTTGTATATAGTTTTCTTAATCTCTGGATTAGTCTCATGGCTTACCAGTCCATGCCCTGGTCAATGCCACTTCAGGACTACTGTCTGGCATTTCCTCAGGTACTCTACATCTATCTATGTACTTGGAGGAATCTTTTTCTCTACCTTTGTAGGCAAACTACTGACACACTCCTCCCATTATAAACTGTTACCATATTCATATGCTACAGTGCGTGCCTGACTTATAGTACAAAATCCATGCATTTCTAGATGATGTATTGATGACATGATGTCCTTAGACAATAACATTGTTACTTCATGTAAGAGTTTATTCAAGTTTGGGTATTAATCACTAGACACTGTATAGCAAATTGTGCGTCTTTGTAAAATGCTACCAGGTTGGACTCTTTCACTTCATGTGCTGCTGCTGGTGATTGTCATTCTGTACGTATGTGTAAATATATGATCTTCCTAGAATGTAATGCCATTATACAACTAGGGAAATTCATAAGTTTCTGTTCCGATTATAATAGACTGTATAGCAACATTAAGTCTTGTAAAATATTACCAGTTGTTCTCTTACAATTTATGTACCGTCACTTCTGAAAGTGTTTATGTCAATATATGCATCTGCATCTGCCCATATGCATGCCTAGGCTGTGGCTGAAAAAGGTACTCAAACTAGTTCAATTGCCAAATTCCAAAATAATAAATACATACATACTTACATGCAGATATCTATATATATATATATATATATATATATATATATAATACTTTGTGCCATGTCCTGCATTCTGCATCCATATGCTCTGGGCATATGCTGTACCATGTATTGTATCCACATGTGCATTTACTAGTCTCTGAGTGTAACTGGCACTTGATCTCATTAGTTCTAAATGTATGTGATGATCTCATTAGTTCTATATGTATGTGATGATCTCATTACTTCTAATCAGTCATTTTGCTACATGCCTCATTTTAGCATATGTTTACACACTAAGCTACAGTTGTTATATTTTAGCTGTGCTGTGTGCAGTTTTATAGATGGCTACATGCTTTTACTGTTGCTATTTCAGCACACACTTTTTATTTCCATATGTGCCACTTCCTTTCCAAGTGCTACTTCTGTAAATGGTTGACATGTAACTGGGTAGCATTTCTCTGTGCCTTCTTATACCTTATTAGTTAGATCTACACTGCTCTTGTATTTCATATTGTTGTCGTATTTATTTGCATATTATGTACTGCTGTGTCTGTGCTGATCTGTGAAGCAGAATCCACCACAGCTTGACACTGGACTGAGGTATGATATTATGCTACATTTTATTTACATTGTTTCAATGCTGTACTTTGTTATTATTTTATTAATACTGTCCTATAGACTGTTGATACTTCATGAAACCCATCATAGTAGATCCTATATCGCTCAATCTGCAGACACTGAGAATAGGAATAAAGGGCCTTGAAAAATAGGCATATACAGCTAAAACTCTGAATACCAACTAGCATAAACTCTTTCCATTTCCAGTAAGAATGTGGGAAACTATTCAGGATCACATTTATAACAACAGAGTGTCAAAAATGATGGAACAATATAAGCACATTATCAAAGAAACAGTGTTGCACAGGAGAACAGTGGGTGGTGCTGTTTTTCAGCAAGAGGTTCTCTAGTTCAATTCTTGTCTGGAGTACTTTCTCTGCACATACTGTATGTCCTTCCTGTGTTCATTGTGCATTTTCTTTAGGTGCTCCAGTTTCTCCCCACCTGTCAAAGACACGTAGTAGGTGGATTGGACACATTAAAATGGACATAAGTGTGAGTGTGCGGGCATGTTTGTGATATGGAAGAACAGCCACGATGGCAGGGCTACCCAGTAGGCAGTATGAACCTTGGCTCTAGATGATTGTCACTGTTGATGTGACACTTCAACCCCACATGTAAAAAAGGCAAAAAAGAGTTGTGGATGGATAAAAAAACAATATAAAATGTATGGACTTCATTCTCACAAAATTGTACTATACAAGGGCATTCATTTTTGCTTCATGAAAAAGCCATTTGTAAGATGTGTGTTCTCTTTCTTTAAATTATTGGTGCCACTAGTATGTTGGCCATGTAGTGTGGTTTTCTGTGTACCAGACAGGTTAAAAAAATCACATGTGGTTGGTGGGGGTGTAGAAAATTGTGTAAAAAATGGTAATTCCAGCCTGAAAATAGGAACATACCTTCAAATACAGGGACATCCTAAATCTTGCCTGAAAATACGAAAATTCCTCTAAAACAAAGACAGTTGAGAGGTCTGGTACATCCAGAAAAGTCTTAATATATTTTCTTGTGTTTTTAGTGAGGCCAGTGATTGAATATTCTATGGAATTTGACACATTTAAATTAAAAAAATATGCAAATGTTTAGAAAGATGCAAATATACAGAAATATCACACAAGTAAAATCAAGTGTGACGAATTTAAAAAAAAAATGAAGCCATATTCAGGGACTTATACATATGAGCTATGTACCATTTTACTTTAAATCCTACTAAAAAAACAAATCTTATGCAAATGAATTAACATAGATTAGACAACTAATTTCTCAAGTTCACAATCTACATTATGAGTTATGCATGCTAATGAAAGTATCAAATAGAAATTCCATGTTTCTAAACAAAACCCAGGTTTTGGAACTCCTTAACTTACGATTGGTTTCAGTGTGTGTGTGTCTTAACGTTTAAGCATAAGATACCACCAGTGTGTGTAATAATTCTACAAACAATGATGGCAGACATTTAGGATAACTATATTTATAATTGGGGTTAGGTGTTAGCATCATGGTAAAGTTATTTACCTCACAGGCACAAAGTGCAAGGCTTGATTCTGAAGGATGCATAGCGAGGCATGCAAAGGCCCCAGTGGTCATTAGGCTAGTATACACCTAAGAACCTGACATAAATAAAAATGGATGAACATGTATATACTGTGACTTATCCTTCAAAACTAAGATTTATGCAGATATGTCATAATCCTTATCACTTAGACAATCTGCTTATAAAGTGTTAAAACTCATTTTCATAATTTGAGGTGAAGAAAGTATGTGATATTCCTCCTCCAGGACTGCTTGCCGCTACAGAAATTCAAAGATAACAGCATTAGTATCTAAGGGTAGTAGATGTAATCATACTAAATATGAAGTTAAAAAATATATGTGAATGCATATGACACTGTTTTGGTTTTCAAATGGTTCCTAATCCTCTCCGAAAGATATATTACAAAGCAATAACAGCCTGTGCTTCCTTTGTACAAACCCTTTGAAGCTATTCTCACAAAGTGTATCCTGTTACATACAAAAAGTAGTAGTGAAGTTGCCTCATGATGACATGGTTATTGCTTAGAAATTTCATGTTATAGTAGTCTACATGAAGAAATTATAAAAAAAAAAATAATAGATCAGCCAGTAAAATGTCATTTTGATTAATCTTTTCTTGGAAATGTTGGTTTGGTTACTGTTCAGAGTGTACTGTATGTATTTTTATATCTTCAATGACGTGCATGCCTTGCTCTGCCTTGTTATTAGATACATGTTACTAGTAACCAAAATCTACTATAAAGTCAGTACTCTGAAGAGATACAAAATTACTCACGTGTTCCAGAATATGAATAAAAAGATAGTGTGCTTTGTGCTGGAAGGCAAAGCGACTGATTTCACAGTATATCACATTACTTTTCCTAATCACTTATATGCCAATTGATATGCAAAGTACATTACAATCAATGCATTTTGTACAATTTTGCCTTTTTATGTTGTTTCAATGTGACTTTTGCAGTAATAGTTAGAATTTTAGGCTACCCAAATCTCATCTTATTTTGAACAAATTCCTTTTTATGTATAACTTACAGCTACAGATAATTTAATGACTGGTTATTTCAGAGCAGAACTTACAGTAACAGTTTTAAAACACGTTTTCAAAGGCCATTTTTCTGTCCATGTCATTTATAGAAAGGCTTTCATTCAGTAAATATGTATGTATGTGTACATGCATGGACTCACACAGCTGTGTGTGTGTGTGTGTGTGTGTGTGTGTGTGTGTGCATACTGTATATGTACACGTGTGTGCACACGTGTGTAATAATTCTGAAAGTTAATTTTGAACATATCTAGAAATAAGCATTGTACTTCTGAGGTAGTTTAGTGTGGGCAAAACTTTCTAAGGAAAACAGAAAAAAATGTGAATGTGAAGCTGTTACATTTTATATAAGATACAGTTTTATTTTGCATGCTAATGATTTCAATAACTGACTAACCTGAGAAGTGCAGAATTTGATTTTCTTATGACGAACTGATCACATTAAGGAAAAGTTTAATTTACACTGAAATAAAAAAGTTAATACGTAAATTAAATGTGCCTAAAAATAACGTGGATAGCTGAAACCATTCAATTTCAAATGGACTCATTTCACTGTATATATGTCTAAACAATTATCTACATTAAGGTACTGCATTCTATAAACAGAGAAGTCAAAATACGCACAGCAAACACTAGGAAGTTATTTCTTATTTATACAGAGGGTGATAATGGTCCCAACCAAATGTTCATAATTATTAGGCAGTGATTTTAGACCTTCATTACCAAAAGGAAGTTCCTCTTTTGCTGACTGGATAATGATAAAGTATCTGGTTGTCTACACATAAATAAATCCATGTAAGCAAAAGAAAATAACCAGCTTGTAGTAACTTATATAACCAGCTTGTAGTAACTTATATAACCAGCTTGTAGTAACTTATATAACCAGCTTGTAGTAACTTATATAACCAGCTTGTAGTAACTTATATAAACAGCTGTGAAAGACTTGCAGTCACCGTAGAACACATAGTAATCTGTACCGATCTCCCTTGTTTTTAGCAATGTGCTAAGAGAGGGCTCTGAGTTGACAAAATCAGTGATACACTGATATGGGTTCTAGATTACTCACAAAGCTTCTGAAACACATGTGGTACTAGACTTTTTATGCATGAAAGCTGCTAGCATACTAGTTTACCAAAAAAAGGTGTAGCAGTCACTTAACAAATGTTATACACACATTGACATGAAAAAGGACAACTTGCAACTTCCAAAACTATACCAGATGTGAAGAATACAGAATAATGTTCATTACCTATTTGAATCCTTGAACCTGTCAATGAAACTGAAAATTAGAAAAACTGACTTAGCATTGCAGGAATCTGACAGTGTTACTTAACCTTCATATACTACGCATCACATTAGAATTATGACACTATGACCACTCATTACTGATCTGTGACCCCCTATGTCCCCAAAGACATGAAGTAAATGTTTTCATATATCTAAATTAAATGTATAGGTAACAGATAATTTAGTACCTAATGCATTAAAAAGTGTTGAAGGTAAACTGGGTTAACTCGGTTTCCATGTTGGGGGGTTTCAATGGGGGAATGCCTGGATTTAACACAATCTACCTTAAATCACTGTATTTCAGGAAAATGTACAAATAACACAGCAATCTCAGTTAATGAATGCATGTTTTGGACAAAAGGAACTGCTTACAAATTTGTTAGTTGCTCAACTGTTAATTGAAATGACTAAACCAACAAAGGCTCGTCCTGTTTTAGTTCATCTTCAGTTCATTGTTTTATGTCTTTGTCATGCTGTTTTAGTTCATCTTCAGTTCATTGTTTTATGTCTTTGTCATGCTGTTTTAGTTCATCTTCAGTTCATTGTTTTATGGTTTTGTCAAGCAGTTGTTTACTCATGCATTTTATTAAATTTATCTTTGCTTTGGTGATCACATATTGAGTTGATCCTTTCAATTTTGACAAGCCTTGTAGATCATGGTTGCATACTGTCCCTTGTTCAAATGTAGGGTTTATGAGAAGATTTGAAATGGCCGTCAGTACCATAGTGGTTACTCGTTAGTAGGATAGTGTCTTCTTGGAGGAGTGATATTAGTATGGGTCTAGATTAACGTTTGAATCCATTTGACCCAAAGAAAAGAATTTACATTAATGGCAGTTTGCTGAGTTTGGCAACTGAATTGTCAAAAATCGCTAGGACCCTTGAGAAAACGCTTTTCAAAGAGAATCCGTAACTTTAGACAGTATGTGCATAAACAATTGAGAATGGCTGCAGCACTGATAGCCTCTTATTCAGGAAAACAAGTGTGCTGGTTATGACTTAGTGTGCATATAATCAGTAAACGCGGTTCTACTGGAATAAGTATTAGACAATACAATTATCACTGACAGGAACTTTGTTAGTTTTCTGCATGCTTCAAATCAAATCAGTGTGAAGCTGGAGCTGCACTATTTAAAAGAAAACACAAAAGGTCTTCTGTGTGACAAAAATTAATATGTAAATGGCATAACATGTAAGATACTTAACACGATCCCTGTAGGCAATGAGTGGTCCTTGTACAGTGATGAAGATAACAACCAATAAAATCATGAATGATGATGGCAACAACCAATAAAAACATGAATGATGATGGCAACAACCAATAAAAACAGGAATGCAGTTTTTCTTTTATTAAGATCATTAGGCCAATTCCAAGATTTCACAGATTACCACAACTGAAAGGGGAATAGGGCCTGTCCCTCATACCAGTTGAGTTTCAGAGATCTACCAACTGAGAGAGGGGAAAATGATTAACATGAGGTACAATGCACCAAGGATATGGCAGCGCAGTACAGATTAGGGGAGGAACAGCCTGAGAAGATGAATATGGTGGACTTGAAAAGTGATTATTTTAAGGTACTTAGTACAACTTCATTTAGTTTAGTAGGTTTATAAGTCAGTACTATACTAACTGCCCTTGCGAATCATTTTAAGATTAGCCAATTATCTCATTTGAGTATCAAACTTTGTATTTTGTGTTTGTAAGATAAACACCTTAACCATTATGCCAAATCTCATCTTAAAGTTGACAAGTTTCTCTTTCATACTAACAAAGCAGACTTGGTGCAGACTTTTAAATGTTTGAATAAGTACACATGGAGGTATAAACTGAAGTGCATCTGGCTGATACTTTGTATAAGAATGTTGCAAATGTAACCCTCAAAAAGGGGAACACATACAAGTGTTGTCAGCCTTTGACTCTTTGTATTAGCTGGACATTAGGACATTGCTAAATAAATTATGTAAACACAATTTCTCTAAAGATGAAGGTAAACATTAAAGGAACTATGATCCATCAAGAACATTAGGACTATGAAGGTTGGCGAGAAGGGAGCGGTAATGATGTATATCACGATTTACAAACAAAAAAATGTCTGCCCTATTGTATGACCTCACTGCGTCTGAGGTTATGACATAAAGCACTATTAATTTGCTATATATATATATATATATATATATATATATATATATATATATATATGTATATATATATGTAGATTCACAAACATCATGTTATTATACATGCTATGCAGTGATCTTTTGACCTTTACTACTTAGACTCACTTAGAATTATTTGAATGTGAAACATCTTAATGTGTGGGACGGGGCATAGTATTCAACTTCAGTAAAATTCACAAAACAGTTCTAACCCTTTCTAACATTTTTTCAAGATTTTCAAAAATGGAACAGTTAACCTTATTTTTTTAATTGAAGTTGAAAAGACTGTTTTGATAGCTCCATGTCAGACTTCAGACTCGTGGGACATTTTAAATTATTTGAAAAAATGTTATTGTGATTATTATGTCTTTTAAATATTTTTTTAAAAGAAAATGTCTCCGTGATGGTTTTTTTGTAACTGTTAGAATAGCATTTTTTATTCTTTTATTCCACAAGTGGATTCAGTTAAAATAGTGCAACCTTTTTTTACAAAAGATGAGATTTGTGCTTGGAGTGCACTTTTAGAAGAACCATTGCTGAATAATTTGCTCTTGTTAGAGCAAAACTTTTAATTTTATAGACAGTTTAAGGAGGATCCCATACCTTTCCACCTCTTAGAGCAAGAAATATGGACAAAGCCTAAAATAATGGGGGGACAAAAACCCAGAAATATGGACATATTCTAAATATTGCTCTTATAAACTTAGAAAGTTGCTAGAATAACAGGTTTTGTGTTAGCATGCATTTTACGGAGGTTTTGAAGTCTGAAACTCAAGCCTATATTATTATTTAGAAACTTCAATCCTCAATGATTTGACCAAAAAAAAAAAAAAGAAATTTTAGTACAAATAGACCAAAAAAAAGAGGCATAAACCATGACATTCTGTGAACATCTGGACAATTGAGAGATATGGAGGTTCCTAAGTTTATGATGAATAAATGAGAGAGATCAGTTTATATATGGGTGGAAGATTTTGATCTGGTACCTTTTTACAATCATTTTCTTGATAACTTATTCCTAATTTGGAAAGGTAATAAGATCATGTCGATGGACATTTCAGATGACCTGAGCTCTAATGCATTAGTCTTTTCCTGCAGAGATGTACACAGTAATGCCAAAGTCTGGATGTCTTAATCCAGTCTGATCAATAAAATAAATGATTCTCATCCAGTGTATAGGAATCCAGTTTCGTGAACAGTTATGTACATTTTACTAGTATTCCTTTTCTCCATGTCAATAGAATTTTTATTAAAAATTACATTATGTATTTATCCAAACTGAAAAAAGGGTTGGGAATCAGTTTTGCAAGTGGGTAGAGGAACTTATCAATTTGATAACTGAAAGGGGTTATACAGAAAATAGAGGCATATAGAAAGCTGCCTCTTTCTTCAACACTCCTGCTGTTCTCAGACAGCATATTACTGAAGATATCACAGAGTTCAACAGTAATAATATGCTCTCTGAGAACAGTATGAGTGTTGAGGGAACAGGCAATTTTGTATGTGTCTCACAAAACATACATTGTGGGTTTTAATGAGATTAGCATGGTTACTGACCGTATTTGGAAAGTGTTTTTGTTCCTCCACAGGGAATGTGTCAGTCTTCATTAATGAAAAACTCAAAATCTGAAGTTTGTGTTGTAAAATGGCAGTAACAGTTGTTGTAGTATTATAATATTGTCTCTGTGGACAAAGGCAGGACACTTAGCACATTTGCATGAGTACGTTGTAGGTATTGTCACTTTCTGCAGTGGTCCTATCTTGCCAGTAATGTTTGCAGCAGTCCTCTCAAATGTTTTGATGGTAACCATGAAACAGTAGTGTGTCCCATGCATCAGCTTCTTCTCTGGTAAAACAGCACGGAAGCTGTCCCAGAGGGTGTGGGAGCATCATTGTGATTTATACGCTAATTCTAATAGTGCATGATACAAGTATCCTGTTGTTTTAGAGCAATTTACATGTAAAATGATATTGTTTTTTATTTGTATTTGTTTGAACACAAGTGGTGATGCATCCCAGTAAAACCTTTCATCCTATAACTAAAAAGATCATCTCTACTTGACTCCAAGTAGACTATTCTCTATCTGTTAAACCTAGCACTTGCTCCTACAGTACTTATTACCTTGATACGGCACTCTTGTCATAGATAGTACCCCAAAAAGGCAACCCCCCATTTCTCGGTCACCCACGTCCCCTGGAATCTTTTTTTTTTTTTTTTTTTTTTTAAAGTTTTTTGTCTATCCTTCTAGCATGTCGAGGGATCAGTTGCTAGTGTCCTCTCCTGCTCAGCTGGTGAACCTGGGAATATTGAGGCAATGTTACAATTGCCTCATGTACACAGACAACCCTCTCCTCCTCCCACAAAACACAAATACATGCGAGAGATGCAACTATACGGCCAAACTGGAGGCTGAGCTCTCTCAACATAGGACTGGCAAGACCAGTCAGGAGGAGAAGGTTACCACACACACTATAGACCCAGTCTCACATAGTACCATTACAACCTCAAATCATACACATAAACACACAAAGACATACTCGGAGGCTCTGATCAAAAATCTACCAAAACAGCAGAGGCCACCAAAGCAGACACCCAAACAACCACCACCTCAGAACACAACACCTGCAACACATAGACCTCACAGTCAGAGTGTCAAACAGTCACAGCCCTTAAGGCCAAACACAATGCCAGACACACTAGTCATTGGTGACTCCATAGTCAGACACACTGGCGTCCGCTCACCAGACTGAGTAAGGAGAAGGTCACAGTAAGCTGCCTGTTGGGTGCTAGAATCCGCCACATAACGCAAGCACTCAGGTCTCTCAACAGCAGGTACAAATATGACTCAGTCATTGTCCACGCTGGTGTAAGCGACCTGAGGCGTACCTCCTTGGACTACATGAAAAGAGACATTGAGGAGCTCTCTGATTATGTAGCCCAGGCAGGTATGACCCTGACCTTGAGCAGTATCCTACCTTCACCAAGAATGATGCCACAATACAGAGATAAGATGATCAGCTTTAACAATTGGCTTAAACACTGGTGTCATTCAAAGGGGATCCAGTATCTGTCTGCCTGGGATGACATGCTGGACAAGCCACGCTGCCAAGGGCGGCTTGCACCTGTCACCCTGGGATTCGGATATTGGCAAAGGCTCTTGCCACCCCATAGTGCCTTTTTAGGCAAGGCTCAAATTCTAAACCTACCACCCTAGAACACAAAAAGGAAAAAACTAAGGGTAATGCTGCTCAATGCCAGAAGTCTAAATCTCAAAATGCACGCACTCGAGGCCCTTCTCAGTATGGAGAACATCGATGTCTGTGCTGTGACAGAAACCTGGTTCAAGGCTCCTGAGAGCACCCCAGCTATCAGGCTTTACCTCATATCATGCGTTCCGGCCCCAAAATCCGGACAATACCAAGAAAGGGGGGGGTATCCATATTCATCAAGGACACCCACACCTCAAGACTGGTGGCAACGCATGATGCATCGGAGACCATCCAGGTGCAATTAACCATAGGCAAGACTGCTCTGCAAATTGTAGCATGTTACAGGCCACCCTCACAAACTCAGGAACCTCACATGGCCTTCCTGAAAACACTAGAGGGATAAATGTATCACCAAACACCATCATACTAGGTGACTTCAATTACCCTAATATAGACTGGGAACACTACTCAAGCCCATACACCCTAGCCCAAAAGTTCCTGGAATTCATAAACTCAAATGCCATGGAACAACTAGTCACCATCCCACAAGAGGAGATAACATACTTGATCTCATCATCACGAACATGGGAGCGCAATGTTCAACACCGGAGTATACCCCTCACTGGTGAGATCAGATCACAAACTTATCTCGCTGGAGGTCCTCATCCCACCCCACCTGAAATAAAAAGACCACAGTAAAGAACTTCTCAAAAGCCGACTTCACACTTCTAAAGACTAGTGTGGTCTCCTTTAAGGCCCCGAGCGGCGGAAAACAATACTCAAGCCGCTGAATCACTTACAAATGCCTTCTACCAGCACCTGCAGGACTGCATGGATAAGGCAATCCCAAGCAAAACAAAGACTCTTTGTACCAAAGGCAAGCGTCCAGTCTGGTGGACCCCAGCCATAAACAAACTCTACAACAAAAGGAGGAAGCTACTACAAGATAGAGCAAAATCCTTAAAAGGTAAGACACCCTTGATCACTATAAGTAAAAACTAAGAGCTCTCATAAAATCATCCAAAGCAAATTTCGAGAGAAAAATAGCTAAAGACTCAAAAGACAATCATAAGGCCTTCTTTAGCTATGTTAGAAACCTAGGAGGAAACTCCCAGATATGCTCAGGACTAGTTCAAAATGATGTGAAGATTACTGATCCTACAGACATTGCCAACATACTGGCTGACAGGTTCAGTGCAAACTTCTGCCCCCCTCCCCAAAGGAGAGATATCTATACCAAACGAGTGCTGCCCCCCAAACATCTCCAGCGCCCAAGTGAGAACTGCTCTCTCCAAAGCAAACAACACAGCATCCATGGGACCTGATGGTGTCCCTGGCTGTGTGATCCACGAACTCAATGAGGAATTAAACCCACAGCTAGGACAGCTGTTTAATCAAAGTCTTACCTCTGGATCGTGCCAGGGAGTGGCGCACTGCAACTGTGGTCCCACTTCACAAAGGCGGTGCCACCACAGACCCTGGAAATTACCGGCCCATTAGCTTGACAAGCCTTATCTGCAAAGCCATGGAGAGGATCATAATGGACCTCATAAATAAAGACATAGGGAATTTGCAGACTTTGGATCCAACCCAGTTTGGCTTTGTCAAAGGCAGATCATGCCTTTTAAACTTGGTTGACTTTTTGAAACAGTCACCAAAGCCATTGATGAGGAAAGGCAGTCCATACAGCCTACCTCGATCTGGCTAAGGCCTTCGATACAATACCCCACTCGGGTATCATTGAAAAACTCATCAGCTTAAATGTTAACCCATACATCACAAGATGGGTTGCAAACTGGCTGAGTGACAGAACCCACAGGGTCAGAGTTGCTGGCGCCATGTCAGACTCAAAGCCTGTCACAAGTGGTGTCCCACAGGGCTCGGTCCTGGGCCCACTCTTGTTTGGCATCTACGTTTCAGTACAAGCAAACACAGGAGGGTTATGGCTGACAAAGTTTGCAGATGACTGCAAACTGGGCCATAGTAGAAAACACATCTGACACAGATATCCTTCAGAAGGGTCTCACAGAAACGGATAACTGGTGCCAGAGCCACGGCCTAAAGTTAAATGCCAAAAATGCATAGTCATACCCTTCGGGAAAAACAAGGTTACCCCTAGCTACCAAATAGGTGGCAATCCACTGAGCACAGAAGAAGTTATCAGGGACCTGGGGACCCAGGTTGATAGTAGTCTGTCATTCGACACCCATGTAGCTAAAGTAGTTAGGAAGACCTTCTACATTGCCCACCTTATCATGAAGGGATTC